>NW_023270854.1:16842632-17181882 GCF_011800145.1 Mirounga leonina
TTGACCCCCACACGTGCCCCGCCATGGGCCTGGCCTTGACCCCCACACGTGCCCCGCCATGGGCCTGGCCTTGACCCCCACACGTGCCCCGCCATGGGCCTGGCCTTGAGCCCCATATGTGTGGCACTGTCTGCCTTGCACCCACGGCTCAGAGAAGAGGCAAGTACGGTTTACGTTACAGGTGTAGCCCTGAAGCACCTGGGAAGGAACCCTCAGAGGCCTGGGGGACAGACTGTTGGGTGCTGAACTGGTTCAGGGACTAACCAGCTGGATGACTTCAGCCTCTGAGCCCTCCCTGGACCAGGTTCCTCATCTGGAACATGGGGCTGTGACCATCTGCACCTCCCATTTCATAAACGGTTACACACCTCAAAGGTCAGTTGACGTGGAAATCCTGGGCAAGCTATGACTGGAAGTTATGAAGCTTCTATATTTAGGGAATATTTTAAATGGACAGTTGAGAAATGGGAGAAGTGGGGTCCCTGCCAATCCCAGCCAACTGGAAAGCCAACAGCTATTTTCAGAAACTCGGTGGTTCCATCAATCGGCTGTCCAGTCAAACCCCTTTTCTTGTATTGCCAAGAGTTTGCACATACGGTGTGAGAAACCCTGTTCTATCCTGTGAGGGCAAAAACAGATGAAAGAGCTTTAAAAACAGAATCAACGACTATAAAATTAATTATCCCTTAAAAAAAAAAACAAACACGAAAATGAAACATCATGTTAGGGACCAAGATGGAAGACCAAAAAAGACTATGCCGCCGCCTTTTTTGGTTTGTTTTTCAAAAAGCTGATCTGTGGGGCACCTGGGTGGTTCTGTCGGTCAAGCGTCTGATTCTCAGGTCAGGATCTCACCGTCATGAGATCGAGCCCCGTGTCAGGCTCCGCCACTCAGTCCGGAATCTGTTTCAGATTCTCGCTCTCCACCCCTCCCCCTCCCACCCCACTTGCACACACTTGCCCTCGCTCTCTCTCTCTAAAGTAAATGAATAAATAAAATCTCTCTAAAAAAGTTGGTCTGGGGCGCCTGAGTGGCTCAGTTGGTTAAGCGACTGCCTTCGGCTCAGGTCATGATCCTGGAGTCCCGGGATCGAGTCCCGCATCGGGCTCCCTGCTCATCGGGGAGTCTGCTTCTCCCTCTGACCCTCCTCCCTCTCATGCTCTCTGTCTCTCATTCTCTCTGTCTCAAATAAATAAATAAAATCTTAAAAAAAAAAAAAAAAAGTTGGTCTGTTGTGAGGCTATTCAACGTATAAAGAAGTTATACCCGAGAGTCCATTTATGTACACGCTGGGTGTGGGGAATGTTAACCCCATAATCCTGAAGAAAACTGTCTCACAGGCAGTGACCCCAGGGCTGGATTGCAAAAGCCAACGAAGTCTGTGAAGTAACTTGGCGCCAAGCAGCACTCATCTGGGAGGCCAGTCTCCCTCGCCCACCACACTGAGCTCCTTAGCTAATACTCCCCCCACCCTATCTGGGGCCATGAGGAGACGCGATGAGTCCCCCACGGACATCATCACACTGCCACCCCCACCCCAAGTGCACAAGTGGGCTTCGAAGGTCACCTACAGGGAACAGCAGGGCACGGGACAATGACTGAAAGCAGAGGTGAGTCACCTCTAGACCTGGGTTTGGGGCCAGGGCAAAATTTGGGGGCCATCCTGAATGTTCGTAAGAATTCTGCATTCAACTCCATGATACTTCCAAGGCTTAAGACAAGAGCGATGATTTTCCCATAAAAACCTCTAAGCAGAACTACGGTTTCATGGTACTAGTCCTGTTTTTAACCTTGTGATTTGCAGTCATCAGCTTGAAAAGCACAGGCCGCCCCCAACAACTGCAGGGACCCTGACAGAACTATTCTGAGGGTGCTCTCTCTCCGACCTGGAACATACCCCCTCCCCACCCACTGCTCTGAGCATCTCAAAGGCTGTGTGTGTGTGTGTGTGTGTCTGTGTGAG
Organism: Mirounga leonina; assembly: GCF_011800145.1. Classification (NCBI taxonomy): domain Eukaryota; kingdom Metazoa; phylum Chordata; class Mammalia; order Carnivora; family Phocidae; genus Mirounga; species Mirounga leonina. The sequence continues at coordinate 16,844,597 of NW_023270854.1, forward strand.
AATGTATATAATCCAATGCATTATCACTAGAACAGTGAAAACAGTATAAATAAAACTAGTACATGATGTTGAATAAAGGAGATGCCTGACCAGGAAATTGTTATCCTACAGTGTACTTCCCCAAAGGAACACCAGAAAGAGTCACAACCTGGAGACTGTCCTTAGGAGTTGGTTTATGTGTTCACAGCCGTAAACTGAAGAGATGTATACAAAAAAGGCCCATGAAAATATAATTACATTTCCACACAAGTCCTAACCTTTCCAGTCATCCGAGCCTCAGTTTCCTGAGAAGTGGTTGTCAGGCTAAGCAGTAACTTCTGTGGGGAAAGGACAGGAGATGTACCCGAAGCATCATATGAGACGTAGTATTAAACCAAAATACATTTCTCAAGGGTACAAAGTGCAGTAAAATCTTCTACATAAGCTGGGGGTGGTCAACCTCCCTAAATGCTTCCATGACACAATTCATTTTTAGCCATAGATCAACAATGACAATTAGCATATTTGGGACATTCACTCCCTGCCCAGCACATTCTAAGTGCTTCACACAACTCATCTCCCTTAATCCTTCTATCATCCATGTTACAGATGAGCAAACTAAAGCAAAGAAAGGCTCAGGAAGTTGTCCAACGTCAGAGAGGTGGTAAGGAGCAGAGCCAAGGTCTGAACTCCTACCCAACCTGTATGGATAGTCTGAAACTCATACAGGCTTGGCTGCCTACATTCAAAGTAAAACCCCTGATTCTTAGATCTCATTTTTTTTTTGCTGGATAAAAATCTTACCCAGACACTAACATAATTTGCCTGTCCCTTCAGGAACGAGTAAGACTGTGGCAGCAAATCATAAATGGACCAACTGCACTTTGAGAATTACAAATTTGAGCCTCACTTTGGATGCCATCTTGACGAAGACTGAGAAGAGTTAACTATGTGATTCTTAGAATCTTATAAACATCAGATTCTTTTCCAAACTCTCCACTATTCTAATCCTGATTTATCTCTAAAAGGGGCCAGTGCAGGGGAGGAGACTCTCATATACTGATTTATGAAATACAACCCAATTACATCTGTTTCAGGACCCTAGCTGGAGAGCTGACAATGTGTGGTAAAGTGGGGGTCTACCCACCCACAGAAAATAATTTAGGGCATTTCAAAGCCAAAATGATGGAGACTAGCTTCAGAGTTAAATTTTCAAAAAGAAACCAAAATACATTCAATTTATACAAAGGTACTGAAGAATGTTTTTGATTCTTTAGTACATATTGCATTTTTTCTTTTTAGGCCTCCACCAGTAAATGTGCGTGTATATATAATATACGTCTATATCTACGCAGATATAGATATGTAACATATAATACATGTGTGTGTATATATATATAATGTATAATAAATGTATATATGCATATATATATCTTGATGTCTAACTAGCCAAGAAATTTACCACGGTTACTCATTTCGGTCAAACTTGGGTCTCTGCCCCTCTCCCTGCAAAGGGGCCGTTACATACAAGATGGCAGTTGGACAAAGGCACGGGGGTGACACCTTCCGTAACGGCTTCTTCCTGTGTGAGTGGCTTAGTGTGGAAGGAATCTTTTTCCTTGAAATTCAAGTAAGAATTTTAATGAGACAGAATCATGAACTCTAGAACAATTACTGTTCAAACTAGACCAAACTGAGTTCAAAACCACATGCCTTCCTCAACCCTCTCACATACAGAGATGTGTGTGTATGCATGTGGGTACACACACCCACACATTATAGTTGAGAAACAAAAGTATATGCAAACATTCGAGTGAGCTGATTCAAGGTAAGTATTCCGAAGGCAACTGTCATCGTTAAATGTAACAGCTATGTAATCCTCAGCCATGGTACAAATCATTATTAGCTACAGTCCGCAACTTAACCATTTATTTATTTAATTTCGAGTTCCACTGGAAGAAACATACTATGGTGCAATTCAACAAGTCCCGGAGATAAAAATTACGGGGACACATCGTCATATAAAGTGTAACTCAGAAGCTTCGTTTATATCCAAGGTGAAATAGTATCCCCAGAAATGCTGAATTTGTCACCATGTGCTTGTCGGGTGGGACCAGACAGGACAGCGTTTGATTACTTGGGGCAGTGCGCTCAACAGAGCCAGTAAACTGACTTTTCTCCCCCCTTTTAAATTTTTTTAAATTTTTATTATTTTTTTTAAACAAACTATTTATTTTTAAGATTTTATTTATTTAATTAACTGACAGACAGCGAGAGAGGGAACACAAGCAGGGGGAGTGGGAGAGGGAGAAGCAGGATTCCTCCGCTGAGCAGGGAGCCCGATGCGGGGCTCGATCCCAGGACCCTGGGATCATGACCTGAGCTGAGGCAGTCACTTAACCAACTGAAGCCACCCAGGAGCCCCTCTCCCCCTTTTTTAAAAAAGGGGAGAGAGAAGGAAAAGACAAACTTAAAGGCAGTGGTCTAAACACTGTATACGCATTAGCTCATTTTAATCCTCCCAAAATGCCTGAGGCAGGTACCATTATTAGTCCTATTTTTTATTTATTTATTTGAGAGAGAGAATGAGAGACAGAGAGCACGAGAGGGAAGCAGGTCAGAGGGAGAAGCAGACCCCCCACTGAGCAGGGAGCCCGACGTGGGACTCGATCCCGGGACTCCAGGATCATGACCTGAGCCGAAGGCAGTCGCCTAACCAACTGAGCCACCCAGGCGCCCCATTAGTCCTATTTTGAGGATGAGAAGAATATGGTTTAGAAAAGTTAAGCAGCCTGCTCCAGTCACCCATAAGTAGGGCGAGTCCAGGTAGCAACAGACCCAGCATTCAAACTCAGGCTTGGCTCATCTTCCAAGCCGTCACTGCAGATTTAGTTAAGATGACAAGGGTCCCTGAGAACACCAGGCATCCCTGAATTCTTATCATGCCATTTGCAACACAGAAATTCAGGGGCCCTCAAAATAATTTATTTTAAAAAAAATAACTATTTTTCTTTTTATTGGGATATTTCCACAGCTTTCACTAAGATAGGGAACATTCATGCAGATGGACTGAGCTAGGATAAAGTCAAATGACCCCAAGCAATATAATGGGACATCATAATAAGATTGATTCTACCGTAAATTTAAGTCTCCTTGATTTTCTTCCTATTCTCTACCATGGATTCACAGAGATGATTCTACTCGTGCCTATTCACACAGAAGCATTATCTCTGAATTGTTCGCCTTCAAGAATCTGAAGAACACCGCTGTTTTATCTCGGAGAAAGAGAAACCAAAGAAGAGACAATGCACCGTCCAACCCAACAGGAAGGATGAAGAACACACAGGAAGGCACGCTTGCTGGAGGCAGCTCTTGGGAAAGGACCCAGAGGCAGGAAAAACAATGGGGTGGGAAAGAGTCAGCGGTGGGCTGGAGCCGATTATCTAAATCTCCCTGGGGTCAGATGTTCCGGCAGGCGGATCCGTGCAGGCCAAGGGCGTGGCTCAGCGACTCCAACGCTCAGCGACTCCAACAATCACTGTTGGTACCACGTTCTGCTTCTTAGGATCCGATGCGACCTTGTTCTTAGGACTCGTTTTACTTGTCCATGTCTTCGCTTTCGGCAAAATCACAAACAACCCCGGGGCAGGCCCCGTTTTGTGTGTCTCTGTACCTAAGCAACAGCACCAACACATAGCATGTTCTCAATAATCACTCAGTTTAGTTTCAGAGTAAAACGACCCCTGCAGGAGAGAATCTGCAATCTCTGGCTCTCTGTAAGCCGTCCCAGTTGTCAAAAATGGGGCATAGTAGCAAGCTGAACACTACGGCCTGCAAACATATCAGGTCCTCATCCCTGGAACCTGTAGAGGCCACCTGATAGGGGGAAAAGGTTTTTACAGATGTAAATGAAGGATCCTGGGGTGGGGAAATGACCCCAGATTATCCAGATAGGCCTGCAATGGAATCACAAGTGTCCTTACAAGAGAAACGGAGAGGAACATCTGACACAGCAGAGATAGGGGCAACATGACCTTGGAGGGCAGAGACCAGAGCGACCCGGCCGCAAGGGAGTGGATGCTGGCAGCCGGGGAGGCTGGAGGTGGCAACGGACGGATTCTCTCGCAGAGCTTCCAGAGGGAGCACAGTCCTGCTGATAGCCTCGCGTCAGCCTAGTAACACTGATTTTGAACTTCTGGCCTCCGGAATGGAGACAGAAGAAATTCCTGCATTTTTATGCCAGATCTGTAGTAACTGGCTGCATGGCAGCCACAGGAAATGCATACACGGGCAGAAGACCAGTGCAAAAACATGTCTAGGAGGAAAAGAACTGAAGGTCCAGGAGATGCCTCACCCTCGGATCAACTGAGCAGAATGCTCCTGCTTTGAAACCAGCAAAGACTGAAACGGCCTGGGGAATCCCGTTCTTACCCAAAGAGCTTCCTAATGGTGTTGTGAGGTTCTATGCAAACTTTTATTCTGGGCAGCCCCCCAGAATAAAAATGCTATCCATGTGCCAAACTCACACTCTGCAAGAGAGATCAGGAGACGGTCTGGAGGTCTGCCCTGACCTCACTTTACAACTCAACTCATTAACAGGGTTGAGATGCACCAATACATTTCCCACCCTGCCCAAAGCTTTTCGTCTGCGCTCACAGACCAGGAAGAACTTTCTTCCTGGAAACGCAGAGAAGACATAAGCAAAAATGAAATACCTTTTTCCATTGCAAACCCCTTCAAAAGTCTGTTTAAAACAACTATTTCCCCCCGCCCCCCCCAAAACTTACAGGATTCTAAGAGAACCCCTATTATGTGCTAGTAATGTCCTTTCTCAACACCCAAAGTTCTCCCCCATTTTTATTTGCCTGCCCTGAGAGCCCAGGAACAGCGATCTGGTTGTCCATCTACATGCACAGAAGTCTGTTCCAAATGTCCTTCTTCACAATGTTACCACGGCAGCATGAAGGCAACGCTGTGACGCCCATCATGCTTCTCTGCTCCTTACACTGTTGCTTCTGAGGCCACACGATTACCCGAAACAGAGTGGTGACGGATTCCAATTTTATTTGAACCATGGTTTCTTTTAAAATCAAGCTCCATGGGCCATTCAAAGACTTGAGGGTTTTGTTGTGGTCTCTGTTCCTGGTACTGTTTTAGTACTATTTAATAATGATGATCATCAGGTTAGAAACAGAAGACACAATGTACAGTGTGAAATCACTCCATTGCTTTCACCTGGAGCTCGAACATGGGGGGGCGGGGGGGCGCAGAAGAACCACCTGGTCCAGCAGTTTAATCAAATACATGACAATGAGAATGTCTAAGAAAAACAAATACTTATGTCACAAAAATCAACTCACATGCTGGTAGCTGCTGGTTTTTGATAAAACAACTGTTCCGTTCATTTCAGAACTGCCATATTTTTACTTAGCCACTTCTAAGAAATCTGTACGAACAGCTGCTTGGTTGAAAAATAAGACACTGAATTTGGAGTCATGCAGTCGAAGTGCTTCCCCTCAACCCCAGAAGCAAATTATTCTAAAAAAAAGGGAATCCCAAAATTAATCCAAGTCAAACCAAAATTCAATAGACTTGATCAGACATCCCACCATGGATTATGAAAGCCTTCTCATTATCTTGGTTATCTAAATTAAGAGAGAAAATATTACCAGACAGTGGCAGGAAGGGGAATCCTTCAGATTATTCTGAGAAAAAGGAGCAAGCCGAAAATGTGACATGGATTTCCACAGCAGTGACTCATTATCAGATTTCCCCTGTGCTAACATGAAAAGTCGGTGTAACGTTATAAAGGTCAGTATAAAATGGACATTTGGGGGCTCCTGGCTGGCTCAGTCAGCGGAGTGTGAGGATTATGAGCCTGCTCTCGGGGTTGTGAGCTGAAGCCCCACACTGGGTGTGGAGATTAATTAAAAACAATAAAATCTAAAAAAAAAAGGGGCTTTCATATCACTAAAGACAAATGGTATATGCAAAATTTCCTAGAGGCGCCTGGGTGGCTCAGTTGGTTAAGTGTCCGACTCTTGATTTCAACTCAGGTCATGATCTCAGGGTCGTGAGATCGAGTCCCCACTTCCAGCTCCAAACTCGGTGGGAATTCTGCTTCTCTCCTTCCTCTCTCCCTCTCTGTCTCCTCCCTCTCCTCCCCCGCTCCCCGTGCGCAAACACAGTCACTCTCTAATAAACAGATCTTTAAATTTAAAAAAAAGAGAAAAATTTCCTAATATCCAAATTCCCATACTTAAACAAGAGATCTAAAACAAACAAATCACAAGAACCCATTATTACACACCAGAGAATATATGAGTCAAAAGCAGTAAGATGTTTTGCAAAGACTAGGTTATGTTAATTAAAACTTTAAATAAGAGCATAAATAAAAAGAAGTTTATTATTACATGATCACAGCACATGGCTGATGTAGTCTTAAGAAGGGCTTTATTGCACACAACCTGGGTTATTAAAATTACTGTGCTTTTTAATGACATGGTAATTATCCCATGTGCAAGAGTTGCCATCTTCTTGCTGTTCAAAGGGGGACTTATTACTATTTTAGAGGTAATTTGTTCTTTAAATTAAAACCAGCTAGACTGGTGCATTAAGTACGCTGGCACTGATTCTGCCAAGAAGAGAACAAGTCCGTTCTCGGCTTCATAAAGTAACTTTATTAAGAAACATGATCCAACAGTTAATGAAGAATCCAAGGTCGCAATTATCCCACAACTGAAAAACAAATCTGAGTACCAGGTGAACACCAATTTTGCTCTGGTCAAGTACAAATGTTTCTCTGAACCCCTAACTCACGTTCCTAGACATCACCCAGCTGGAGAGGATAAAACGCAGCAAAAAGGATTCAGGAGAAAAATATTACTTTAGATATATCCTACCACAAAGACAGGATCATGTATTTTTGGCTGTCATAAGCTAAACTCACACAGGAGAATAAAAAATTACCTAAGTGTCAATTCATGTGTTTTTAAGATGATTATTCTATGGATAAAATGATTTCAACTTCCAGACTGAATTCTATTTTACACACATTCATTTTCTAAGTACACTGTACGCAATCTAAACATCCAAAGAATGTTAAATATTGGGGAGCTAACATTCCCTATACTTGAAGAGTAATATGTAATGAATTTATTCATTTAATACTTAAGCATTTAGTCACATTATAAAGTATGACAGTACACAATATGAAATACGAGGAAATGTCTACAACAACTCAACCTCACAGGAGCTTAGAGAAAAGGATGTAAAAGGGGACTTATACAGAAATACTGGTAACTACAGGATAGACTGTAATATGAGCCATGAGCAAGGCAAAAAGCCAAGTACTACAGGGCAGCAGAGAGAGGCAGCTTGAGGCTTGGATGGGGATGCCCATGGAGGGGCCCAGGGAGCCCCTGCAAAGGGAAGTAGGACCAGGAGGGGGGTGACAGGATGAGGAAGCAGCAGAAAGGAGGCCCCCTTCCAGGTAGGGCCAGGGGAGAGTTCCTGGGAAAAGGAACACCAAGGAGAGCTGGAGGGGAAAGACCCACCCACCACCTGGGAAACCTGAGCAAGGAAGGTCCAGAGCACCTTGAGGCATCTGGATTCCTACTGGAAGGCACTGGTAAGTCAGAGGCAGCAGTGAGGACGGAGGTGTAGGAAATCATGAGGTCAGCTCATCCTCGGAGTCCCAGCAGCCACGTGGAAATGGGAGGGAACGTACCGTTTAATTTCCCTGCATGCTTTTGCAGGTGAGGCCACTGGTACCCGTAGGTCCCTTCTGTGCACACGGGAAGGCACCTGGCACCTGGGGGTCCAAGTTCTCACTGAGCCCCCTGTGGGCCCCCAAGCCTGTGTTCTTTCATGTTGCTTCTCTCCCACTTGAGGCTTACAGGTAACTGATGGCCACACAGATTGTGCATCCCAGCTTTGTTGCTGGCTCTGTCCAGTGTGGGAGAGGACAGCTTGAATTTTTGTTTCCTAAATAAGCAGGGAGAGGGGTGGGGGTGGGGGTGTGGGTGTGTGTGCGTACTTGTGTGCATGCACATGCGTGCTGTGGTCTGTAGGAGGGGCGGGAAAGGGAAAATTAAATACTTTTTATCCTGGCCACCCCTAGCTGCTGTTCACTGTATCCATGGGGGAAAATCCTTGGAAATTCCTGTATCAACAATTATCAATGGCAAATTTTTTGTTCCTGACTTACTTGCACCCAGCCACGCTTCAGTTTTAAAAACTGATATATCAGATTAGCATCTTGGAAAATACCAGACATAAAAATGAGCGCTGTCTTTCTTAGGCCAACAGTACATCAGAAGCAAAAATCCATTCGTTGTGTGCCAGTCAGCTGGTACAGCGGGCAATCAGCCATTCAGTTATTCTCAGGGCTCAGAAAGTAGCCCATGGGCGTGGAATTGGACTTAATTAAATCAGTCCATTTATTTTTTTATTTTTTTAAAAAAAGATTTTATTTATTTATTTATTTGACAGAGAGAGACACAGCGAGAGAGGGAACACAAGCAGGGGGAGTGGGAGAGGGAGAAGCAGGCCTCCTGCGGAGCAGGGAGCCCGATGTGGGGCTCGATCCCAGGACCCTGAGATTATGACCTGAGCTGAAGGCAGACGCTTAACGACTGAGCCACCCAGGCGCCCCATTAAATCAGTCCATTTAAAACTGACCCTCTCGTGAAGGATGTATGATACCATACACTGATTCTAATATAAAAGTATTGCTCACGAATTACAAACATTGCTCACCACTTCTTGGTTCTCTCTCCTTCCTAGACAGAGAGAAGACTATGTTTCCCAGGCCAGAGTTTTGGCCAATGCATTCAGAGGACGGGTGACAACTATCACCCCCGAGTGGAGGCTGGGAAAAGCTCCTGCACGAGCTTCTGTGGGTCTGGGTCTGTGACCTGGGCTGGCATGTAACAGGAGTGAGAAATAGACCTTTGGTGGGTTCAGCTAAGATAACGGGGGAAGGGGAGAGGCAGTGTGCTAACATACCTCTATTTCAATGATCATCACCAGCCAGTTTCCCCCTGGACACCCAGCAGAGAAACAGGGTGCTACTTTGTGGCCAGAGGACAAGTCTCTACACGACAAAATGTTACATGTCTGCAGGAATCAACAGTTTCTTTTCATCAAAGGGAAACTGGCTACAATTTCAGCCCCCATTCCAGCAGCACTAACCCCGCGCTTCAAAGTCATGCTAACATGTTTTCTCGCTCCAAACTGTAGGAGACACTGCAGACATTCTTTTCTCACACGTCATTTCTAATAATGTTGCTTCATATAAACACTATTTTCATATGCAACAAGATAAGGGATTACTTACCTATTTTTAGATGCTCCACCAGCTCTGGGCCTGGCCCATGTTGTTTATATACATTTGGAGTGACCTTCAAGTTTTCATGCCCGCTACTGTTCTACATTTGCCAAAAGAACGAGATTCCCTCCTCAAGAGTAGTGCATCGTGCAGACAACAGGAAGCATGATCTATTTTGTCCTGCCGTTAGGAAGGCCAGTCAAACAATCGGTTTGGATCTATTTCAGATCGTCCAAACAATGAATGGGGACCTATTTCTGTGCTAATAAGATTAGCAGAAGGAATCTGGTCACTGCACGTCCCTGCTGAACTTCCTGATTACTAAACTGTGTCATCAATGGTTGGCCCATCAGTCATTTCTTTGCTCATCCATTCATGCAACAAATATTGTGCTGCCTGCTTTGCACCAGGCATGCAATAGGCTCCAAGCATCCAGAGTCTAATGCCAATCTATGGGTTTGTAATATTAATTTATTAAAATATCTGTCCGACCACTAGAGTTGGCAGTTGTGAGTATTATGTTCTAATAACACAAACAGATGGATATTAAATATCTTAGTTTTCACGGTTACAGAGGTACTTGAGAGATAAGGAATGACGCTCCTGAAAGTCAGTTCTATTAATTCTACCAAGGAAATTATGAGTATCAGTGGTATACGATGCTGGAGTAAGGCCTCAGACTGACGATGGCAATCAAGGTAGAATTTAATTTAAGGTAGAATTTGAAGGGCGCCTGGCGGGCTCAGTCAGTAGAGCACGTTGACTCCTGACCCCGCGGTCGTGAGCGTGAGTGTGAGCCCCACGCTGGGTGCAGAGATGACATACAGATGTACGTAAATAATTTAAGCCAGAATTTGAAACCCTGTAGAGAGCTGTAGAGATATTCTTACTTAGCACCTACAAATTTCAAGGGATTTTATAACTCTGATAGTCCTAAAATATGTAAAATCCACAGACGACCTTCTCCTGCCTTGGACACTAAAGATGCTTTATAAATACTTGGTGGTGAGGAGGTGCCAAGTGGACGCTTCCTTCCCTCGTTCCTGAAGCCTTCTCTCCCTTCAGTTGCTCAAACCCTCAGCAGATACTGTGCCTAGAGGAATGGGCCTCTGAGAGTATGCGGCTGACTCATCTTGGAAGAGGCATGCTCTTCCCAGGCTATGTGCAAAACACACTTCTGTCCGGAACCTTCCTTTAAAAGTTCTTTAAAAAAGCAGATTCTGGTAATTAAAACATGAAGGATTCAGTAAGTGGAATGCTTTTGCTCACTGATTCTCAACCTTTCCTCCTACCCAGACATGACATTTGTATTGGCCATGCACCCCAAGGCTGCCACCCAAGAGTCCCCAGGGGTACCGGCGATCTCCTGTGAGAAAACTGCTCACTTCCTGCTGCCCCTCCACCCCTTCACTCAGCACTCTGCAGATGCAGCTGCGAGTGAAGTTATCAGAGAGCCACCTTGACTGTGAGCTACTTCCTGCAAAAAGTGATCCTTGGTAAACATTAGCCATCTGCTGTCAAATTTACTTGGGGAAGCATTCACCTATGATCTAGCGCGCTTGTCAATGCAGTGATGTAGGTCATTTTTACAGCTAATTGAAATAAATGAGTATGCAAATGAACTTAGTGGTACGGCAGAAGAAATGTTTCAATTCTCAGAATAAAAGAGCCAACACTTTGCATTGTAACTATACTTAGACCCAGAGATGGTACCTAATTATGGACCTTTTTCTTTGGTCTGGACACTTATTTTTATACCTCTGGATGTGTGGTGTAAGGAACCAAGCTGAATCTATACTGAGAACACGACATAACTGGAAGAGCTTGTTTATCTGATACTTCTTCTATCTTCTCACGGGAGAAAGTACACACCCTTAGTTATCTGAGCCTTCTGGGGTTTTGGTAGCAAGTTAGTAATATTTATCCAGACTGCAGAGAAAGTTACATAATGAACGTTCAAGGTTTAAAACACTTTCATTAGGACCTCAATAAAATAAAATTTAAAAACCCCACAGTGGTGCGACTGGTATATATTTGGTCAGCCTCTACCAGAGTTTTAGAAATAGAGTCAGTACTGAATTACATTTTGTTACTTTGCAAATAGCAAACCGAAGGTCTCAGTAGATGACACACTGAAACTACAGAAAACAGTTAAGTCACTTTCTGTCATGACAGAACAAAATTCTGCCATAAAACTACTACTAAATCATGTTAAAAGCCCACCTCACAGCTTTACACAGGCTGTCTGACATTTATCTCAACTGTTTACTGCTTTTATATAATTTTATTTTACAATATGAAAATTTATGGTCAGTTTTCTTAGAAACATCCTACAGTCAAAAATAAGAAAGAAGACAGAACCCAGCCTTTCAGCAGATGCTTTCTTTCCCTTCATGGTCTGCCAGACAGATTTGTGTTCTCTTTTATTTGTTTATGATACCTTAAGGTATAGCATTGTATTTTTCACAATGAACCCTGAAAGAAAAAGGAACACGAGCCTTCCCCAGAGCCTATTATTACATTTTTCTCAAAGTCAGTAGAACAGCAAGATTTCAGTAAGAACTACTTACTGGGTGGGCAAATTAGTCAGGCATGAATTGGCAAAGTTCTACTGTAATTTGATTTTAAAAGCTTATTTCCTTGTAATATTCAAGATCATGCTCAGCTGTAAATGAATCTAGAGGATGAACAGGGCACATGATTATCATTATTCCTTTTTTTTTTTAATTTTTCTTTTTTTAAATAGTTCTATGAGAATTCTTCACACCATCTGTGTTAGAAAGAGCAAAAGAGCTCGGCCCATGGCTTATTCATTGTTTTTCCCAGCAAAACAAAGACATGCATGCACGCATGACTTATAAAAGGATACTCATCAGAGTATCAGTGAGCCAGCACACTGACTCAATTGTGTATCTGGTTTGAGGTTTTCTAGTTGACAAACTGTATGATGCATAAGGAAGCAAGTGGCAATATGTACTACAAAACTCTTTTAGACCTCAGTTTCAAAGACACAATTTTTTTTAAAGATTTTTTTATTCATTTATTTGACAGAGAGAGAGACAGCGAGAGAGGGAACACAAGCAGAGGGAGTGGGAGAGGGAGAAGCAGGCTTCCTGCCGAGCAAGGAGCCCGATGCGGGGCTCGATCCCAGGACCCCAGGATCATGACCTGAACCAAAGGCAGACGCTTAACGACTGAGCCACCCAGGTGCCCCGATATTTACCATTTTTTTAAAGTAGGCTCCACGCCCAATGTGGGGTTTGAACTCACAACCCTGAGATCAAGAGTCCCACGCTCCACCCACCGAGCCAACCAGGCACCCCTCAAAAATACTTATCAAAAATTTATGGATAGCCTGGGAACATGAAAAGTGTTGTGAATTGGAGTTTAGATTCTGCTGCATGAACTCAGAACCTAATTACTTTAACTTGTTCAGAAATGTCCTGTCGTACGGACGTGAGCTCATGATCACGGGGACAAATGTCACCTACAGGTGATGACATCCTCTGGGACGTCTAGAGCAATTCCACTCTATGGACCCCACGGGCAGGAAGCACATACTAGAAGAATAATAGTACATTTTACTTTCTTTCCTCTTATGAATTTATTTTACATAAACTTCTTCCATCTCCATCTTTTAAACCCAATTACTGACCAATGCTTTGCCCTCTATTTGTCTGTAAGTCAAGCATGCAGTTGTTTGAATTCTTTGGCAGTGGGCAAACAGAAATAAATGAGAATGGAATTTCATGCTGGGTTAAGAGCTGCCTTTTTGATCATATAGACCTTTATTAAGCGCCTTAGCATTTGTACAGGATAAAGTTAAATGAGGACAAAGTTAAACCTGAGCAATGTCAAACTATAAGGGTTCAGTAAAAAACTTAAAGTGTTTTAAAATAGCTCTTCGAGCTCTTCAATTAAATATCAGCACAAATTCCTTTTGTGTCAATGTTAGGTTGCAGTTGCTTATTCTGCACCCGTAAAAAGGTTATATAATTATCGTCAAAGAACAATGAAGGGTTCCCATATATCCTTGGCCTTCTGGCAGAGTCTCCACTGGTCCCCATCTATGAAAATCCCCAAATGCAGGTAATATATACATGAGGAAGAGCTCATGTCTTCATCACTGCAGCCCCAACGTCTAGCATAGCAGTATTTAATATCTGAAGGTGTATTCAAAGGGACCCGTCTCAATTAGCCCTACTGTGTGCTGTGATCAGCCACCAACTCACATCCAGAGCCGCTGGGATTACTGTTAACTTCATGAGACCCTGGGTTGCTGGGTTTCACTCTTGCAGCTTCAGGAACACTTTGTTTTCTGCTGTTAGAGGCCTACATGGTATCAACAGGATAAAGAATATAAACTATGTAAGGATAATTTATTATTTTCGTAGAATGCCTTTATCTTTAAGACACCATCCACGGACACAAGCTTCTGACTAAACTAAATGCAAACAAGTAGAAAAAAATCGAAAGATTTATATAAAATATTTAAGAACTACTTTATAGAAAATTCTTTTTTCAGAGATGGACAGCACAGTTCCACAGATGTCCAACTAATGTCTGGAAAATGCCACCTTTACTGGAATGTTGACAGTTCACCCAAAGTCTGAGGATGAGAGTGGTCTCTCCTACATTCTACAGAACTCAGCACCTCTGTAGGGACATATTCAGAAAATGTTTCTAGAGTTCATTTTATATACTTAAATTAGCAAAAAAAAAAAAAAAAAAAAATTAGGGTTGACTATGTAAAGGTTCCCATGACCAAAATGTGTATTCTTTACCACCCAGAACTTAAATACACTGACCCTGCATAGATAAGAAAGTGTACCTATATGCAATCACTCCAGTATTTCTGAAATGTGCATATATACTTAAGAACTTTAAGGTATGGAAATTGTGTACTGCAACGGAGAAGTTAATTTTTTTTTCAGAAGTGAGGAGACTATCCTTAAATAAATGTTCTACTTAATGTGTCATCAACATAACAGCTGGCTGAATGAGATTTATAAGGTAAAGTGTTGAAAAAAATAAGGGAACCCCCCAGAAATACAGTTCACCTAATATTCACATTAATTTCCACATTCTGCTTTCATAAAATGGCCTAATGAAAAGTGTTTGATTCTTGGAAAGAATCATTTGAAAAAAAGAGGACAGGTTTTATCATCTGTGTTCTACAGTGGGAAAGTCAGTTTTATGAACTGGACTAATCTAGAATTTCTCCTAGATAGGAGTTAGAAACATCCAGTATGACTGAATGAGAGATGACTATTTACTGTATAGATCTTACAGGTAATCTCTATTATTGATTTCTATCTTTTTGTTTAAGTTTTTGTTTTGTTTTTTTAAGTCGGTTCCGCGCCCAGTGTGGAGCCCAATGTGGTGCTTGAACTCACAACCTTGAGATCAAGACCTGAGCTGAGATCAAGAGTCAGACGCTTAACCGACTGAGCCACCCAGGCTCCCCTTTGACTTTTTTTTTGTTTTAGAGAGAGAAGTGCACATGGGGGTGGGGGGGAGAAGAGGGGCAGAGAGGAAGAAAAAGAATCCCAAGCAAACTTCACACCCAGTGCATAGCATGATGCGGGTTTGAACTCAAAAATGTGAGATCATGACCTGAGCTGAAATCAAGAGTTGGACACTTAACGGACTGAGCCACCCAGGCAACCCCCCCCCCCCACCTTTGATTTCTAACTTAATTGAGCAGGACCAGAACCTGGCCTCAGGAGAAGACTGAAAGCATGGGAAGTAACCAAATGTTAGAAAAATCTAGAAGGTAAAAGATGTCAATTTGCCCGATGGATTTTTGTGTACACAATTTAGAATGGTGAACATCATTTACTTAAGGAGGTACCCCTACCCCCGACCCGCCTGACAACGTACAGTAACTCCTATAACATGGCAAAGTTTAGGCATTCGCAGAAAAACTTAATATAAAAGCCCATTTTTCCAGAAACTGACAAATAATAAGAGCTGCATTTTCCTGTTAAGGGCCTCAGGCATGTTTAATTAATTCATTCAGGCTACAAGTATTTACGGTTACCTTCAATACACAGTACTAGGTAGCAAGTAAGGTAATGCTGAGCAAATGAGCGAAAATGAGACAAAAGACAAGAACCAGCATATAACCCAGAAAGTTCCTGGGCATCATCACCAACATTCTTTCCATTTACAGATCTACTTCCTTCATGATGTGAGTCAGAATAATGAAAAGAGAAATAGGTCTATGGCTCCAACCAGAAGAAAGTTAATTAGAATTCACCAAAATGACTGCACCAGATCTTAACACAGTAATGTGACTGCACAGATGGATTTTTTAAAAAAGATTTTATTTATTTGAGAGAGGGAGAGAGAGAACAAGCGGGGGTGGGGAAGCAAAGGGACAAGCAGACTGAGTGGAGCCCGACATAGGGCTCAATCTCACGACCCCAAGATCATGACCTTAGACAAAGTCAGATGCTTAACTGACTGAGCTACCCAGGCGCCCCTGCATAGCTGGATTAAAGAGATTTAGAGGGGCACAGAATCAGATGGAAAGGACAAACTGCACTATTAAGAATCATTATAAAACTAAAATAAATCTAAAGAAATTTTATGTACCTTAAAGCGCAGTTATCTAGGACAGTAAGGGAGTAAGAATTGAAGTTGGGAAAAAATTCAGCTCACTAAAAATTACTTCAAGGAGCCTCCTAAAACCACCCTCTTATGACTTCTCTTAAACATCTTAGGATCAAAAATTAATAAGAGTATTACAGGTGGGGATTTAACACATCGAGAGGCTCACCATAAAGGGTATCACACCTTGAAGATGCTTTTGCACATGACCAAAAATTACAAAGAACTGCTATTACAATCAGATTGTAAGGAAAATGTTCATAGGCTTACTGGAAGAGACAGCACTAGATTTATCAGGAATAACTGTGTATAAAGCTTTGGTAATTTATTGTACTATGAACTGGGTTTTTGTATTTTTTTCCTCATTTAAGTAAATAAGAAGGTTGAGATTAGATTTAAGGGCAGTATTTACTCTCATCAGCAAGGCAAAACACTTACAGGAGAGGTCTTAACATACTGTCTTTCAACACAGATATATACTACACAGACAGCCTTAGTTTTGGTAGAATTCCACAAGTGAATACCTATTATCTAATGTTTGGGATGCTAGTCTTAGCTTTCCAAATAGCACGTCCACTTCTTGAGCACAGGGTTCATTCCTTCAACTTCGTACTAATGCTAGTGAAAAGTGAAGGAGGAAGAATGCCACGATGACACGTTCATTACGACTGCGGTCGAACGTCTCACCTGTGAGCCTGCTCGGTGCTACTTGGGGAGAGCTGCTTAGTAACAGGGAGACAGCTCTACGGGTTGGTTATATAATGGGAACAAACAAAGAAAAAATAGAAACCCAGGGCAACAATAAAGCCAAGCAGTATCTAGTTAAAGGAGAGAAGAAGATTCCACAACCCTTGGTACCTAATAATCCTCTAGAGGTATGTGAGGCAGAACCTGTGGAAAAGAACACAAGGAGGCAAGAGCACAAGCTCCCCCCAACAAAGGGGATGACCTTGTGGCTGAGAGCAGACTCTGGAGATAGAATTCCAACAGCGCTATAATATCCCAAGGAAATGCTGCAACAGCGTTAAGAACAATCTATTGTTGCTCAAAGAGATTTTAGCATCCCTGAATTAAATTTTTCTCTTCCGCTTTCCCTGCCCTAAGTGACTCTGTTACAATTCCCTAACTCAGTACTGAGTTAGGAATGAGAAAGGGCCCATCAGAGCCCTCGCCAAGTTTTTGTGTTGAAAACCACCTAGCCACAGACCAACATACAGACAGATCAATCTTCATTTTTGCCATCAAGAGAAACTATAAAAGATGATCTCAAGTTACAAAGAAACGGCCACTTGCTTCTTTCAGCCATCATGTAGCCATGTAAAACCTCAAACTGAATCTTTAAGTCCGTTTCTGCAACATGGCAACCCAGAAGTGCTTTGCAATTAAGTGTGAAAAGCAGGATAATTATGTTTGCATATGATGCGCTCTTTCAATGAGTCCAACTGCTGTTATTACCAGTCCTTTAGCACAAGATGAACCAATCTCTAGCATCCATTTCACCCCGGGTAAGAAAATTTTCAAAAAGTACTCTTGCTATATATTCCTCTTTGGTGGCTATAAAGAAAGTCTAACGTATTTAATTAATTAGAACAAATAAAGTATTTCACCAACAGTCTGGGCATATACTTTCAGGATAGCTCGTGTATCCACAAAATTTACTAACTTTAACTTACTTACTCAAAAACAGTGGAAGAATTAGCCAACAGAACAGCATTTACTACCTTTAAAAAGCACTTATTATGATGGTTATGCCAACATAATCAGATACAACTTGTCTTTAAAAAAAAAAACAAAAAACAAAGCCTGTAAAATAAGAAATACATACAAATCTTTATAAAAAAGCCAGGCACCATCAGAAAATGTGTGGACTTGAGTAAGAATTCTACCACTCTGAAATGTTAAATTCCACAGCACATCCAATCAGTGGATAAAAGGGCATCAAGAACATGGGTGCATGTGAATTCTGCGTGCTTCAGAACACACCTGCGTACAGAATTTCACTGCTGAGTTGGCTTCTCAGAGACCATCAGAATGGTCCAGTTCCTGGAAACATAAACCATTTTACCACCAGTCAGTAGGCCTCAGCACCAGAAGCATCAGGTAAGGAGACACACAAAATCTGGGTTCACAAGTAATTGGAAGGGGAGAACTTCATTTGGGGAAAAAAGGATAGCTTGGTAACCCCTGAGCACCTCCTTCTCTAGCACTGATCAGTTAACAAATCCTTTGCTTAAAGCAGCTACTCAGAATTTTTTATATTATTTAAATCCTGACCCTGAAAGATATTAGCGCCTGTATCCCAGGGACAGAGTGTGTGCATCTGTGATGGATGTAGAGAGAGGAAAGCAAGCACAAGAATGCCCCATGACAACACACACAGAGGAGAGCACAGGAGGTGACCAGCACCCGGAAGTTCACAGCCTGGTACCCAGTCACGCAGCAACGCAGTTATGTATAACCAGCAGGGTCAACCATGGAATGCCTGACAGTGTCCACAGCATCCTTCTCTATGGCAATAGTAAAAAAAAAAAAAAAAAAAAAGGCGGCTTACAATTAAAATATCCAGACACACAGTTTAGCAAAGCAGTTTAATTTGTAAGCATCAATTACATAAAAGTTTTCCAAAGCAGTAAAATTAAGTATTTGGCAAAGCATCTTCACCGAGTGTCACGGATGATGCAAAATCCGCCTGCTCCAAAGACCAGATGTTGCCACAGCAACGGAGGCATCGGGGATGGCGGCCGCCAGCACTTACACCCATATACACAATTCTCCCTTCCCCCATCACGGATACAACCAACTCCTGCCCCCAAGGCTTTTTATCCCACAAAAACATTTCCTCTCTTGATAACCACCTGCAAGAGTATAATAGAGATGGACTGTTCATGTTGCTAGGACTGTAACCTAAATTCCTCTTCTTGCTAATGCTGGGTTTCCACTAAGAGATTTTACTCTTCATTCCCAGGGCTGTGACATGAGAAACATTTGCTAAAAGCTACTTTCGGGGCGTGGGGGGAAATCACGGCGTCTACTCAAACAGAGTTTCTCTGTGAACAGCATGTGGTGAGGACTCAGACTTCCCCAAGGTGGCTCTTGTTTTGATTTCGCCTGTAGCTGTGCTTGCTAGGACCAGGAAAAATGATACAAAGTATGCTGGTGAGCGGATGAGTTTGCTAAGGTTGAAGTATCACCAACTGGGCATCTTCAACAACAGAGACTTAGGGTCTCAGTTCTAGAGGCCGGAAGTCTGAGATCAAGGTGTCGACAGGGCTGGTTCTGGCTGAGGGCCGTGAAGGAGAACGGGTTCCATGCCTGTCCCCTGGCTGCCGGAGGTTCACTGGCAGTCTTTGGCAATCCTCGGCTCCTGTTTCATCACCCTGACCTCTGCCCTTCATCGTCACATGGTGTTCTCCCTACGTGTGTGTCCCAATTTCCCTTTTTTTATAAAGACACCAGGCATACTGAATTAGGGCCCACTCAAAGGGCCCCATCTTCACTTGACTATGTCTGCTAAGACCCTATTTCCAAATAAGATCCCATTTTACGCTCTTGGGGTTAGGACTTCAACCTATCGTCAATCCGCAACAATTAAGAATGATGAAGTGGCTAGGTGAGCTACGTTCTCAAGAGGGATGCCCCATGAATCAAGTGCATGGTGTGCAGCACCAGCAGCTGGATGGGGGACTCCCTGCCAGGACCTCGGTAAGAGGAAGGATTTTTTATTGCCCCAGGGCCTCATGATCATTAAGGTGGATGAATGGGGTGCATTGTGGTCATAAAGGCTGTTCTCAAATATTTTATTTCTCTTCCTTCTGGGCAATGACAGGCATTCCTTTCCCCACTCTGGAGTTAGGCAGAAGCCTTCAAGAGCAACACACCACACGCCCCATTTCTCTCCCCTACAGCACTGATGATGGCACGCATTAGAGTTAGAGGTCATCATCGGGGGCCTCTCAGTGACCCACAAAGAGCACTGTTCCCCAGCTACCAAACGCTGGACGTGTATCATAAACAAGGAAATAAATCTCTGTGGTCTAAAATCCACTGAGATTTTGTTTGTTTCTGAAGCCCAACACGGCCAACCTAGATGGGAATTCCCTATGTTGAATTCTAGCCTCTGTATTCCCTTGGGTTTCTCTTTCTTATGTAATCAGGAAAGGGAAGGCCATCACATGGGTTCACGTCAAGTAATAGGCCTAACTGCAGAATGTTATACCAGTCTGAGCCACTTTGCCCTGCCCACCGGGGACATTCACACTCACCCAGGCATCCAAACCTGTAAGAGCGTTAAATTCCTCAAGCCCAGTCAGGTCAGCTCAACCTGACATAAGCCATAACCCAAAACTCATTTGTTCATTCATTCAACCATTCAGTGGGTGTAAATTTTTTATTTAAATCTATTGATCTTATCCAAAAGGTACTGACTTACCTTTTATTTATTTTAGTCACTGTAAGTAATAATTTGAAAATCTTTTTTTTTCTTCGCCATTAATGACCTCCATTTAAATTTCGAGGACTATAAATTTTAGTGGCCTTTAAAATCAAACGGATGAAAAAAAAAAATGGTTCACTTAAGATCATGAGAAGTGGTCAATCCTTTTTAGAAAGAGCTGCTGCCCCCTGCTCTGAGGTGGCAGAACTGGATTTACCAGCTAAAGGACAGCATTTTAACCAGCCTAGAAAACATTCCTTGTTGTCCCAGATACAATGAACAAACAAGCAGAAACTAAAATCTCTGGATGACAGCAGCATGAACCATCCATACTGGTTTCCTACGTTTGAATTTTTCTATGATAAACGTACGTTAATTGTGTCTGGATGCAGGGGAAAAAAAGTACTTCATTTAAAAGGACGATTTCTCAGATTCAGCCCTCATTTTCCAATTCCCTCTGCTCCCTCGACCGTCATCATTTCCTACTGCAAACACACCAGCAGCTTTCTGGAAAGGCTCCACGAGTCAGCCTGTCCAAGTGGTACGTTTATACAACTTACCAGCCCCCACAGACCTGAATTTGTGCCTAAGTCCCCCCACCCAACCAGCCTCTGGAGTGCCCACCAGCTTTTGTTTATTCAAATCGAACGAGGAAGCCTGGCGCCCAGCTCATACCTTCACTTTTCTCTACATGGCACCCTGCTCACGGCCCCACCAAGCGAACACCCGTGACCAGGTCCACTCCCCCAGCTCTCTCTGTGCTACACGTGAGAACACGCAGACAACCACACGGCCACCAGAGAGGCACACCACAAAAGGCCCTTCGGAGGCCATTCCTAACTTACAGAAATGATACCCACAGCCTCCTAGTACGCCGCAGATTCTACATCGGAATGGGAATCCTGTTCGCAGAGCACGTTTCGGGATGGAGGGTGCCGAGAACACTCAGCCCAGCTTAGAGCAGAGAGCAAGAAATTCACAGGGGCTTTCCCTCCACTCAAAATCCGGGTATTTCACAATGAACAGTGCACAACCCAGTCTGTTCTCAACAGACTCTAAATAGAGGCCTGACGGTATTTACTCTCTGGCCCTTTACAGAAAAAGTTTGCTGACTCCTGCTTTAGAATAGAAAACAAATTCTTGTCAAATCAAGTAGAGTCGACCGTATCATGTATCCTGGACAACGATGCAAACCCCAGCCCTCAAATGGCCCAGATGCTCGTCCCTCGCACCAACGAAAGACACCGACATCCCGCCAACAGCATGTCTACACATCCCTGCCTCCACCTCCTTCTGAAGTCCTACCTCCTCTTCACCAGCACCTCACTGCCAACGCTGGCCCACTCGGCTGAGATTTCCTCAGCCCCAAGCCTCTTGCTAGAATGCTCTCTCCGTGGGTCTAAACCCCATGCTGTTCAAGACCCACTCGCACCCGACTTTCTCTGCAGCCTTTCGGCTTCCCTCAGTCATGAGAATCCACAGCTTTTCGTCCTGTCTTCCTCTGGGTTTGAACATTCGCTCCAGTTAGGAGTACACACTGTCCTGCGTGTTAGCTTCTCTCTACCTGCCTCTCCCCCTTGGCAGGAAGCCCTCGGAGGGCAGGGGCCGTATCAACTTGGCCTCCCTCCCCTGAACTAATAACTAGTAAACATCTAAGTATATCTAAGTAAAAGAAGCCAAATATATAATCACTGTGTGAACAGTGTTTTATTCTGAAAACCTCCAAGTTCATATATGAAAAGTTTCCAACCTAGCTTGAGAGAAGGCAGATCTGCAAACATACATGGGGGGGATGGAGCTGGGAGCGGGGCGCCCCAAGGGAACAAGAGTCTCGTGAGTGAGGGACGGGGTGGAAGGGGAGGGAGGGCACCTGGAGCAGGGCGGCCGCGGGGAGCACAGGTGGAGAGAAGGGTGCCCTATCAGAGAGCGTCTGCGGGACCGGCTGGAGGCGCCACCCACAAGCCGATTTATGGTGGTGGTAAGGGACCGGCTTTCAGCAGAATGGGAGCGCAGATCTGTAGTTGAGAAGATCGCACTCCTGAGCTACACCGGCGCAAGATGGATGAGAGGAGTCTGTCTGGAGGTGGTGAGGACTCTCACCAGTTAGAGAACTACTGCCCTAGACAGGGAGTTGGCCGTGCAGTGGATTGGGGTGGGGGGGCGGGGGGGGGGCAAGAAGGGAGAGACCACTGCAAGGGGCAGAATGGGCAGGGCCTGGCCACTGGTGGATGTGGAAGAACAGTGAAGGGCCTCCAAAGTTTCTGATCGTCAAATGGCTTTGGCTACCCGTAGAAGTCAGACCCCAAACTCCAGAACTGACTGCACTGTAAGCTGTTAGTTGTGAAACATACAGATGTCCAATGAAGAGAAAGCCTCTCGTAACTTTTTAGGCCTACCTGAGGTTCGATGCTATCAAAGAACTAGATGGGATTATAGATACACTTCAACATTTTTTTTTTGTCATTTAAAAAAAAAAGGCTTCTTTGATATTTTTCCAGTAATGACACTGCAGCTGAAAATAAAATCTAGGGAGAAAATATTTCTGAGACTATCAGTTTTTATGAGGCATTGTTCAACATTTCTTAGACCAAGGTTTCTCAAAGCGGACCATGGACCACCTGGGGTGCTTATAAAAACTGAAGTTTTGGACCATAACCTGCCCAAGCTAATCAAACCAGTTAAAATATTACAGTGATCCAGAAGGATGTGAAAATAAGCTAGCAGAATACACCAATGGATTTCCAGCAGCATATACAGAATCTCAAAATATAGAACATACTCATAGGATATTTTATCATTACACATTTTATATGTTTAAATGTGTAATATCCATCTTCATTGCTGGTAAAGGTTAGAAATAATAAAAATGAAATTCAGGTGAATTTTTGCAAAACCTTAGAAGCAGCCATGGGAGCAGAATCTGAAAACGACAGGTCTTCATCACCCCATTTATACCCACTCAAGAGCAGGCCAGAAATGCAAATGTAACCAATGACCCAGGCAGCAATTAACATCTAGCAACTAACTACTGGAAAAGGACTAACAGTCACAATTACAAGTCAAGATCTATCACATTAACAAGTTGCCTGGTCAACAACCTTTCTTTTCACTGCTCCAGGCTTCCTCAAACCAACCTGACATAGTCCCATCTGGGAGGACACCACTCCACCCACGCGCCCCTTCCCACCTCCACCCCCAGCAAGCTAGAGCTTGCCTTTCTCTGCTACCTCGGGGATTATTCTAGAATTACCTCTATTTTATCTGTTGCTTATATTTTCAAAGCATTTTTTCCTTTCCTTTCCACAGGGAGGGACCCACACGATAGGAGTGTTCAGATCAAAGCCCCCAAGGGCGGAGTGGGCCCAGAGAAGCCAAGCCTAACATACTTCCCCCTTCAAAAGCCAAGTACCCTTTCTTCTCAACAAGTGTTCTTACTGAGACCTGCCATAAATTCCCCCTTCTGACCCAGCTGCATGTCTGGCAAGTGAAGCCTCGAGCAGCACAGCCAGCCTGGAGCCTGGCACTGAGAAATAAATACTCTCCAGGGAAAAAACAGAGTCCCTCTGCACAGAAATGTTTGATCAACAGCAGGACATGGTCTCCTGGATCAAAATGCCTTAGCACGACTGTATCAAAGTTCGTAACCATAGACACCCAACACATTCCAACAAAGGATATACCTAGGGCCAGCGATGTGTGCACAGCTCAGACTGACTTTGTTCCTTACAGCATGTGGCCTTCCTTAATTGCTTCAGCCTAAAATCCTTCTCAAGTCATCTTAGGGGCAGGAAAAAAAAAAAAAAAACAAACCCGTGACATTTTCTAGCTTTTCTAGAAAAACCACCACCACCTCGACATATCTAAGCTTTTTATTATCGGTACTATAATCAGCCACATCTGTAAAGGACAAGAACACGTATGTGACACTTATTCCTCACAGAGACTCTTGTGCAAGCGTGGTCATTTCACACATAGGAAAGTGAACGCCGAAAACTATAAGGACCGGGGGTCACAGCAGTGGTAGAAAAAGGACCTTAATCTAGTGCTTGATTTATTTAATACACTCCAACAGGCTACTTTGTTAAACTGCAAACAAAACCTACACATAAAGCCAGTATTAATTTTTCTTCCTCTTGACTTGACAAAGGCTCTTTAACAAAACATTAGCAGAAGAAGTGTGAAAAGAGACGAAAAGACTTGAAATGACAAGTTGTTTGCTGCTAGCACTGGTCCATAAAGTGCCAGAAAGAGGCCAGACGAGCTGGGACTCGGTCATTGCTGCCATCAGCTGCCCATTGGTGAGTCTAATGAACAGCCAGGGCTGCGAGCCCCAGAGGCTCAAAGTCGTCCTGCCCTCACCCGCCTCTCCTTCTCCAGATCCGAGACCGGTGACCCACAGGTCTGGGCCAGTTAACAGGTGAGGGGTGTGTCCCCATGGTTGTTGAGACTGCAGGGCCGGGCTGGTC
The DNA here is from genome assembly GCF_011800145.1 of Mirounga leonina. Lineage (NCBI taxonomy): Eukaryota > Metazoa > Chordata > Mammalia > Carnivora > Phocidae > Mirounga > Mirounga leonina. The sequence goes on from NW_023270854.1 coordinate 16,869,420, forward strand.
AGCAGCAGCCCTCTCACCCCGTGCAGGTGACTTAGGCCATGTCGGGGGGGGGGCGGGGGGCACACAGTTGCCAGACCCTGACTCCCTGGGAATGAAGACCGAGCATCAAACTGGCCGAGGTCTTTAAAGACCTATTCATGCTCAGGATGGAGGACGTGAGCTGTGTATCTTTTCAGATTACTCAAGAAATAGGAAATCCTTCGCTTGTCAAAAAAAAATTTTTTGGTCTGAAATTGTGTGTGTGTGTGTGTGTGTGTGTGTGTGTGGTGGGGGTGGTTAAGCACACAACATGGAGAACATGTGTTCAAGTACAGAGGTATGGTCTGCAACTGATACTGTTTGTTGTGATTTTAAACACTATAGCAGATTTTGCTTTGGAGCAAGTTTAGTTAAATCACATGTAACATGGATCCACTTATTATAAAAACCAAACTGACCTCACTTACTGAGCACCTACTATATACACCACAAAGGCCTACAGGACACAGTGAACAAAAGTTGACTCAACACTGAAGTCCACCAGCATTTGAGAAGGAAGAAAATGAAGACGACCATCCCACATGAAGCCATTCTTTATTATGTGGAAGAAGTCCTTCACTACGCAACTATTAAACCAGATTTTAACAAAGAACTGGATCTTGGTGCAGGCCTAGGCTAAGAACACTTCTCCTTCTGCAACTTCCAAGGAAACGATGCATTTCTTTAAACTGTCTTTTCCCTTCAAGTTGAATAATTCCATTCCTGAGAGCAAAACACCCACCCTTCCCACTCCGCTGGGCCCCTGCAGTTGTTTATCAGCTGTCCACACCAAGTGTATCCCTGAACTCTTTGGTCTGCCCATCTCGGGCGCCGCTTACCCTGCTCCAGGTTCCGGGAAAACAGCTGTCCAAGCACTCGGCCATCCCACACTCCCCCGAGCCTACCTACGGGAGGTGGCTCTCTGAACGCGCCAAGCTTCCATTCCCCAGGACTGGGTATGAAGGACACTGCCCTTTCTGGTCATCTGTGGCTAACAATCCACTCCAAAACTCAGGGGCTTAAGGATCACAACAGGCATTCATTACTTCTCACGAGTCTGTGGACTGACCGGGGGCAGCCTGTGGTCTCTCCGGGGCTGGAACATCCAGGGCTTCACTCCACCGGTCTGGCATTTTGGTGGGGATGGCTAGAAAGCTGGAACTGCTGGGTGCCCAACTCGACTGCTTTGCATGGTAGCTGGATCCTAAAAGCACACATTCCCCAAAGACAGCGAGTGGAAGCTTCCAGTCCCGCAAAGGCTACGCATAGCACGAGCCCAGCCGCGCTGCCACCGCATCCACCCGGGAGGGGAAACACCCCCCCCACGCCCCCCTTCGGGGAGGGGTGAAGCAGCCCCTGCCACCACACTGTCTTCCGTGTTCACTCTAAGAAGGGCATACGGACATGAATGCTCCCTGCGGTCTCAGGGCAGGACCTGTGCAATCCGCACGCGAGGTCACCCAGCCTACCATTTCTGGTCTGAAGGAAAGCACCTTGCAAACTGTCCAAGAGCTCACTGAACGAGCCACAAGTACGTCTGCTCAGCTCTTTACGGGTCACGAAGCCCCATCCGTTAACACCCGACTGTCGGCAGCATGGCTGTGTCCAGAAAAGGAACGGCAACCCAACAAAGACAGCTTAAACTTCTCTCCCCAGTGTTTCCAAAGTGAAGGTGGAGTCTAAAGACATGGGAAGAAATCTTTATGGCCGCACACATGTTCCTGACCCCACTGTCTTTGTGGTCTCTCAGTAGAGGCAAAATATATGGCGCAGGCTTTTGACAAGAAAACAAAAAAGTGGCTTCTGATCACATGTGCGAGGAACAATGGGAGGAAGTGACCCTCTGTAAATCTCAAAGGTGACATCAGACACCGGTTCTTCTTTCCTTCTAGAAATGTGAAGACTTTCTACTTTTCTGAATAGCTCCTTTATTTTCCCAGGCTCCAGAGTTTTTATCCACCAAGTGCCTCCGTGTCATTTACAATCAGACAAGAGGACAGAGTCTGTGACGTGAACGACCTAGAGCTCCAGACTGTTCCTTTGACTCATCATGGACCGCTATCTCCTTCCCCCATTGCACACTCTCGCAGCACTGTGATCCCTTCTGTTCCTCAGACACACCCAACTCTCTTCCCAAAGCAGGACCTCCGTGTGCTTGGTGCCTCCAAGCTCAAGAGGGGTTTGTCCTGAGCACCCTTCTTCAAGTAGGCCTCCGTATTATTTTTCTCTGTCTCAGCTTCCTGTTTACTTCCTTTGGCATCCTTAGGAAAATATGTAGTTATTTCACTTATTAGTATCTTTTTCCTATTCGTAATAACGACAATAGCTAGAACATAAGCCTCCTAGGAGCAGTGACCGCGTCTCTCGTACTCATTACTTGCATCTCTAGAACAGTACCTGGAATGTGAAAGGAATTCAGAAGGGCCACTTCTCCTGACTTCCAGTGTTTATAAAAGTAGCAATAGCAGACGAACCACAAAACCTCCCTGGACTTCAGTTTATTCTTTTTTGTTAAACGGGGGAGGCTGAATTAAAGAATATTAATTTTCTGCCAGTGTTACCACTGGCATTTCACAGCCCATTTCACAGCTATTACCTACGGACTCAGGTGGACTAATAAATTTTAGATTTAAATTTACTATTTAATCAGGAAAGAGTTAATAAACAGGCTTAATATCATAACATCTTAACCTAAGTCTGGACAGAAAAGCTATCTATAATCTTATAGGACACTTTAAGCATCTTAAAAGTATATAAGGAAGGTCCCAACAGAAGAAAAAAAAAACCATATGTAATGAAACCTTTGTATTTTTCATAAGCTTGGAATTTATCTTCCACACCGAGGATGATGTCCAATCCTTAACAAACTGCAGTCCTATGTTTGAAGTTGTAATTTGCTGACAATCTCATTTCAAGCACATCCAAAATTAGCAACTAATTCTTTACACACACTTTATTAATAGACTCCTGAAATTCAGATGAGAGTGGCACATTCAGTGTGAAGAGGGGAAGATGCACAAAAAAGATTAATTTTAATATAATTCTTAACAAGCGGTCCAAGATGACCTATCTGGGAAACTGCCGGGTGCCTACATTTTCATCTCACTCAAAAGCAAACTACACAATCAATAGGTACAATTATATGACTGTTGATGAGGTTATTGATCCCCTAATCACCTGCACATCTTGATTTATGATTTGTTTTTTTTTAAATTTATAGAGATCTAAAGGGTAACTTAAATGATGACAACTCTGTGTGGGTTTAGTGAAAATCAGAAAGAACTTTTTCGGAAAATACCTTTCCCAGGGGAAAGGTAGCCATTACCAAAAAGTGATCTTGGTTTGGCCTTTAAAAAAAAAAAAGAAGAGGAGAATAAACCACCAAAGCCTTTAAAGTCCTTTTAACTTAAGTCATGAAAATGAAAGTTGCTGACACCTGTTAATCTAATGAATCATAAACTCTTTTTTAAGAACGCTTTTTATTGATTTTTTTTTCATGGTTCTTATATTCAGCATAGTAGAAAATGTATTAACCCTAAAGGAGAAGGACAAAACCCAGATAGCCACTAAAAAACTAAGATAAACTAAAAATATGTTTGCCAATGTAAGTTCAGTTGATGGGCAGTGAACCTATCCAATCCCTAAAACACCTGTGAAGAATTTACATCTCCTTCAGAGGGAACAATAAAGACAGCTAAGATTTATTAAGTACTAATATGTGCCAGGAACTATGCTACACGACGGCACAGACTATCCCACTGAATGTTTAAACTGAAATCTTACAACAACCTGTCTGATTCCGGACGAGGTCCAAGAGGACAAAGAGTAACAGGCAAAAAGATGTGGGGGAGGAAGACAAAAGACAGATCACAGGCCCTCAATTCAAAAAGAATGACTCAAACCCCTACCCTCAGCCTATTTATTCTTACTTTATAAACAATCCTACCAGGCACACCCAAACACCTTCTCCGTCCTTAGCAGATGAGAGGCAGCCAATCAGAAGACGGAGGTGGGCTAGCCGCAGTGACAGGCCCAAGAAGGGGTAACAGATTAGCAAGGGAAATGAGAAATGAACAAAAATAGCAAGCTTGTCTCTCAGATCACAGGTGTCCTGAGAACTTTAATGACGAAGAAAAGTGGATTATATACCTTATCAGACCCTGATGGCATCATTAAAAAATATTTATTTACACAAAGAAGATGAGATTATATAATAACCTATGGCTCTGAGGGTAACAGTCAGTCCAAAAAAAAAAAAAAAAAAAAAAGGTTTACTGTTCTATGTTCCAAGTGTTCTCCTTAAGAAGGCAAGAAGGCTTGAAAGAGAGCCCTAGAACAGGGTGACCGGTCTTTGGGCAGTTCATTTGCAAAAGACTCCCGATGGCCAAGATTCAGCTATAATTACTACTCTCTCGTGCTGGGGGAAGCAGGAAGAGCAGCGGTTTGGGCGTCAGGCCACCTGATACCCAAGCTCGGCTACCACCTTCCTGTGTGCTCTTGGACAAGACACCACACACTTCGCTGATTGTCAAATAAAGGTATAAAACTTCAAAAAAAAAAAAAAAAAGACACTGGCCCACATGACCTTTACGGTCCTTTGCGTTTTTAATACTATAAAGGAGAGACTACCTATGACCCCTTCTCTGAAATTCATGAACACTGGACAACTGGTCAATGCTTTCAAGAAGGGGAGTTTGCAAATGGCACAAAGATGCACGCAGTTCGTATTTACTTTGGTTACCTGGAGAAAAGTGGTATGTGCAAGTAAGATGGAACAGGATAGACCGGTCTTGCCAGTCTCGAATTAGAATCCCACTTTCACTTACTTCTTGCAGTTGGAAATGGAGGAGAAAATTATCCCTTTCATTCCAAGCTATTTGGGGAGATAAGCTTTTTTCCGTATACATTGGCAAATATTCAGCTGGAACATTCTGTTGTTCTTAATGCACAGGTGGTACTATACAGTCTCACCTGAATGGAGACTTATTTTGTGTCCTGCTGATGGAGGCCCAGGTGAAGATAAATGCACTGGGTCAGCACTGACACCAAGGTTTATTAAGAAAACCAAGATTCAGGTTCTTCCTAGCATTAACCTCTTAAGACTAGTTGTTCTCACCCCTGACTGCACATCAGCATCACCGGGGTACAGTGGCCTTCCCAGCCCCCCCATACCTTCCCACATTAGTAAATCCACACATGGCCCCGGATCCTTTAACGAGCTGGATAATGAGAATCAGTGAAATTCTTTTTATCCCGTCTGCACCATCCTTGGCAGATTGTATTCCATTAAGGGTCAACCTATTAATAGGCAGAAATAGCCATAAATTAAAATAAGATTAAAAACCCGATGGCCGGGGCGCCTGGGTGGCTCAGTCGTTAAGCGTCTGCCTTCGGCTCAGGTCATGGTCCCAGGGTCCTGGGATCGAGCCCCGCGTCGGGCTCTCCGCTCAGCGGAAAGCCTGCTTCTCCCTCTCCCACTCCCCCTGCTTGTGTTCCCTCTCTCGCTGTCTCTCTGTCAAATAAATAAATAAAATCTTTAAAAAAAAAAACCGATGGCCAGTGGCTTGCACTAGGCATAAGGTCAGTAATTCTTTCTGCTGTACAGAACCATTTAAATACCATTCTGAACGCTGGGTGGGCCACGAAAAAGAGGCATTCAACAGGCTTGGAAATACTTGCATGAACCCAAAAGGATTTTCTGAGATGCAGAAAGCAATGCCCTCCCTTATAGATAAATATGGTTTAATTCCACTCCTGTCCCCAGCACGACCTGCCTCCCACTTCCTCCCTACTTCGCCTTCCCTTCTTCCCCCTCCTTCAGGCAAATCTTCCTGCATCTGTTTTGCTTGGCAACACACACCAGCATTCCAACAGATGCCACCTGGCCACTGAGAGCCTATTGCGACATACTAGGCCAAACAAGAAACCTGCTCAAAAGGAAAAGCAATCTGCAGTGAGGTTTCTGGGAGCAAAGATCACTGGAATCACAGGGCTCCACTCGGTAAGGGAGGTGGCCTGGAACCCCTTCGTGCCCTACACCCTGCCCATGACCCTTTCATGGCCGCGAGATGGCGAGAATGTCCCCAGGAGTGTTCTCACTAATGGAACTTCCTGCTCTCTGAGGACTCCATCGGCCCCCTCCAAACCCAGAGCCTCCACCCTGGCCTCATTTGGTCAGTTCAGAGCAAGGAGGATAGATTGGCTGTAGCTACGGAGCTTCAGGACAAAGCATGACGCCTGGTATTTCCCTTTGTCTCAACCCACGTTACACGGGAAATTCTCAGGAGCTGAGACCAACGAGCATTTCATTCCTTAACAGCAACTTGAAAGTTCTCTCCCCATCTCAGATCATCTCCATGAACTGAGATCGTGTGGGTCTGTTTCAAGTCCTCAGCCCATCAGGGAAACACACGATGAACCAGAGGACGTTAACAAGGGACTTCAGAAATGGGAAGACGGATGTAAAAACCCCTGCTCCCGGACAACACTTTGGAAGGGGCTGCCTCTCTCTGGGGGTGAGCCTTGCGGGATAAATGAGCTATTTTAAAAGCCGTGGATCTGCCTTGTAGCCCACACATTATTCATCAATGGACAAGAAGCCTTATAATAAATGCAATCTGCAAATCAGAAGCAGACTCCCTGGTGCAAAACTGCAAAAATAAATCCGCCCACATCCTGGCATGACAGAGGCAGCAGAAAGCATCTTGAAATAACACTCACTTAAGAAGAATAAAAGCTTCCCGTTTTCTCGGCACTGCACCATGAAAATGACAGTCTAGGTATGAAGGTTTGACAGTCTAAGTACGAAGGTTAGACTAACTCCTGAGAAAACTGATGACTGCCCCCAGTACCTGGAAGAACAAATACACAGAACAGGGACAACAGCAGAGGCCGGAGCCCGGGCCCCGCCACCTCCAAGGCGACAGGCAACACGGCAATGGCCTCGCCTCTCGGGACAGGAGCCCGGGTGGTCTGTGAAGATAAAAATGGGGTCACATCACTCCACTGCTTCAACCCCTCCTTGTGGCTTTCCATCCTCGTGGCCCCACAGCGGCCGTCCACAATCGGTGCAAAATGTGAAGACAGAGCTTGCACACCCACCTTCCCTGCTCTTCTCCATGGCACTGATCCTCATTTAGTATCTGTACTTTTTCCTTCTTTTGCTCAGCTCTCCCCAATCCTATCAGCTGCTCGAGGGCGAAGAGCTTTTGGTTTTGTTCACTGCTGTATACCTAGAACTTCGAATAGTGTCTGGCATGCACCAACTACCCAATGAATTCACTGCATAGACATTTATCGTCTCATCTACTAGTAACCTCACAAATGGTTTTCATCAGTCTCCAGGCAGCCCGACTGGGCAGTGCCACCCATCTGTTCTAATAGAAAAAAAAAAAAAAAAAAGTTTCACCTAAGAGAAATAGGGAGGCTTAGAAAAGAATAAATAAATATTATGATTCCATGAGTCAGAAACACACAACCACCTCCTTCACCCCAACATCAGTTCTAACAAAGGCACTGAAATGGAGATCATCAACATCTAGAACCCTGCAGATTTTCTCTGCTCTATTACCAGGATACAGACACTAAGGGCAGAACTGCATTTACTTCATTGCCTGGGCCCTTCAAGTTAGGGCTGTTCTTTAATGTAAAGGTCATACCAATTGGGGGAATGGGTGTGTCAATAGATTTTTCTATCATCTGCTTGAAAGAAACCACAGAAAACCTTTCCCCAAAAATTCCTAATTAGTACTTGATTAAAAAGAGAGAGAAAGAGAGAAATAGAGACAGACAGAGAGAGAGAAGATCCTGAACATTTTTTCCTTCTGGATTAAAGCATGAATCCAATAACTTTGATCTCCAAGATGAATGTTTTTGCTTCCTTCCAGATCCCTTTTCACAAGCTATCCTGTCCATCAATCACATCCACCTTTGGCTCCAGAAGAGTCACAAAATGGCCTTTTCAGGATTTCTGCTGTGTCATGGTCCCCGGATCAATATACATATTCAATCCATGCACATGGCCCCTTTCCAGGTTTCCCCAGATGAGGCCAACACTGTGGTTGTCGCCTAATTTTTCTCAGTGCTCCTGTGTTAAGTCAGTAGCTGAGAGGGGTAAAAGGATAAAGGAAATGGGCCACCCTCATGTGACCCCCATCACGGTCTTTGATTTGTGTGATTCCCCTGTCTCATCAAAAGGATCAGCTCTCTGGGGACAGAGAGAGTTCCTATATCCCCCAAACTCTAGGCATCCTCCACAAGTTTAAAAGGTGTGCAAAGTAAAGCATCTCTCTGCCGAGATACAGTACACAGCCCTTGTCCAACCGAGTACAAGGCTCAGGTCCCTGGGAAGTGTCTCTGATTCTGACGGACTCCGGCATTATAAGGCAACAGGTCTTCACTTGAAGTGCAATGGGATTTTAGGCTCCTTGATTTTCAAACATGAAATATAGACCACTTTCTCTGTCAATGGCCAACAAAGCTCCAAGTGGCAATCTAAGCTTGGGGTAGAATCCAACTAGAATTGGACCATTTTAGAGTGCTTAATTATGTTAACTTCAAGAAGCCTATTCTCGTGACATTAACTTCCACGAGCAAAAAATAATGACATACACAACTCAATTTAGCTATTTCCTATATGTATTGGCTGAAAAGAAAATAAGAAAATTTCAAATTCTAAAATTCTGGTGACAAATTCAAAAAATTTTAAATTTTAAAAATTCTAAAATTCTGGTGACAAGGAGGGATTAAAGGGGCCTTCGTTTACTGAAAGGTCTGATGGCTGAGACCTGAATATAAATGCACAATCACCAAATTATTTTCACAGTAGCCAGTAATCTTAAAAGCCCTTTTCATCCATCTGCTCTTTGTAAAGGGTACAGGAAAGCAAACTACTTAAAAAGCAGAAAATAGAAACATCTCTTTATAAAGGCTTCCATTTAGGTTCATAACTTCCTCTGGATTGACTCCAACATTTCAACACACAAGAATTTCAGTACCTATAACTTGCTTTATCATTTTTAAATGCTTAAATGCACGACAGTCACTCTAAAGTCACATGCACGAACACTACCACCAGCAATTTGAATGTACTATTTGCAAACACAAAGTCTCCCAAAATTTTACATAGTATGCTCACCATTTTTGTAATGTGAAAGGCACAAAGTGATGCAATTTGGGAGGATTGGCTTTTAGGTCTTTATTGTTCATCTCTCCGTGTGATACACCTGCACATTCCTACTTCCCAGGGCAGAGGTGGGAGAATCAGGAGATTGGGGAACCTCCATATTTTTCTGGTATTTACTAGAACTTTCACAACACAGACATTAGCAAAAATTATGTAAGCAGGATCACAGACACTGAGAAGATATACTGTGAGAGAAGGTTGTATTAAACGCTAAGAAAAACATCTGTTGTTTTCCAGAGTTAATATTTCTCATAGTTCAGAAATTTAATACTTTTATATAGATGAGTCTGTCCATTTTTTCTTGGTGATTCCCCTTTCTGCTTCCAAGGTTAGGAGTGATCCTTCACAGCTCTGTTTTGTTTTGTTTAAAGATTTATTCATGGGGTGCCTGGGTTGCTCAGTTGGTTAAGCATCTGCCTTCAGCTCAGGTCATGATCCCAGGGGTCCTGGGACTTAGTCCCACATTGGGCTCCCTGCTCAGCAGGGACCCAGCTTCTCCCTCTCCCTCTGTCCCTTCCCCCGCTCATTCTCTCTCTCAAATAAACACAATCTTAAAAAAAAAAAAAAAAAAAAAGATTCATTCATTCATTTATTTGAGAGAGAGAGTGTGGGGGGAGAGAGAATCTCAAGTGGAATCCCCACTGAATGCAGAGCCCAACTTGGGGCTCCAGCTCATGACCCTGAGATCACAACCTAAGTTGAAATCAAGAGTTGGATGCTTGACTGACTGAGCCGCCCAGGCACCCTGTGATTTTTTTTTTTTTAACTGCTTCTTATTCTATGGTGTGGAACATTTTATACAAAATTATTTAAATCTAGATTTAGATGAATCTTGAGGTTATTTTAGTTCTTGGTTTAAGTTTTAGATCCAATCAATATTACTAATTTTATTTAATGACTGTATCCACCTATAAGTGAATATGGTTAATTTGAATAGTGGAAATGGGATTTGTTTTGTTAAATCAAAATGTATACAATATTTAAGTGTATGTACTTTACATAATTAACAGTTCCCATATCATAACGTAGAATAGCGACTAGCATTTTCTTAAGTTAAAATGTCATTCTGAAAAGAAAGAAAGGCACAATAAGGCTGAGAATATTCATTCCTTTAGCCCTTCAGGATAAATTCTCCAGCACATATATAAACAATTAACAGAGATAAGCCTTATAAATCAAGCTTACTCATTTCTTTTTGGGTTATGGCCCTACAATAGATTACATTAAAGGTTACAGGCACCAGTTTAATTCCTGTTATCACTATTCAATGGCAGGAACTGTCCTGGTATCTCTTTGTCCTTGGCCTGGGCCAGGCAGGTGCTTATGGAAGGGCTCTGTGGAAGGCAGGCAGACTGACCAGGAAGGAGTTCATTCAACTCAACGTTTGATGGGAAAGAGAAGAATTATTCATTCTGATAACTACACCACCACGAAATTCTTCAACAATGTTTCACATCAAGAAACAATCTGTTGAAACTTGCTGATCATGATCAAGGAAATTCCTAGGCAAACCCAGCAAGCACATCACTGATGGTCACTTCTCCCTTCCGTCTTCCGAACAAACCCCTTCCGCTGATCCACTGAGACCAATCCTGGTCATCTTTCTAGATCTGGTTCTGATCTTCCTCTCCGTGACATCGCCCTTGTGCACCATGACCCACAGCGTCCCACCCCGTGAGTAAGCAGCCTGTCACCCACCTGCACAAGGCTTCTGCCGGTGTGCCTCACCTCCACGGTCCTGTCACCTGGAAAGCTTCTACGACAACAGGCTTCCCAACCTTCCGCGTTTCTAACATCAAGAAGTACACAGGTGGTATCAAGAAACAATAATCATTTCACACCTGTGAGATAAAAAGTATGTTCTCTGTAACTGCAAAAATAATGCTCAGTTTCCTCATTTTAAAATGAAAGGAACTGGCTGAAAGGATTCCTCAGAGAACTCACAGCTCTGTAAGTTTATGCATATAGAATTAAAAAGGACTCCTGTGGGGTGCCTGGGTGGCTCAGTCATTAAGCGTCTGCCTTTGGCTTAGGTCATGATCCTGTGGTTCTGGGATTTCTGGGATGGAGCCCCACACGGGGCTCCCTGCTCAGCTGGGAGCCTGCTTCTCTCCCCGCCCCACCCCCCGCCGCCACTCCCCCTGCCTGTGATCTCTAATAAATAAATAAAATCTTTAAAAAAATAAAATATAAATAAAAAGGACTCCTGCATACATTAGCTAGAGAACAATGCCATATTACAAAATTCAGGAACATCTCTTGCTAATATAATTTCAACTGAGGATGCAGGCAGGCCCTCAGGTACACTGTGTTTATCTAAAACTATTTTTACTGCTTTGTCCTTTAGTATAGTAACTGGGCACCCTAATAATACACACTAATTAGAATAAGCACAAGGTAGAATAATGTACCAGGATTTTTTTTTTTTAAACATGGTTTCTATTACGGTAAGATCAACATTGTATCCAAAGTTTAGAGTTTTATTACAATTTAGTATCTTTTTCAACTGGAAAACACAAATCAGTACATACATACTGAACTGATCCTAAAATGGAGGCATTATATTCATGAGCAGAATACAGAAGAGCCGCAGAGTTATGCTGTTAGTGTGCAGTGGTTAACTGGGCCGAACTCCTCAGGAAAGTTAGAGAGAGCTGTTGGTCACGCAATAAACTTCTAGCCGGAAGCTCTCGGCTTTGAAGAAGTGCTAGGCTTCTTGGCTGGAGCTTAATATACGCATTTCAGTATTTCTGCTCCAACTCAACTTTTCTATTCAACTCAAAAAATCTGGACCAAAGCAACTCTTTCTCCCTCAAGAGTCAAATATCTAATTGTGTATTTTAAAAGAATATGAAAAAGAAATGGTCAAGAAGTACAATAGACTGTGAAGCTTTAAGAAGTCAAGGAAATAGATGAGTTATGATGTGTGGGTCATTAAATATATTTTAAAGGTCTACTAGTTCTGGACTGACCTAGAGAAAGAAAGAGAAACTGTGAATCTATCAAACTATCTGGATCACCAAATACTTAATATGCCTCATACCATCCCTACCCTGTCCTAGCTTCCCCCCTCCCCTGCAAGAGGTAAGCAACTTGAGGCAACACCACAGGTCAAAAGCAGACTCCTCAGAGTTATTACATGAGGCACGTAAAAGCCCCTTGACTCACTCCCATCTATAAAAATTAAGTCACAAGAGAAGTCTGTGTAAATTCCAGGGGCTCTGAAAGGCAGATCTGCTAGGGGAAATGCCCGTCTCTTCTCACTGGGGTCATTCCCTCTCTTTCTGCTTACCCAGTTAAGCAAAATATAGCACAATACTTAACACTAAAATAAACACAGAATGGTTTCAAAGAAGGCAGGCACTTAAAGGAACAGATACAAAGTATCTGAACACTAGGCTAGGGACCACAGCCAATCTGAAGAAAAGAGGGCCCCTTCCAACTCAATTTCTGATACTGTCATTTCATTTCAGGACCTCTCCCTTCACATTAAGTACTTTGTTCCAACGTGTCAGAATGGCCCATGGTTCTAAAATGATCAGGGTATAAAAAGCAGGCTGCTTGAAATTCAATCTCTTCCATCCTCCATACTGAAAGCTCAACTTCCTGTTACAATGTGGTGGTGCCTAGAGACCACCAAAGTGTCAACTCAGGACAGCATAAAACTGGCCAGGACATCAACCATTTCCTTCCAGGCCACCTGTTTCACTTGTTCTTTTATAGTCCTCTGTATTCCAGTTCGCCCAAATAAGCTGTGAGCAGAATAAACAAGGTTCAAAAAAGGAACATCCATTGAGAACATTATTCACCCATAATGCCTAAGAAGTCAAGCTAAAAATCTTTCGATAACCTCCATTTGCCTAGAAAAAACACAGACTTCCTGAAATACCTATTATAACTAATATTTTCAATACGCTATCCCTTTAGGCCCTTTTAACCTTTAAACTGGAGCTGGGTGTATATAGCAGGTAGATGGTCTTAGTGTTCTCTCTTTTGCAGGACATGGAATTATATTGTGCTGCCTGGTATGAATCAAGGGAAGTGGACGACCGAAGACAGGATACTAAACTTCTCATAATCACTAGACTGGACTAGGCTTCCCAAGCTTCTTTTGGCAAGTATAGTGGAAACTTAAGATAGTCTGGTATTCGTGCATTTAATCAATAGTTTCGACACTGTGAATTTCCTGCTTTTTCCTCATTACTGCAAATGTCCCGGTAGTATCATTAAGAGCTGGGGGGAAAAAAAGTCAAAATATTTAAGGGCAGTAATCTAGCTCAGCAATAATATGAGCTTATTTTTATTAAAAATATGCCTCATTATCTCCAGTTATACAAATACATTAACATTCAGATTAGCCTCAATTAGTTTTAAACCATCAACTATACAGACACCCAACATTTATTAAATTTTAAGAGAATTCTTACATGGAGTCAATTTCCTCTGGTATTGTGAACTTTTATGTAGCAATAACAACTTTCTTATTAACATGTGTTACAAAATTATAGATTAATTTCAATGCCTAGGAACTCTGGCTCCAGGCTTGGCCAAGAGCAGCAGTTGCGGCATTTATGAAAACCCTCCAAAAGGCAGTATCTGATAAGGCACAAATACTACCCTCATTTGCCAATCACACAATGTGGAGATCTTGTACAGATAACATGAGATTGCTGCTCAAAAGCCTCAACCTGTAAGAGGGAAACGTAAACGTAACCAATGGAAATGTTACAGCAAAATGATTTGGTAAAAATATAAGTTTCAAAGTTTCAAAATTCAATACAGCAAATACAATTAAAGATCCTTTTCTACAATCCATAGCTCACCAATGAATTTGAGTCTTTTTAAGGACCGATCATCACAGGTGGTGTTGGGATCTGTGATGCTGATTATCCAACAGCCAGACTTAGGACAGATGAGATATCAAAGCTAGTTATTAAATACTTCCAGGTATGCCTTAAATCCATGCTATGCCTGATGCTGATCCAAAACTGATGTTCAGAGTTAACTTGATTACCTTCCTCAAAGAAAGATTTGTATATTACAACTATTCGGTTAAGAAGGAAAAAACCCCAACACCAACACTAATCAGGTACTTCCACATATGTTCCCTCATTTAAACCTCACCAGAAACCTGGGAGAGCTGGAGATTTTTATCCTCATTTTTCACTTAAGAATAAGCTCAGAGATGGCTTCTAACTCCCCTGAGACATGTCAGTAAATTGCCCAGCTGCCTCTGCGGGTCTCCAAAACTGCCCCCCCCCCCCCAGCCCCCGGCCCTGTTAAGCTGCAAAGCACCAACTGGAGGTACCATCTTCAAAAATTTCAGCAAAAATGTCACATCACTGGAAGCATTTAACTGCTTTTTGGCTACACAGACTTTTAAAGATATTTTTAAAATTCCCATTAGGCACACACAAAGTGATAGAATATGCTAGTTCCCACATCTAATGAAGCTACCATGTACCTTCATTGGAAATAGAAAAATAGCACTATTTCGCAGGATAGCAAGCAAGGCTGAGTGAGGCAATGCCTTCGCAATGGGATGTTAGTTACAGGGACCAAGTGAAATAAATGAAGGCATCCTTCAAATGGTGAAGTACTAGAGAGAGACTTTGTAAAAAAAACAACTCCTATCCGTGTCAACCCTGAGCAATGCCGAATCAAAGCATCCATGGAAATAGCTGAAATTTTGTTACATAGTATTGGAATAGTCTCACACGATCGCATTAAGAGGTTGTTACTATATTCAAGGGAAAATAAAGTTTAGAGAATCCAATCAGAAACCCAGTGAATGAAAGAAATACTTTTCTTATTCATCACACGGCTGTTGGTGTGTTTTTTAAACAAAGGGGTGGTTTATACATATATTCAGAGAATTATTTTTTTAGGGTAAAAAAGCGACACCAGTTAGTACTCGTGTCAAGGTTTTTCTGTACAGTAAAATCATCGTCTCTAAAAGAGATTCAAATTAAAATCCCCTCCAAATAAAAAGAGTTTGGGTATTCTTTTGTTTAGTAAAATAAATTTTTAATCCCAAGAGATGAGTATACTACTTCGGCAAAGTGGATGTCCACTGAGAGGACACAGGGAAAATGCAGAGAACCTAGGGTAACAGTAAAGGAGAAACACTCCCTTCCCTATTGGTATATGTAGTGGGTGGGAGACTACCTGTTTTTGCCCCCACGGGCCCTCCTCCCCCTCTGTTTACATTACAAACTTTGTCAGCAAGCAACTGAAGACAGCCCCAGAAACCTTCCAAGTATCCAGTGTAATGTTATATACACAGTGGACCTGAAACACCTCATGACATTAATGGGATCCGAAAACTCAGCTTGTAAAATGCAGAACCTAGCAGTGATTATCCCTGAGACTGTTTGGAAAGGGGGCACCGATGCTGGGAAATGGTGATCTAACTTCCTCAGAAAAACTCAAATACAGTGAAGCAGTCCATAACCAAACCAAATACCTCAAAAACTAAGAAAATAAGTCATTCACGAAATGACTGTTAATAACGCCACAAATGGAATTGCTCAGTCCTAAAGCCCTTTCTGAAATATCCTAACGGATGACAAGAACCAATTCTGCTTTCCTGAATGGGTGGCCAGACCAGATGGAAAACCATCACCAAAGGGGGTTAAGGCGTGGAAACGTATTTTTCCCCCCCAGGAATCTAGCTGGTTGACATTTTTTGAAGTCATGTTGCATTTGAGATTTATTCACAGCAGGATGTTTGGGAGGCAGCCTGAGATACAGAAAAATACTCAACAGGGTAACCTTGTAATAAGGTCTGAGGCAGAGAAGAGACTGTGCAATAGAAAAGCCCATGTGTAAAAGGAAGCCTGAGTGGTTTGCCCAATCGAGAAACATTTCTGATGTCATTTAAAAGCCAGGCTGCAACAAATTTTCATTAATTTTTCACGTGAACGAATAATGAAGTACCCTTCTGACTGAAGCAGCAGATATGTGAACCATCAAAAAAGCCTGGTGGCAGCCAGACTGTAGACGCCCCAGTGAATGTTTTCCCTCAAGATAAATAAGGCCAGGGCAGCTGCCGCCTAGACTTAACACCCCTGCCCATATGAAACACGTACAAAGTGTTGAATGGAGCAGACGGTTCTGTGATGTGACGAGTTTTGTTTTTGCCTCTTAAAGAAAAAAAGTTTTTGCTTTAAAAAAACCCCAGCTGTAGGGCGCCTGGGTGGCTCAGTTGGTTAAGCGACTGCCTTCGGCTCAGGTCATGATCCCAGGGTCCTGGGATCGAGTCCCACATCGGGCTCCCTGCTCGGCGGGAAGCCTGCTTCTCCCTTTCCCACTCCCCCTGCTTGTGTTCCCTCTCTCGCTGTGTCTCTCTCTGTCAAATAAATAAATAAAATCTTAAAAACAAACCCAGCTGATTACCAACCATTTATGAATTTATGTCCATGAACAAAAATATCACAGGTGTATCAAAATTCACATAGGAGAACTACACCTATGAAATTCGCACCAGAGAACTTCTTCTCAAGAAAGGCTCTTTATTCTAGACCTTAAATTTCCAAATTGGAAGATACTTGTTTCCTGCTCTCACAGTCCTTTCAATTGAGAATAGCCCTTGTATCTAAGTACGTACCAGTTTTAGTATATCCTGTTTGTTTCCTAATTACATTAGAAATTTCAAGCCAAATGAGACGTTAGTTATATAAACACATCTGTCTTCAACATCTAACTGCAAAATGACAAGTTTTTGGTAATAGCATTGAGTAGTTACCAAAACTTTAGGAACGCATTTTGTTTATGAAACCTCAGCTGGTAGGCGGTCCAAGTTCAGCAAGAAATTGTCTTACCCAATGAAGCCTGTAACTGTTGTGATGTACTTTCTTGGGGGCGAAGGTTAGAACTATTATAATATCAAAATTCTACTGAAATTTGTACTATTATATAAAAATGATATACCGGTTCAGATCAAGACAAAGCACTCAGACATTTCCTAAAAAAAAAAAAGGTTAGTGATAATAAAAGGATGCATGGAAAAGAAAGAAGAAGAAACATTTATAGAACACCAAGAAAGATACAATACTTGCATTGAGCATCGGATTACACCTTCAAAATGGTGCAAACCAATGATGGAGCAGTGTGATAAAGTTCACTTGAACAGCCAAAAACCTTTCTCAACACACGGCAATAAAAGATGATACAATTCCACACTAATACTCAGTCATCCACTTTGAAAAGTCTCAAGGCACAACCAAAACCCAAACAAAAAGTTCCCTTAATGTTTCACGATCTATCCTCAAACCGGTCTTCAAATAAATCCAGGGGGAAAAAACCCATTTCAAAATGTAAGGCGCTCGGTGTTTAGATAGAGCCCTCAGTGGCTGGTAATTACTAGGTAAAAGAAAGTTAACAGATAAAACTTTTCATCCCACTATGAGGCATGAAAGATGCAGACTCATCATTTGCTTGGTGAAATTAGCAGCTGTCTTTCTGTACTCCATTTCACCAAGAGGGAGAGAGCAAGAACACAGGAGAAATAAAAGCCAAAATCTGTCCTAGGGTGCCTGTTTCCACAGCTGGAGAGAGGGCACTTACTCGTCTATATACAGCCTCCCAGTTAGATGTTCAAGTGGCCAGTGTTAAGTTGCATGACCTCCGCAATCTGACCATTAACAAGCAGTTTTGCCTAGCCCTGGTCCATAAGCCAATCTGCTTCAAAAATACATTTCTTACTGCCCCACAAGGGTGACCACTCTTGTTCAGTATTACTTAATGGACAAAAACCCAAAGACAATAAATTATATAACAAGGGTCAATCCTCCACAGCAAAAGGGCCATTAGGAAGAACTGATCAAACTTGCCATGCACTTAATTGTTAAGAGACGAGACTCAAGTTTTGTGACATTCTCTCAACCTTTATGAGAATTGGTTATTTTTAAATGAAACATCATCAAAGCAAACAGCTCTTAAATGCATTTCTGAGATCAACATGTTGGGGCACCGGCAGATTAAGTCAAAGTAATGAATTTTTTAAAATTCTTTTATTCAGAAGGGGACAAGGAGGGAGCAGGGATCATCTGATCTTCAAAACAGTTATTTGACTTTTAGGGTCTAAACACACAGTGTCTTCTTAAACACTAGTTTTATGGGACTCTACCAAATACTGGGCTACAAATCACGGTCCCAGAACTCAGCCAGACATTGTTACAATGGCCTGAAGCAGGGAAACTCCGAGAAAGGAGGAGGATGAAGTTTGTTTTAATTAGCCTGCAGAAGCAGCTTTCTGGGCTTGGCTCAGTCCCTTCAGACCCGGCGGTCACACGCAAACCGCACGCCAACTTACCGGGGCGCCAGCTACCCTAGTGGTACCAGGGCTGCTGGCGTTATTCTCCTCGGGATTCTGGGGGGCTTCTTCCGGCCCCCGAGTCACGAGGATTCTGAAGTGCTGCTGCCCCGCATTCTGATCTTGCCTGATCTTAAACGTGCAGCCCTGCCCCTGTGGCGTCCTTTCCACCGAGTTGGTCCTGTGGATTTCGGGAGCCCCCCTGCGGCCCCGAGGCGGCGTCTCCGGGTGGCCCCGCTCTTCCGTGGGGCTCCCGCGCTCTGCGCGGGGCTGCGTGGGGTACGAGGTGCTCCTCTCCAGCCGGATGCGGGGGTACCTCACCAGCCTGTCCCCCTTCGTGCCGGTGAAACCGAAGTTGAAGTCACCGCCTGGCCCCGGAGCGCCCGGTTGCGGCTGTTGCAACTGGAAGACGAAGCAGCGCTTCCCGGAGCTTCCAGAAGCATCCGGAACGTGCTGCAGGGACCAGCGCCTGGGCTCCGGCGCCGAAGGGCTGCTCTGGCCTTCGGCCCCGAAGGGCGTCAGCCTCACCTGGCGCACGTCGGCGCTGGAGGCGCGGTGCTGGATCCGCAGCGCCCCGCCACCCTCGGGGCCCCAGGCGGCCCTCGGCTCGGCCTCCTCGCGGCCGTCGCAGGCGGCAAGGCCGGGCGCTCGGCGGCCGCACGTGCCGTTGAGCTGCGGGCCCGGAGCCCGGGCCGCCCTCGGGGGCGAGCTCCCGGGGGGCTCGGGTTCCGGGGGCTCCGGGCCACCGGCCCGGGATGCCGAGCCCGCGTCGCCGTCCGGGCCCTCGGGCGGCGCACCCGCGTCGGGGGCCCCGTCGGCCGCCTTGCGCTGCAGGGAGATCTGCACAGATGAGCTGCGGGTGGGCCGCGCGTCGAGCGGGCCCAGGAGCTGCGGGATGAACATGGACGTGCTGCGCTTGAGCGCGCCCACGGCCTCCTGCAGGCCACCGCGGTCCTCCGCGCCCTGCTGGGCGAAGGGGTGCGGGCCACTCCTCCGCGGCAGCGTGTGGAATGCCATGAAAAAGTCCTCTTCCCTCTCCTGGTCTAGGATCTCGGACTCAGGGGCTGTGTTGCTGCGCCCAGAGCCAAAATGAAACCGAAGCCGATGGGCCATGGTGCCCAGGGGGGCAGGGAGGGAGAGGGTGAGCGGCGACAACGAGCCCGGCACTGCCAGCAGTCAAAAACCGAAGACACAAACTCCAAGAAAAAGTGTCCCATCTGCCAAAGCGTTAGCACTGCGGCACCAGGAGCGACAGATAGCAGAAATAACCCAAGTGGCAAGCGGCATTCCAGGCATGATTGGGTAAGAGCAAAAAGCTCTCATCCGCACTGTGACAGAGGGTAGGATGGCCAGAACCACATGACCGCCGTCTCCCCCTCCAAGGCCAGCTTGTGCACTTACTGGAGTTTTCCCCCCTCTCGCGCTCTCAGTTTTTTTTTTTTTACACAGCAAGAGCCTGAAACAGCACCTTCCCAGCTGCTGCTTTTCCATCAGACAGGAGTGGCCCCAGCAGGGAGCTCTCACAGCTGACTAAGGCAGCAAACACAGTCCAAGCCATGCTGCTATAAATCTAGCCCGCATCAAATTCACGGGACAGTTCTTTCCGAACGAGGCAGGGCCCTTGGACTCTCTAACCAATGCCGGAGAGCAGGCATTGAACACATGCGCACACACCGTATTTCCCCCGCCTCCCCTAGCAAACCAAAGAACGACAAGGAAAAATGCTCTGGCTGCAAGAAAACCCTTTCACAAGCATCCGATATTATGTTTCTGTTATTTATGATATCACCACACTACCACGACGGAATGCAAACTAATAAAAGGTACTATAAATATGATTCCACACCCCACAGAATGAGTGTCCCTTTAATGCTAAATAATTAGACCATGATCTACAAGTAACAAAATAGCTAAGGGCAGGGAGTTACAACTTACAACAGGGTCAGTGAGCTGTCTGCCTCCTACTACTATATTTTTTCATTTAATGGGGTGTGTGTGTGTGTCGCGATCTCACTCATAATACGACTATCAGACATGGAAGTCCCAGAGAAAAGGAGCCCAGCTGGAGAAAACATTCTGTCCTATATGCCAGACAGGAGAAAAACCCATCACCACACCCACCCCCCAATCCCGACCAGAAAAGGAAGGAAAATTGAGGAAGGGTGTGAATGTGGTTTTCGTAGTGAGTTAACTTAAATACCATACAGAAAGAAGGCTGCCCAGAGCTGTTTTCCAGGGAGAAGTCAGCAATATTATCACAAGCACGGAATCTCACCATTTTTGTGAAGGGCCAAAAAGGACCCGAGTAATAAAGGTCCATGTTCAAAAAACTGTCATCAGATTTGTAGTCAACTTGGATATAGTCTCTGTGTTTCAAGCTTACGGTTTTCCATGATCCAGAAACATCAGTGATTTAACACAGAAGCTTATTTAGGAGGGAGTAAAAAATGGGAGGGGAAAATACCAAAAGCTGCAGAGAGTGACAAAAAGTTTATTTTAAAATCCACAAAGGATGACTTTGTCAACAGCTCTAGAATTGAGGGTGTGGAGGATTAACCCCATGTTTACATACGTGCAAACCGGTTTTCCAAAGGCATGTGTTTTAAATGCCAAAACTGATCTCCATGAGAGAAATGGAAGCTAGTTCGTTGAGATGCTCAAACCGCCAAGTACCACTGTAGTCATGTATGGTCTTAGCTGGAGGAAGAGCCAACAAAGCAACAAACACCACCACCAGTTTTCAGTGACTGGTTAAACAACAACAACAAAAGTCCGCAAACAGCCTGGGGCAAAGCTAGGTATTAGTATCATAAAACACAATGTTTCAGATAAAGTGTGTATTCACACGTGATTTCTTAGAGCTCTGCATTCAAAGCCCTTTTGGGTTTGGAAGACTAGTTTGGGATCCATGGAGAGGTCATCTCAACAGCAGTCATATTTTAGTAATAGAAATGGAAACAAAAATTTTTTTTACAGCAAATTTCTCTTAGTAAAAAGAAAATAATGAATTATAACACATCTGACAAGAGGCATTTTTCCCTTCAATCTGACCCTCTCCACCTTGGAAACGTGTTGTTATACTCAATAAATGAGAGAATAAGGATTAGTTTGTATATGTATGTATATGTAGTCTGTATATGTATATGAGTCTTCAGGGACTGACTTGTACTCTACTCAACACTGCCTGATTCAGTATTTGCTGGATAGGAGATGGAGTGCTAAGAACTGCACCATCATCAGAATCTCTCATTCAATTTAACAAGAAAATAACTTCATACACACAGAAGTGATTTAGTTATTTGGTACTACTCATTATCACCCAAGGTATAAAACATTGAGTTCAACGTGAAGCCACCAAGACCCCGTATATTTTTACAGAAAAGGCTTCGGTACAGTAGGCCAGAATCTGTTGGCTTTCTAATTTGGAGAATAATACCAAGCCCAGGAGATTAACTACACTCCCGAGGTCTATAATAAGCATAAAAGGCCTGGCTATTCACCACCACTGGCCTGAGGACTTAAGAGAACAGCAGATTCCACCGGGTGCTGTGTTTAAATTATGTAAAGGCTCCAGACCTCCCTTGTCTCACGTGCAAGGACAGAGAGTTAAATGAGATGCATTATAAGACTCCTCCAAAACTATTAAGTTTAAGCTACTCAAAAGACTTGGGAGTTTCAGCTGAAATCAGCAGCAAGAAGGGTTTATAAGAACACTCCTTTTTGTTTGTTTCCAGATTTTATTTAAAGTCTAGTAAGTTAACATAGGGTAATATTAGTTTCAGGTGTAGAATTTAGTGATTCATCACTTACGTATAACGCCAAGTGCTCATTACATCAAGTGCCCTCCTTAATGCTCATCCGCCATCTAGACCCTCCCCCACCCACCTCCCCTACAGCAACCCTCAGTTTGTTCTCTATCATTAAGAGTCTATTTTATGGTTTGCCTATTTCTTTTTTTTTTTTTCCTTAATAAGAACACTCCTTTTAACCAAGAAATATACACAAGTTTCATGGAAAGTAAATCTGGATACAACTAACAACAGAAAACTTGAGAGTTTTAATACCACTTCTGAGAGTTCCTTAAAGGCTTACACAGAACATAATAATGTTCACATGCATAGCTGGAACACTTGGTTTGTGGGTACCTGATGAATACACTCTAGTTAGCTGATTCTGCCAAAATGCTTTAAAGCCAGATGTGATGCTGAAATTCCATTTTTAAAATGAAAACTTAGTCATATGTATTATATAGACAGACAGATATGTAACATGCCCACATCTTATCTATCAACGTATATATAAAATGTTTCTATGAGTTTTATGCCTCAGGCATATCTTCGGTTCTTTAAAGGTACTTTCTACAAACTTCCCTTGAGAAAGTACCACTTTTAAAATACAGCTTAATTTTGCCTGCTAAATATAGATTCACTTTTTGCTATATACCGTTAATTAGTTTTTTGTTTTCCCAAAGAGAATCACCACAGATTCACGACCGAATGGGTGAAAGGACTGTATTCTGGCTTGTATTAAGGTTTGTTTACATGAGTGATGGCCTCTTTAAAGGTTTGCTTGCCACTGCATACTCCCAACATAAGAGCAGAGGCGTATGGCTTGATATATCACTAGTGTGATTGTCACTACTCTTGACTATGATGAAAACATACACATATACAAATAAAATTTCTGTCCTATCCATACAGATATATTTGTTAGAATCATAAACTAGTAATAGGCAAAAAAAATCTTGGGGGGGAGCATATGTACTAGCAGAAGTACAACACAGATAACAGAGTTCTGAAAGATGCTGCTTTAAAATTCAGTTTTTAAAAAATGAAGCAAAAAATCAAGAACTGGGACCCACTTACCAATCTGTTTTCATCAAATACTTCAAACAGAAGTCTGTGATTAGACGGGTTTACCTATAAAGGGGACAAAAATAGTATTTTAAAAAATGAGCAGAAATAACTCGAAGGATAAGAGACATAGAATGAAATGCTTTATAATGCACCTAGATCATCTGTGTCATCTAATTAAACTGCTACGCTTCTAGAAATCCTGTGTCTACTAAATCACATTTTCTATTACTGATTTCTGGATTATTCTATGCCTAATATTTAGGCATATTAGAAGAATAAGATGCTCTTGGCTGCAAAGAAAATTTTAAATAGTTTTTTTTTTTTTAAAGATTTATTTATTTGAGAGAGAGAGAATGAGGGAGAGCACATGAGAGGGGTTAGGGTCAGAGGGAGAAGCAGACTCCCTGCCGAGCAGGGAGCCCGATGTAGGACTCGATCCAGGGACTCCAGGATCATGACCTGAACCGAAGGCAGTAGCTTAACCAACTGAGCCACCCAGGCGCCCTTAAATAGTTTTAGAGAGTTTCTGTATCTCCCCTACAAAAGGCATGGAGACCAAGGTGACATCTTCACAAAGGTCTGTGCCTGAGGAAATCTCTTAGGTCTATAATTATAATGAGGATAGCAGTGACAAAAATGAAGAGAATAGTAAAAGGAGCTAATGACTATTGTATACTTATTTTGGGGGCACTATCTCCTTATTAAATATCAAAAACACATGACCTCATCTAATCCTGACAGCAACCTATGGTGTATAACTGTCCTCCTAATTTTGCAAATGGGGAGCTGAGACTCTGAGGGTTAAGTAACCTGCCCAGGAGCCCATAAGTAATATGTGGGGCAACCGGGAGGCCCCAACCAGGTCTGACCTGCTTGTCTCAGAGCCCACGCTTTGAAATTAGAGAGAACAAAGAAATCAAAGATGTCCCAACTTCCAGCAACTGTGGGGTCAGAGCTCCTGGGGCTTTCAGTGTCTTTTTGCTTCTTTCTCTTAACCAAAACCTCACCAAAATGGCAGGAATCATCATTCAGGCTCAATTATCATTTATTAAGTACCAACCATATGGGATACCTGGTAGTTAAGCTTTCTGATTTACATCATTGCATGAAAACAACCCCATCAAGGGAGGACTTCTTTCTCCTTCATGAGAGAGAAGGAACTCACAGCTAGTGTCTGTCTTCAGGTGGAGTTCTAAGGTCACAAAGGTGGTAAGTGGTAGAGCCAGAGATGGGATTCAGGTCTACTGCTTCACCATGGAAAGTGAAACAAAATAAAGTTTGACAGTACAGCACGGAGCAATTCACGGGCTTCTGGCCCCTTGGCCTGCCCTCCGCTTAGTGACAGAGCAAGCAGATGGACGGGGATCTAGCTAGGATCTGTCTGGAAGCTCTGTGAAGGTTGTGCTGACCAATGCATCCACACAGGCCCTGGAAGGAGCGGCACACAGTAGGCACTCAATTGAGATTTGTGGAATGAAAAAAACAAAGCCCCCCCCCCCTTTTTTTTAAAGCCAAGAAAAACAGAGTTTACAAACTGCTATAGCCAAGGTAAGTTGACAAAATCTTGGATGCACTAAAATTTACATAAATGTGGCCCAGGTGTTAAACTGAAAGCAGTCTAGGTCATTTGGAGTTTTACAAGTGGAAAGCTGTATTTGAGACTTAACTAAGGGCCAACAACATCTATCTGCCCCCATTAGCTTTTCGGTCCTTCACGGAGTAATTTAAATGCATCTGATAGAGGCTATACATAGGATCCACCAAGTATTAAAATATCAATACCATATTTTAGCTCTGAACATAACAGAAAACAGATAGTGTAGATAGTGACTGAAGTTAGGAGCACGTAAAATACAATTGTGTTTGAAAGGAAGAAATCAGGACCTAATGTAATGGGTCTAATGGTAGTATTGTTCTTTGGGAATCTGCACTAATCTGAAGATCTCATCTGGAGCATTTCTGGAAGTAAAGAAGTTTTTAATATCACAGCTATAGAGGCAAAGTATATTGATTTTGAAGAGGGGGGAAAAGAAAACTTTCCAACAGATGAGCAGTTTAGTATTTCCCAAGTTTTTGTACAAAAAAATACAGCAACCACCACAAAAACTCCTTGAATAGTAATTAATCTCCATTAATTCACACAATTGTCACTTCTACATATAGCTCTTCTAGGTGTTAAACATACAAGGCTGAGGAAATTTTACCCAATTCAGTGATATTTATAGTCCAGAAATAGTTTTATATTAACACTTGTACACACACACGTTTCAATTACAAAACTCTCCCTTCCTAACTAGAACATGACTGGTAAGTTTTAGGCTTCTTTTTAATCATGTTGCCTCTGTTGCTTTATTTTACCTCTAAAATCATTCATAACCCGTGTCTCATAGAAATAATTAAGCTATTGTTTTAATTATATTTTACCGTATTTTTAAAGAAAAATTTGAGTAGAAAAGCTAAAATATGGTACTTGGGTAACTTTTCTTTTTGCTTCTCTAAAACACCCCCAAAATGAAACAAGTCCAGATTTTGCTGCTACTAGGCAGTCTTTGAAACCTTAGGCCACATGAGGTGGCTACCCAGCCATTTCTCAAAAGAATTTCACATAAAAATTTAACAGCTTTTACTCAGTATGAATCTATTGTGCTATCAACCTAGTTATCAATAATAGTTATTATCAAAAAAATGA
Source organism: Mirounga leonina (assembly GCF_011800145.1). Classification (NCBI taxonomy): domain Eukaryota; kingdom Metazoa; phylum Chordata; class Mammalia; order Carnivora; family Phocidae; genus Mirounga; species Mirounga leonina. The sequence continues at coordinate 16,895,483 of NW_023270854.1, forward strand.
AAAACTTACTCTAAAATAAAATTCTTCATTCCACTTTGGGTTCAGCGTCTGGAAGAGAAATTATCTTGTAATATCTTTTACAGTCTTTGGAACATGAACAGTTACTAGTACAATGCAATCCACATATTTGCTTCAACATTTTTTTTGTGATTAAAAATAATAGCTAAGAGATACTCAAAATGGCAATAAAAAGCATTTTAGTCAATTATTTGAAACTATTCTACAAACCAAACTAGAGAGGAAGGGATGTATTTATGAAACAGATAATTCATAGATAAGAAACCATAAACTGCATGCTATCAACCAGAAGGAATAATGTCAGGGACCTACAAAGAGCCATCATCATGAAAAATATGAAGATATTCTTCAAGAAATTCACATTCATAGGCTTACTTCATCTAGAAGGAAATGAATTCATTTCTCTCGACCTGCCACAAATCTGTTTTGGAGAGTAAAGAAGCAGGTAGGGAAAGGCAAAAGTATTTGCTATTTACATAAATACTGAAATATGAAGAGTATTTTATAAAGAACGATAATGACGATCAGATTATAATTCATGAAAAAAAAAAACAAAACCTGCCAGTTATAAATCCGAAGTGGATTTTTTCCCCAAAATAACCGGTGTTTAAAATCTTCACCTCCCTATCCTTCAATCCTTCTATCCATTCCTCTGTCCATCCACCCACCCATCTCCATACCAATCTAAATATCTATCTCACAAGGACATGGAACAGATACTTCTGTCCTCAGTACGGACAAAAGATGGGCTGCCAAGCATCCTCTGAAACTAAGATGAAACAGACACTGTGCAAGAATACATATATACACGTTAATGCATTTGGACATGCATAATACTCTTAAATAAATACACCCCTCAAAAATCCTATGTACAGACTGAAAATCACCACCTCACCAAAGGCTACAGGTATTTAGGCTGAACCATATTTGCCTCTCTCAATCGAATTCCTTTAACATACTAGTCCACAAAGCAGCACAGATAGAACACAAATGCACCCCAAGAAACAACACACACAGAATTCACACAACACTGAACTGGCATTTTAAAAAATCAGCACTTTGCCCGCCCACAACTCAAGAGGGAACCCAATGTGAAAAGGATGGGGCTTCATACTTTTGCCTGTGAATGGAGCCGGGATACAATGAGTGAGAGGGAGAGGGAGAGAGAAAGAGGGGGGGAGGAGGGAGAGGTGCCAGGCGGGCAGCAGGAGGGGCAGGGCAGGACCGGGCCTGCCGGGGGCGGATGCAGTCCGGGGCGCGGGCTGCCCAGAAAGGCACGGGGCGAGAGGCAAATGGCAGGAGGGGGTCGGGCGCACCGACGTGAGCCCGCGGCGCGCACGAAGGACCAGGCGGCCGGCCACGAGGGAGGAGGAGGACCGCAGCTCCGAAAGCAAACCGAGCGAGCGCGCGCAGCACAGAAATACTAACCGGGAGGCTGCGAGCGAGGCAGAGCAGGCGCGCTGGGCGGGAGAGGAGGGAGAGGGGGGAGGCGGCGGCCCGCCCCGGGCAGGAAAAGTCTTGTCGGTCCCCCCAGGCTCGGCTGGCGGGGTGGGGGTGGGGTGGGGGCTGTGGTTCTCGGCTCCCTCCGCGGCCGGGCGCCCAGGTCTCCCCCCGGTCCGCCTGCGCTGCAGGGCGCCGGCCCTCCCAGGCGGGGCCCCCAGCTCGCTGCCGGCTGAAGCAGGGACAGCGCCTGCCGCCCGGAACAATGGCCTCCGTGCTTCGCCGGAGTCCTCCCCGCTAATCAAAACACGGGCTCTTGTTTGCAAAACAGATTTTTAATGCCACTCACAAAGCCAGGTGGAGGACGGGCTACAATGGCTGCTCCTTACATAGAATGACCCGGTCTAGGAGCTCAGGTGTCTGCACAATGGCAGGAGAGTTAGCATTTTTTAAAGCCATCCTATTCCCCAGGAAAAGCTTATCACACAAAGTATTGGACTATCTGCCCCCCAAAGGTGCCGGGAAAATAGTAGTAATTGATAAATAATACTGAAGCACAGATAAAAACAGTACTTTGGATAAAAAACCCACATCTTCAATAAATGCCCCAAATATGGAGTAAATACTTAGATTTACACACACACAAACGCATACACACATACAGGGAAACATGGTGATAGATGAATTAAAATATAATTATAAGAACATCTTTAATGAAATCATGTAATGAAGATTTAGAAAATAGATACACATAAATGTATAATTTCATTAATATTTTCACTTGTTCTCATGTAACTAAGCAAAATATTTCGCTTCCTTTGGTAATATTTGTCTCAAGTTAAACCATTCCTTTTGTGTCTACCAATTGCACAAACCACTCCATTCCATTAAATGTATTTTAAATTATTTTAAATGCCTTCATGAAAAACAACAAGCCAACAAGAACAAATCCTTGTCTTACTGTATTCTTTGCAGGGAAAAAGAACTGCTAATTTTAAGAATACTTATTTTAAGAATATTGCTTTTACAATCATTTAACTAAAAGCCAGAATGGATATCCTGGGTTAATACTGAAAAGCTTGCTCTATGTTAAATTTATAGATTTAATACCGGGAGATGTTTAAAATTAAAATACTGCCAAACTTAAAATATAAACTTCTACAGCGCCAAAGTACTTAATTTAATTGGATTAAATTATGACTTACATGAAGTTTAATTAAGGATGGACACCTACCTTTTTAATTGTTTTTGTCTGCACCAAAGCGAGTTCTCTATTCTCATCCGCTACGTACAGTGAAAGTTTCACATACGGATCACTGTAAGAAAAGATTTCAGATTTAATGAGATTGTACTTTTCATTTAAAAAATACAAAAAGAAAGACAAAAACCTAAATGAAAATGCAAATATCAGTTAATGCCCCAGTTTATGTAAATTCCACAAACTAAGCAGTAACATTTTCAACATGCCTACTAAGGAAATATACAAGAAGTTTCCATCAACCAGAGTCAATGATACTTACTTAAAAGCAAAAATCTCTCTCAAATAAATCTTGGGGGTGGGGGGGAGACCTGAGTGGCTCAGTCAGTTGAGCATCCAACTCTTCATTTTGGCTGAGGTCATGATCTTGGGGTCTTGGGACCAAGCTCCATCAGGCTCCCTTCTAGGTGGGGAGTCTGCTTGTCTCCCTCTCCCTTGCCCCTCCCCCTGCTCACCCGTACTCTCTAATAAATCTCTAAAAAAAATAAAAGCAAAAATATCATGAAACATACACTAACTTTATTTTATTTTTTAGTGGGGAGGGGCAGAGGGAGAGGGAGAGAGAGAGAATCTCAAGCAGGTTCCATGCCCAGCACAGAGCCCAACAGGGGGCTTTCTCATAACCTGAGTTCACGACCTGAGCCGAAATCAAGAGTCGGACACTCAACTGAGCTACCCAGGTGCCCCTACACTAACTTTAAAAATAACTAATTCAAAAGAACTAATCTGCCATATTTCTTTTCCTAAACACAGATTCTGAAAAGATTAGGCATACAAAATTTTTATCAGACTAGCAAAATCTAGCCAAAAAATTTAGTTTGCATCTTATTTATATTCTGATTTCCACTATATAGGTAAAAATGATTGTTCCTTTAATGAAGGTAAAACAGGCATTGTTTATCTAAACCAACACTTACCACGTTACAGATTAAAACAAAAAATCAAAACCCAAAGAACTAAAGTGCAGGAAATCAAGAGAGATTTGCACAGTGTTACAGATTTCAGTAAAGGCTAGATTAACTGAACACTTTTAGCAAGAAATATATTAAAAGGACTACTCACTGCAGACTTTCTACTAATCTAATTAAGTCAACTCACATATTCTAGTCTTACTAAGCCTGGGATACCTCAAGTCTAGTCAAACTATCACTCTTTAAGGGTTTAAAATCCAGGTTCTTCTGTTTCACACTGGAAATCCTGAAAATCATAGACAGGGCAGGGCTCTCATGTATTCAACTCCCAAATTTTCACTCATCTAATTACCTATAACTGATGATTTATTTCTATCCAATTTGAAAATTATCCTTTAGTGGCTATGCCATGACTTATAAACCCTTATTCTGCAACTTTAGGGTATTTCCAAAGATTACAAAGAGCACTGTAAAATGCTTTAGATTGATTTTTATTTAATACCTTAATAAATATGCCATGAATCCTTTGGAGAAAGGTGTGATGAAAGTAAAAGTCTGGTAGTAACAGGACTCAATATCCAAAATAGAAATTAAAAGTCAGTGAAAAATATTGTATATATAGTATTTATTACCCATAAAATGCACCTTAATGGAAGCTACATCTTCAAAAAAAAAAAGAAAGAAAAGAAAAACCAGCAACAGAATTGGTTATATTCTATTATCAGTAAATATTTTTAACATTCTGGTTTAAAGAAGGTAGTCAATTCTTTGCCTCTTATCCATAAACTATCGATATTATTTGATTAAAGAACATCAAAAAACCAATGTACCTATTTCTCCTTATCTGGACACTCTCAGACTCATAATAAAGATGAATCAAGAGCTAGAACCTAATCTAGGCTTAAAGACCCCCAAGAACACCTTCCTAATTAGAACCATGGTCTGGGTGATGAATCAGAAGTCAATTTCTAAGGTTAGAAGCTCTCAGACTTTAGCGTATCAGAACTACTCGGGAAAGGGGGTAGTTGAAACACAGATGGTTGGACCCCAAACCCAAAGGACCCCCTCAAAGATCCAATAAATCTGGGGTGGGACCCTAGAATTTGTATTTCTAATAAAGTCCTGGTGATGCTGATGCTCTTGATCCAGGGACCACACACTCAGAACCACTGTTCCAGGTAGTATTTGAAAAGAGTATTTTTTTAGCTATAGAAACTAATTTTCTATTTCCAGCCACCAAGCTATTGCTAAAAAAAAAGCTCAAGGTCTGATATCTCTGTTATCTCAAAAACAGGCTCTGAGCATGCGACAGAGATGTGCGTGCATGCACACGCACACACACACAATCTTGTATTCTAGAGAACACCATAAACTCTGCCATCTCTTGTTTTCATGGCCCTCGGCTATCATGGCTACTGCCTATTACATAACTGCAATAAAGACTAAAGCATTTGCTTTAATAGAATACACACATCCTTCTACTAACTGTTTATTTGCTTCGCTTTGAATCCCCTGAATAGTTCACAGTAAGTGACATGTGCAGCTGGGAACTGAGAGTGGGGTCTCCGAGTGGGACAAGGTCTCCCAGCTGACAGGAAGGCATGTCTGAGGACGTCATGAGTGCTCATCCAGGTCGAGGTAGGTACTAGGGTGTCGGCATGAAAGATCAACCAGGAAACTCCCTAGAAGAGAGCGCAGCATGGAGAGAGATCCGAAAGTGTGCGAACTGATAAAAGGATGGGAAGATGTCAGTACAAGGGGAGGGAGTGTAGGACACAGGACGAGCTGGCTGGTGACAAGACAATGAGTTCAAGGGTGGTGGGCGGTGGGGAGGGAGGGGCAGGACAGTCACCCCGACTGGTTCCAGGTTCTTCCTCCCTTTCTGATGGAACAGCAGTACCATTCACATCAACGAGTATTTGCTGAGCACCAACTACATTCCAAGGACTCTGCTAGGAGCAAATACAAGAGCCAGTGAGCTGGGGAAAGGAGTGAGCAACAACGAAAAATGATTAAAACAACAAAGGCCATTAATGGGCATTTATGAATGGCCCCCACTTGGCTCAGCGGAGTGAGGAGGATGGCACTTTCCCATTTCGGCAAGGTGAATGCTAGAGCGTGACGCGGAGATACGGGACAGGGCGCTGAGCATCAGAAAGTGAGCAGGAAGATGCCAGAGCAGCCGGAGCAATAATCAGTACTAATAACCAATACTACCCCAACTGTGGGCACCACAAGCCCAGCACCCAACCGCCATTAAGCACCCGGTCTGTGCCAGCACACGGGGGAGATACACGCAGTATCTCACTGGATCCCCAGTGCAAGCTTCTGAAGTCGGGACATCTTTTTCAGATGAGAAAGTGAGAGAACTCAAGCCGCCTGCCCAAGGTGAAACAGTAAGCAGGGGAGCTGGGAGGGGATGCAGGCTGCTCACTCCAGAACCCAGCTCTCCGAGAGCATGCTACAGTCTTGCCACCACATGCTACCGGCTGACCACCAACAGAGCTGGCTGGAAGGAACATCTAAGGGCAGGAGTTCCTAACATCCTGCCAAGCTGGAAAACATTTTGTACCGAGACTGCTGTTATGACCTAATTTTTATCTTTGCTGCTGTAGTGTCTGGAGGACGATCAAGACGCCTGGGCTGAGTGTCTACCTTTGGGGAAGGCCACACTTTGAGATCTTCTCAACACCCCCAAATAATTAGCTGTATACCTCGGACAAGTCACTTTAACACACTGAATCTCAATTTTTGTTATATCTCCAAAATAAAGGGATTAGACTCAATCAGTGGTTTTCAAATTGCACACTCTACAGAGCCTTACTTCTGCATTAACTATCTTGGGGAAACTGCAGGCTACCATTTACCCCTTCGGCTGTTTTATATATTGAGCTTCCATGTTAGAATTTGGGGGGAGGGGGCAGGGTTCTGTAATATAAAAAAAAAAGTTTAAGGGGCACCTGGATGGCTCAGCTGGTTAAGCGTCTGACTCTTGGTTTTTGGCTCAGGTCATGATCTCAGGGTTGTGGGACTGAGCCCCGAGTCGGGCTCTGCACTCAGTAGCGAGTCTGCTTGAGATTTTCTCTCCTCCTGCCCTTTACCCCCCTACCAGTTCGCATGCTGTCTAAAATAAATGTAAAAGTCCTTAAAAATAAATACAAGTTTTAAAGCTACTGAACTCCATGATTCCTTTTAGTTAGCATATTCTGAATCTCAGAACAATCCAAACTCACTTCTCATCACTCATTTTAACTACAGCCTAGTCCATCCTAAGTAAACACAGCTTGACTACCTAAAGATACAGGAGGAAGAGCGAATAAAGCCCTTATCTCTATTAACAGGTTTTCTATGTCAGAGGATAAAGGGTAAAAAGCCCACAGTTTTGGGTATGTGAAATCACTCTTGATCACCATTGGGCTGAAATTTTCCTGTACATGTTACCAGCTTCTAACCAACCTACCTGCTGGGAAAAACATACGACCTAAACAACAAGCCCAACAAAAGAGGCATGTGTACACGTATACTTGTGCATGTGAGTCTAGGGCAAGGAAACCAAGGCTCTCCGGGGTTACACCACCACCCAAGCATTTAGAAGCTGGTGGTGAGGTTTCCTGTCCCGGGATGGCCTTCATTTCTGAATATGATGTTCTGCAGCAGTGGAGAAAGGAAGAAAGAATTCAGTTTCCAGAGTCTTTTTCACCCCTGATTCCAGTAAAGACAACAGTTGTGGCAGAACCTTCTGCCCTCTGAAGTTCTACCTCTCAGACCTTCAACACATCCCGTACCTTTCCCGTACTCAGTCCTGAGGTTAATGCTTAGTTAAGACATACCTCCCCACTCCTAGGCCACTAGGAAGCTTAGGAAAGACACAGAAGCAGCTCCTCAGAAGGTTCCAGTATGGGGAGTAAATACAGGGTGTGGGAACAGGTGTAGAGAGTTCTGGTTTTCATGTTACTCCTTATACGTGGTTGGAAGATTTGGTTGTTGTTGGTAACCATGAATACATAATACTTTTATAAATAACAAAACAGAATAGGTGGGGCACGGAGGAAAATAGGCCAGAAGACCATCCCTCCCCCTCCTCTCATGATGCTTCTCCATCTGATGCCGTTGACCATTTCCATTAGGGTCTCTAATCTCCATTTTACCAACTCTCTGACCTTCAGACAGTCATTTAACCGCTCTTACCTTCAGATTGTTCATGAATGAAATGGGAACAGTTTTTAACGCAGAGGGTTACTGTGAGGATCAGATAAAATTGTGTGGTAAGGGCGCCTGGGTGGCTCAGTCAGTTACGCGTCTGCCTTTGGCTCAGGTCGTAATCTCAGGGTCCTGGGATCAAGCCCCGCGTCGGGCTCCCTGCTCAGCGGGGAGCCTGCTTCTCCCTCTCCCTCTGCCTGCCACTCTGCCTACTTGTGCTGTCAAATAAATAAAATCTTTAAAAAAAAAATAAAAGTAAAATTGTGTATTAACATCAGTACCCACTCAGCACCAGACACAGTACAAGTGCCTTACAAATGACAGCCACTGTAATCGTGATTCTGTTCTTCCCTCTTGGAAGACTTTTGAGGTTCTCTGTTACTCCTCCTGCCCCCCGCTTCTGCTGTGATTGCTGATGTGATGTGCCCCCGATTACCTCCTAGTGAAACTGGGGACCGGCCCACCAAAGCACACCGAGCTGCATGCTTCCTCCTTATTCGCACCTCGTGGCAGCCCCCTGGGGATCTGGGTGGCGGCAAACTGCTCATCGTATTTACAGCAGAGCCCAGAATTCACTCCTGGCAACTAGTTCCGGTCCTATTGGCTGGTGTGTAGGACTCAGGGCCAGCATGAACATTACTCTCTAAGCAGCTCAATTCTTTGTGGATTAGAAGAGAAATTCTATTTCACAGCCCAACCTTCTGCCTTCTCTGCACAGTAAAGCGCTTTAGGCACCACTTTCTTTTCAGCCTTAGAAAGAGACAATAAATTGATAGTAGGATTTAAGCATCCTATTCACTGTTGCCTACTCTATTCCAGGCAAGGAGGCAATAAGACACTGTCTCTACCCCATCTGAATGGGGCACAGAGAAGCGAAGTGATAATTCAGACAGGGTGTGCCGAGTACCCAGGAATACAGCACTCCACAGCGGTGGTTCCTGACCTCATGCTCAACCAGGGTTACCTGTAATCGGGTGCCTGTCCCCACCCCAGGCCTGCCAGATCAGAATCTCCAGGGCTGGGACCTGGGATTCGGCATTTGTCAAATGTCCCACCTGAGTTCCATGCACTGGTCAACCTGGGCACCCCTCCCAGAAAGGAATCTGTGAGGCCAAGAAGGGAGGACCAAGAGCCATGTGAGATTTCTCCAAAGGGGACAACATAAGCAAAGGTCCTGTGGCAGGCTGGAGCCAGGGTGTTTGGCACAGCTGCAGTCTGGAGGGCTTGGGCAGAAGAGGGAGCCCTGGCTCAAACCACAGGGGGCCTTGTATGCAACTGAAGAGCCGGCCATCGCCACTGGGGCGTCAATCCTGGCTCCCCTCATTTGTAGCTCTATGACTGTGGAAAACTCCTATAGGCCTCCTTGTGCCTCAGTTTTACCATTCATGTTAATGGGGAGACTAGCAGTACTTCCTGTTGTAAGGAGGCTGTTAGGAGGACGGAGATAACAATAATGCCTGGTATACAGGAAGCACTCAATAAATGTTAGCGGCCTCTGCCGTGACATCACTATGATCATGGGGTTGTTGAAAGGGAAGAGTCTTTGACCAGACTCAATACAAGGAGATGAAACAGCAGGTGGAGGGACCAGCTGGAAGGTTTCTGCACCAAGGACTGAGGGTCTAAACACAGAGGCAGTAAGGACCAAAAACAAAGGACTGGAGCAGCCCGAAGATGTATGGCAAACATCTGGTATCTAACTGAAGGTGGTGAGGTCAGGAGAGGAGTGTGCGCCAACTTCCAACCTTCTGGCCTGGATGACCGTGTGCAGGCTCACGCTACAGAACCGGACTGGGGCTCTGAGCCCTTACTGGGCCAGCAACATCACCCATGGAGGAGTGGGATGCACCCACTGACAAGGCAGCTCTACCATCTGGGCAGAAGCCACTGAATTCCAAGCCACCAGCTACAGCCTTGTCTTTATAACCAAAGTCCTTTTACACAGCTCTTGAAGTTTTAGGCCATCACATGAGAGGCTGTGGAATCTTCTGCGTCCTGCCCATGAATGTATCTAAGTCTGCAAGGGCAATAGAAAAGGCTATGGTCCAGAGGATCCTAATGACTGTTATTTACATTAGAAGTCTGAAAGTTAGAATTGGCCTCCAAAACTATATGTCTCAATCGGGCAAACCACAAAATGCATCCTGAAGGCTCTGGGGTTCCTTTGCACTTTTCACGGAGTATGTACAGTTCAGAAGAGAAAACGACCTGGGAGACTCAGGCTGTTCACTCACAAACAAGACCCTTCATCTGTGCACAGATGATGACTTTTGAGGGAAGAAACAGAAAGGTGTCATCACTCTATCTTGCACAAAGGAAGCCCCAGAAACTGCAGGAAATCAGTGGCTAGAAGACAGATCCCATTAACTGGAAGCTGCTCTGTCATGAGAAGTCACCAAGAAACCTTAGTCACAAGCCCACCCTGATCTTGCAAAACTGCTGAGCAAAGAGCATTGCAATTGTTGTCCTGTTCATTCTCAGCATGGAGCCCAATGCTGAAAAATTCCGCTTCCCCTCTCTCTGGGCCTCTGTTCCAGTTTTCTCGAAGAGACAAGAATTCAGAGATGGGTCTCGTTCCACCTTCATCACCAGTGAACAGAAACAGGGCAGACAATGGCCATTTCTCAGGGAGAGATGGACATAAGACCTTCTGAGCTTGCCCACTGCTCAACCTCCAGGACCATCAGGCTGAGGCAACATTAACAGAGTGATGCTTGATCCTCTCCATCTGACTGGCTCAAACGGTCTATGACCAACAAGAATGTGTAAAGGCGAATCCTTTTGCACAGATTATTTACTTACTTTGGTCAGACTAAACAGTCTTTGCTGAGATCCCTGTATTTTAGAGGAGGCCAGAGGACAGGGAGTTGACTCCACTGGGCAGAGCATTCAAGATGGGTTACGATCAGGCTGCGGCCAGGCTGCAATGACACTGCCCTGTCCCCCAGCTATAAGTGTCCTTCCAAGATATTTGGAGATCAGAGGAACAATGAGAAAGGTCTTCATTTTTCAACCATTTTTTCCTCCTAAGGGAAACACCACAACCATAGCCTGAAAGCAGCAGTAATTCTTTCCTTAACACGAGGTTGCTCAATATGCCACTGGGACAGGCTGTAAAAGGGCTGTGTCTTTTTTCCTTATTAGCCAAGAACAGTGGGCTAGTGTGGTATATTATTACTTCATGCTGTAGATCAAATTTGTTTTGACTCCCTGAGGTATCTGATGCACAGAGACTTAGCCGACCCAGAAAAAAATCTCATTGGAAATCCTATTTGTTCAAGGTTTTCCTCATTCTTTTCTATGGCTATTATAGCCAGTGTTGCATGAATTACTGACATCTGTAACAAATAGCACAAAATAAGGAAAAATATTACCTAGAAAGCGTGAGAGACTAAAACACATGAATTCAGCAATATTGTTGAAACTGAAGTTTTTAGTCTAACAAATTGTCAAAGATGCAAAAGAGGTAACACTTTCTGAAGAGGCAGACGTCTGAATACTACTGGAAAGAAATTACTCCAAGTTTTCTGGAAAGCAACATGGCAGCAGGTATCCAGTATAGAGTTGATGCCTTTAATTAAGCAAATCTATTTCTAAGCATTAATCCCAAAGAAATAATCAGACATGCAAGCAAATATTTACCTACAAAAGATACTCATTACAGCACTGTATATAAAAAGAAATTAGAAGCAACCTTTTAGTCCAACAGAGAAATGACTGAATAAATTACAGTATCACGTGCTAGAATATTAAAACCATGAAAATGTTTTCAAATAATATTTGCAAATGGGAGAAAATAATCATGGTATAACATTAAGGAATAAGCAGGATCTAAAAATTCTACGTACATATGGAAGTTAATTGAGAAAAACAGAGCTAAAGTTAATAGTTGTTCTCTCTAGGCAAGTTTATGAATTATGTTTATTTTCTTCCCTGAATTTTTTTTCCTAAATTTTCTACCTGAGCAAGTACTATTTTTTTTTTTAAAAAAGATTTCATTTATTTGAGAGAGAAAGAGCGAGCACGTGTGCACGGGCAGGGGGAGGGTCAGAGGGAGAGGGAGAAGCAGATTCCTGGCTGAGCGGGGAGAGCCCAACTTGGGGCTCCATCCCAGGACCCTGAACTGAAAGTCAGTTGCTTAACTGACTGAGCCACCCAGTAAGTACTATTTTTATAACTGCAAAAAAGTCATGAAAATACCAATAATAGTTACACATATGTTTCAACCATAATAAACTCTTCAACAAGGCACTGAAACCTACAATTTCATGGCTAATCTACATTATGGTAACAAATACAAAAGGGCTTCAAAATTTTTTTCTTACCCCGAAAACTGCCTTAAATGGATGAGTACTGAAGATTTTTGAAAGAATATGCATATACATTCCAGCCCTTGAGACTTAATGCAAGGCATGAAATATGCTTTGAAATACATCACTCGCCTCCAATAGTAGCAATGAGTTACTCGATACCATCTTTCAACAAATACAAGACAGCCCTGGGTCAGTTTACAGACTAATGAATTCTTATGTTGGTTCCAGGTAGGTTAAGTGAGGCATTAAAATTTTACAGCTTAGGCGTATTCCGTGAAACTGCTAAAAAAAAAAAAAAAAAAAATCTACTTTTCGATACTTCAGTTATGATTTTGTTGTTGGGAGCAACTAGTGGCTTACCCCTATCCTAAAACCTTCCTTGTCACCTAAGCCTTGAGAGTCTTGTCACCAAGACTCTCTCCTGGTCCCCTGCCATCTACAACCAGTCCCCTGGGGAGGTCCCAAACTTGGGTCATGGAGAACCCTGGGAGCCTGGCAGGGGAGGGGGGAGTACCTGCATGCCCATCTGTCTGTCTCTAACACACATATACATAGTTTTCTTTCTATCTAGGTAGACATGCAACAGCCCCTGAAAATATTTAAGCTAGAGTTCAAAAAAAAAACTGTTTAAAACCAATGTTTTCTTTTGTTTTAATAGTATAACTATCGTTCATTTCCTATTGTCTATAGAAAACTGTTTCACCTATAAATAACTGAAATGTTCAGACAGTTGCCAAAGGAAGCGATAGTTACAACTTGCCCTTATCTCCAGCATATTTTTTTTTTTAAAGATTTTATTTATTTATTTGACACAGAGAGAGACACACACACAGCGAGAGGGGGAACACAAGCAGGGGGAGTGGGAGGGGGAGAAGCAGGCTTCCCGCTGATCAGGGAGCCAGATGTGGGGCTCCATCCCAGGACCCTGGGATCATGACCTGAGCCAAAGGCAGGCGCTTAACCAAATGAGCCACGCAGGTGCCCCTCTCCAGCATATTCTCTAGGTCTTTTCCCCATACTACCACAGGTTAAGAAAACTACCAAAGGTTAAGAAAACACTTCTTTCTAGTAATGCTTTAACAGAGCAGAGAGCAACTCACAAAGCCACAGGAGAAGGGGAAAACAAAAACAGCTCCCTTTTCAGAGACTAATAATTGACTTAATTCCTCAAATAGTCACCGAGTATCCACCCGATGCCAAGGACTGTGGCGGGCACCCATGGGGGAGGTCAAAGAAGTGAGTGGCAGGGGACAGATGAGCAGGGGCCCTCAAAGAGGCTGTCTACCCCTCCCCTCCAGAGAAACCAAAGTCAGACAAAGGTACGTAATGCAGGTGTGTTGCCTTTATGGAGTTGGCTGTGTATATTAAGAACTCAAAGAAGCTCGTCAATTTTTATGATTATTCTAAGACGATCTGAAGTGCAGGGAATACCTCATATGAACAGAAATGGTAACTTCCAGTAACACTGATCAAGCACTACCTGGGTGAACAGCATTGTACTTGGGGCCTTATGTATACATCATCTCTAACCCCTCAAACAGTTCTGGCAAGGAAGATGTTAGTATCCCCATTTCATGAATAAGGGAAAGATGTCCTAATATATGTGTACACATGAAATGCTACGTAGCCATTAAAATGGCATTAATGAACTTGATTTAGTTGCCTTTAAAGAGAGAAAGTTTTAAAAAAAAACACATATTACAACTATAAAAACAAATAAAAAAAACTACTGCATTATAAATATACCAAACTATAAAATAATGTTTATTACTGCATTAATGAGACCATGAATAATTTTTTTCTTCCTCTCATTTCTCCATATATTCCAAGTAAGAGAGATGTGTTACTGTTTAGCTGGGATGCTGAGACTGGAGGGTGACAGAGCTAGTGGGCTCCCCCCGCCCCCGCCTCCCGCTCTGGAAATGATCCCCAATGGCAGCAACTAGAAAATCCAAGTTAAAAATATCGTATGTGTGCCTATTAAGTAGGTGGGGGGAAAGGCATTTATAACTTGAACACAAATCTCTGATTTAACAGCCAGAGGGGAAGTAAGAGGGTAAAGAGGTCTCAAAGAGCCTTGAAAGAAAGGTACACAACACAGTAAGTGGAGTGGAAGGGAGTATCTTAATTTCCACAGTATCTACGTTCAATGTCCTGTTGGTGAGATAGGCTTCATTAACATCATTCTAACAGCATCTCCCTGCGGGGCCGTGGCAATGAGGTAATGTTTAATTACCAGGCCACAGCACCTCCTTTCTTATCCCTTTAGGAGGTTCTAAGAATCCATTCTGCCAAAGGCCTCAAGTGCTGTCCCCCACGCACATTCGAGGGAGGGAGCAATTCAAATCTGCGTGCTTGTGAGAGAAGTACCCATGTTCCAAACTGCTGAGGCAAAGACTCTGCACAAGAGTCTCTCTTCTGAAAAGGCCATTCAGGAATGTGGGGGTCCCAAGCACACACTCACAAACCACATACACACATACGGGAAGGATGCCACAGGCTCACAGTGTCTGGGAAGTTTAGGGGGTTTACTGCCTTAATATAAGTGAACTCCCCCAAATAATCCATCGATCAAAAGACGTACACTTCTCAGATTAGATATGGAACAACAAAGTTAAAATGACTTTGACTGTATGGTGGTATTCTCTCTCAATATGCAGTAACATCATGGAAATCTTCAGCCAAACAAGATCATTAGATCAAACACAACTGCATATATCACTAATTTCAAACTGTCATAAAGGTTCAGAGGTACTTTTAATCCTTTTCTTCAAACTTTATTGACAAGTCACATTTGTTACCTCCCCAGGACCAGCTCCACGTAAAGCAGTAGACAATAACCCAAATCCATAAGGCCCTAATCTTAAGGATCCTACCTAACTATAAGCATAGGAGTATGGCACATACTCATGCCAAAAACATGTAACTCAGGTTCGCTTCATCAAAATACTCCTTAGATGATGTGGCTGAACATAAATCTATGAAATGAATCATCTCCCCATTACCTCCCACCACAATCCCAGACATGGTTCCATGAACAAAAATTCTACCTGGAAAACACATTTTTTTAATGTGCACACATTTGAAAAAAAAAAATGCACATGCCCAAACATGCACATGCGCACACACACACGCACACACAAAGCCTTACTACTGTTAAGAGAGCATTTGGTCTTTGTCAATAAATTATGTATTTAATTCATTAAAAAAAGGTCCCAGAACAATGTCCATGGGCAGCAAATCCCTATGACAACATAGCCTCAGTATAAAAATGCATACTTTCAAATTTACCACACAATTAAATTCCATGTCATCAGTCTTCACTGATCTTATTTAAGCAGCTATCCTACTTATTTAACTGAATAATTAGCATAACCCAGAAGCCATACATTTTCAAAGACCAATTTATCTCTAACATGCTTGTACATTCACTGACCACAGAATTCTGCTCTGCAGAATTCATTCCTGCCTGCAAAAGTGTTATCCACTCTAAATGTTTATGTACATTGGTTTGCACAAAGAGTTATAAGCTTCCAGAACTCCAAAGAAGTAAAACAGACAGGAATTCCAAGAAGTAGTTCAGGCAGAAACTCTCTGGGAGGAGTAAGCATGTTAATAATAGATGCATACAAGGCTATCAAGAAAGCCTGCAAATACGATCAGCTCTCCCACTTAACATGTGAGAGGAGAGCCACATCCTCCTTCCAGAACTTTCCTTCCACCGCCCGCCCCCACCAGACAGAATCCTGAGCTGGCTGAACACAGGTTTCAATCTTACAAGTCCTATAGATCCTAAATGATCGTGGGACCTAAACGCTAAATCATCCCCAAAGAAGTTCTTTTGAAAACCATACAGTCCAACTCTATTAAATATTTAAGCAATATTTTATAGTGTAGCAGAAATAGAAATTTGCTCAATCTATTTAACTATCCAAAGAAGGCAACATACGTGGGGCACAGGCAAATAGTCATGTAAGAAATCTTGTGTCACAGAGGATACTGCTCCTGTGAAAAATTAGGAAGTTGGTGAGATTTATCATGGAAGCTTTCGAGTATTTCCCATCTGTGGCCCGCATCCTGTCACAAGATGGCTCCCCCTGCAGAGTCTACTCCAGGTACCTATTGAGGACTTCGATCTCGCTCTCACTCGGCAGTACCTACACTCTGATGGTGTCTGCCCACAGTAAAGATAAACTAGAACACATGCCCTGTCTGTTGTATGAGCATTGAGCAGGGGGCTCAAAGGCAGACAGGTCCATTCTCTAGCCCATGGCATCACAATGGCTGTGACCTTGGGATTAGGAATTCCTAGAGGTTCTCAAACTGTGGTGGGCATCAGAATCACCTGGAAGGCTGACAAAAACACAGGCTGCTGGGTTCCAATCCCTGAGTTTCCAATTCTGGTCTGAGGTAGAACACAGTAGTCTGCATTTCTAACAATTTGCTTGTCTGCCCCCCGCCTGTGGGGAGCAATGAGACTCTACTTTTCCCTCTTTTTCTCTCCAGGATCCAACACAATGGGTTCATTCAACTCAGACATCTGCCTCCACTATCCGATCACCCCCGAGAGGATGGGAGGAGGGTACAACCTCACCTCCACTGGACGCCAAGGTCTTTGATGCTTGACAATGCCCTTGTTTACTGGGGTTGTAGGAAGGGCAACCTACAAGGCCTACCTGTAATTTTAATTAACCAGTCAGTACCGCTTTTTGTTTATTTCAACGGAGGGGAAAGGAGAGATAGCAGAGCAGAGGCAAGTCAGTTCTTGTCTATTTAAAAACACACCCTTGTCTACAGAGAGAACGGTTACAAGTACCCTGTAATAACACAAGCCTGTCAGGAATTCAGTTCTAAAGGAAATAAGGGGAAAAGATCTGAGATGTGATACTTCAGTCGGCCAATCTTACAGTCAGGTGGGACACCGATACCCTCTCATCTACTCTGTGGCTCAAAAGAAAGGTCAATCCAACTCGAACTTCATCAAACAAAAACTCAAAGATACATTCTTATTTGTTATAAATTAGTTCCCTTCACCCCCAATTTATCAAGTCAGTAGCCTACAAGCAACAGGTGCGCAGATGCAGAATGGCACTGACATCAGCCACCGTGGGACCAGACCTCCAGAGTCATCACCCATCAGTCCCCCCAGAAGTCAACTCCTTGGCTAATCCCACCTGTGTCTTCATGATCGAAAAGGAACAGCACTGGTCAAACAGAGCAACCTTGAACTCGATGCGCAAGTGGAATCAACACTGAGCTGTGCCCACCTAGAAAAGATGGCCAATGCCAAGGTAGAGAAGGACTCAGGGAGCTCGGCCTCTATCAACTAAACAGAAGAAAAGCTACTTTCACTGATCTCTAAGAGTGCTGGTTCCCACAGCAGCAGCGGGCTGCACGTTCCGGGGCCCCGGGACTGAACGGGGCACAGGGAAGGAGGTGCTCAGCACCGCTCCGGCCAGCACAGAGATGGACACAGCCCAGACGCCTGTGTGCCTGGTGCTCAGAACAAAGGTCGAGCAGAGGGAGATGCCCCGGACTGGTGAACAAGAGCTCTGCTCAGAGAACGCCTTGGACGGGCAGGAGAGCCTGGGGAGAGGCAGGGACCCCAAGTCAGCTGTGCATTCTGCTCCCCACATCCTAAGCACATCAACATCAACCTCTCCCCCGCCAAGTGCTGACTCTGTGCCGAGCACTGCCCTAAGCACTTTCTGTATAATCTTTCCTTACACCTACTTAGTAAGTGTCTGGACTTCTCAGGGGTGGGACAGGCAGTGGGGCCAGGGGTCTCTCAGGAGCTAATAACCATAGGACCAGTGCGGTTCTGACTACAAGAATCAGTCTTTCTTGTCACAGGCAGGATTCTCTGAGGAAAAGGGATTCCTCCCTCCCTGGAAGTTAGCGTGAGATATGGCAGCTTCTGAAGTCTGCATAGGCAGCCCCATGAGTGATGCCCATCAGTGAAGCAGCTGGTGAGGTGGGGAGAGGGGGGCACCAGGGAAGCCCTGAAGCGGGGCGGAGGTCTCGAGCTTGGCACACACCTGAACACAGAAAGAACAGAGTGGCTCATCTTGAACCATTCCCTAGGTAATGGGCTAAATTGTGCCCCCCTCCCAATGAAAGACAGGTAAGTTGAAGTCCTAACCCCAGTGCATCAGAATGCGACCTTATTAAGAAAAAGGGCCTTGGGACGCCTGGGTGGCTCAGTTGGTTAAGCGGCTGCCTTCAGCTCAGGTCATGATCCCAGGGTCCTGGGATCGAGCCCCACATCAGGGTCCCTGCTCAGCGAGGAGCCTGCTTCTCCCTCTGTCTGCTGCTCCCCCTGCTTGTGTTCTCTTTCTGACAAATAAATAAAATCTTAAAAAAAAAAAAAAATAGGGCCTTTATAGAGGTCATTAGGGTTGGCCCTAGTCCAACAAGATGTTGTCTCTACAAGAAAGGAAATCTGCAGAGACAGACATGCACACAGAAAGATGATGGGAAGACAAGATAGCCTTGTGGCTGGAAGGACACATCTACAAGGCGGAGGGAAACTAAAGATCGCCAGCAAACTGGAGAAGGGAGAAGAGGCAAGGGAGTTGTTTTCCCCCAGAGCTCCGAGAGGGAGCACTGCCCTGCCAACACCTGGATTTCAGACTTGCAATCCCCAGAACTGTGAGGCGATACATCTCTAAGGGTTTTTTTTATTTAAAAAAAATTTTTTTTAAGATTTTATTTATTCATTCGACAGAGAGAGACACAGCAAGAGAGGGAACACAAGCAGGGGGAGTGGGAGAGGGAGAAGCAGGCTTCCTGCCCAGCAGGGAGCCCGAAGCGGGGCTCGATCAAAGGACCCTGGGACCAGGACCTGAGCTGAAGGCAGACGCTTAACGACTGAGCCACCCAGTTGCCCCACATCTCTATGTTTTACGCCACCCAGTTTGTGGTACTTTATCACAGCAAACCTGGGAAACTCAAGAGTCCATGTTGAAGCCAGTCTTTCTGAGAAACCCTTGGGCCCAAATGTGTCCTAGAACCCTCATTTTTTTGTTTTAGGAGGACCCTGACTATCTGAATTCTTGCCTTACGTTCCCAGGAGGGGCTTGGGGCAATGTTACATCTCTGCAGTCTGTATGAATAGTTATATTTAAGTGTTCTACACAAAAACCAGAAATGAGACTCTTCAAGTCTGTTCAGGTCAGGTTTTGCCATCAAATGAGTTTCCTACAAACCTACAAAAATATTCCCAGTTTCCAGGGCTTTTTGAATTTTGGAACTGATAAAGGAAGGATCTGGAACAGATAAGGGACTAAGGGCCTGTTCCACGTTGCAGAACAACCCTTAAAATACATATACTCCTAACGCCACCCTGCCAATCCCGTTCAGACTGCTCACAGAAACACAGCTGCCTGGGAACCCTGCAATTCCCCCCGGAAACAAAAGTATGCCCGCAACTCTTAAAAAAATAATTTGCAAAATGATTTTTTACTTTAGTTTTATCTCCAAGGCTATTACACATGCAAACAAACCACGAGGCCCCTGACCTTTCCATTATAAGGAGTTCTGAACATGTCACCACAAGGCTTTTTAAAATGCAATTTTTATTAAAAGAGCGGCAAAACGATTATGCTTCACGCTATCATCACAGGAAGAAAAGCAAGTATAATCAATACAAAGCCAGCCAGAGGATGATAATGCCCGACCTTAACTGTAGGGAGAGAGAACTGTCATCGAGCACACGTTCCCCTCCCCGCCTCCCAGTGATGCAATAAACGTACAGCACGTACTCACATGTGGACTTCCTGGCCCGTATGTTGTCAAGAAGAAAGGAAGTTTATAGAAGAAATAATAAAGCCTTTATCAGCATGAAATATCTCGGTTGACCTGCTTGTTCCTCACTGGTGTGACCACCACCCAAGCCCCTTACCGTATCTCCAAAGCTAGATGCACATGGGAGATTTCCCCCTTTTGTTCAGATATTTTAAAATCCTCCCTTAAGTTACTGTGCTAGATGAGACTGGATATTGAAGGACTCCCAAAGAGAGCCTATGGTGGGTTCTAGAATTGCTAATAGGGATTGGTCCTACCCACATCACCCTCACGTCGTAGAGGGTGTTTGAGCGTGAAGGTTTAGCCACTAGATGACTCTGTGGTATAGATGTATGTGTTTCTCCTTGTCCCTGTGACCCTGAAGAAGTGTTAGATAATCATGGGGTGAGAGCACACAGAATAGATTAAGAGAATTTATCCAGAATAAAATGTACCCTTCCCATAAAAACTATGGTGGTGAGACCTCTATTACACTGAAAAAGGACATGGATCCTTGTTTTACTTGTACCCGATGCTTAAAAATTGCTATTAGGCAGTAAGTACAGAATCTAATTAAACCACTTGTCACCAACACCCACATCTGTCTGATTCCCCAAATATGCCAATCCCCTATCTTCCAAGTCTTCAGCCCACTTGCCCTGGGTGCATGCTTGCGTATTGGTGACTAGGTTTTCTCCCCTCATTCCAAGGGAAATCCAGGTAGCCAGCACCAACCCCCCTCTTCTTCCCCGAACAAAGCACCCTATACTAACCAGCTTCCCCATGCTCTACCCTCCTACGGTAGTGACCTTTCAGACCACTCCTTTGCCACCGAATCACATGGCCTTTCTGTATTATTTGCCCTTTCTCAAGTGTGTAAATCTTAGTTCTCTCAAACTATTTGCAAGACAATTAAGGCCACTGTCTACGTTTTAGGCTAGTCTGCATTTTCCACCAAACCTCTCAAAATAAATATTTCTTGGTTGCCTGACTTCCTACCCATCATTATGACAGGGTCACTTCTTCCTAGGGTCACACACTTGCAAACACGGTCTTGTGTGAGGTACCAAAAACCTGAATTTCTCAAGTTTATTGACCTCAAATTCTCATGCGGCTGGTGTGGATGGAGATACCATTGAACAGTGATCATAACAAAACATACTATATGCCACTTGAAGATGTAGCAGGTGTCACCACAAAAGGAGACACAATCTCTCCCCACACCGGGTCACTAGGGGATAAGGTATGTTACATTACCCCTAGCAAGGTGAGCATGCATATGCACTTCCCCATTCTGCAGGAATAATATTCAGTAACCATAATGAACAAGCAGTTTGAGACCTCGGCAATTAACGTTCAGGTAACAGCATGACTCCTTGTAAGTGAACACAAAACCCTGCCCAGACACATGCAGTCTAAATTTGAGAAATGGTATGCGTGGGGATAACTATGTATTCTAGCCAAATACCAATTATTACCTAATTAGATTTATACTCTATGTTCTGCAGTCTGTAATTCTGAGGACCTAAGGCTTGAGCGCTAGGCAAACAAATGAAGAAATCTCCTGCCCATCCAATCTCAGTGATTAAACACCTCGAGGATGAAATTCACTACAAGCCCCAACCTCCTCTACCCCACATCTTATTGATGCAGCCAAATAGTAACCCAATTGCCCAAGCCCAACACGTAGCCATCGCCCACTGTGAATTAGTTCTTTGTAACGTACGAGACAAAGTCCGGAGAATACACGGTCTGACTCTGCGATGCCATCCCCCTGTGCCTTACACATGTAGCCAAGGGGGACGATTTTTCGTTCTCCAAACAAATCATGCTTTCCCTCTGCTGGAAATGTCCTGCGCCCACCTTGTGTGCATATGACCCTCACTCAACCTTAAAGACCAGCTCGTCAACTGTCTCTGAGAACACTGCCTAACTCCAAACCCCCACTCCTGTTGGTAGAAGCCAACCAGGATAGCAATCATTTACTTATGCGTCCGTTTTTGCTACTGGTCCGGAAAATCCTTTTGAACATGCATCCATGGCTTGGTCACTTGTGTATATGACATTCCAGTCACACAGTAGGTCTGCAGTAAGTCACTGCTTTACAGGGTATCATGATGGCCCGAGAGCAAGTTAGGCATATGGGGCCCTGGGGATAAGGTGGTTGGGATAAATCTCAAGCTATCTCGTAGCCAGATCCTGGAATATCACGGACTGTATCGTGGAACATGTGAGGTTTATTTTAAAATAAAATACTACTTTAAAAAGGAGTAAACTGGATGGAAACAAAACAGCCTCATTTGTGATTTCTTGGTTATTTTTCTCAAGTCATGACTGAAAACAAAGAAATGCAATAGTAATGGAGCAGAAGCCGAAAGAGAAGGATAATCTGCTCTTAGGGAGTTTGAACAAAAGGCAATTAATAAAGGATTAAGGCAAAGTAAAACCACAGTGGAGCAGTAACTGCAGCGTGCTGATTGCTGAAAACCAGAGTGGCAATTAGATAGGAAAAACCCACAATGGGTAAAACATTTGCTATGTCAATGAATAGCTGCAAGGAGCTTCAGAGAGCTATTCCCCTGTGCATAGACCTCTCTGTGTAACAGACGCCAGGAGGCTACACTCTGACCCTTAGAAAAAGGATGTAAGAAAGTCTCCGTTAGACTTTCATCTCAAAGTGGTGACAACTATCCAGCCAACGCCATTATCCTAATGCATGGTGTCCTATTAACAAGTCACCTCAGTACATCGACAATTCAGAAGAAACCACAGCCTCCAGGAGACCAAAGTCAGGACCAGGAAAGCCCAGGGGAGGCTCCCTTCACAGACCCTCCCCTTCCTTCCTTCAAGAAATCTTCACTGAGCACCTACTACATCTCCGGCACTGGTCTAGGCCCCTGAGATACGCCCAGGAAAGAAACACTCAAGGCTCCCTCGCTCTGTGGAAGTTACACTCCAGCAAGTGGAGATCGTTGGTAAACACAGAATAAGTTCGTAAAGAACAGCGTGTTAGGCGCTAACACTTGAGACAAAGGGCTGATGCTGGGGGCCTTTGTGAAACAGTGATTTGAACAGCAACTTGAAGGGAATGAGAACGCATTCACGGGAGTTGAGAGAGAGACCCTCACAGAAATAGAAGAGTTGTGCATTTGACAAAGACAGGATATTGTTCTCTCCTGGTTGCCTCAATTTACTTGACTTAGGGTAACACAGCCACACAATTAAGGGCGTGAGCTCAGTCAGGAGTAAGACACACCTGGGGCTGCTTTCCAGTTCTGCTACTTGCAACTGGAAATCATCAGTGAATCTCATCCAACGGTGGCCAGGCTTCCAGACCCTTTCCCCTCCCTCTCAACAGTTAGCCTCAAGTTTTAAGACAGTAACAGTTTACGAGGGTTGGTTCTACAGGTTGCTATAATAAATCTTGACCTGAGAAAAAAAGACAATTATTGGAGGTCACAGAACCCTAACAACTCCATTTGGCAAAGGACAAACCTCGTGTCATGTCAATGGTGCAGCTCCGAGTTCAACCCTCTGCCCATGTACCTAGACCGCCACACCTATTGTAGGAATCACTCACTTTTATGCTACTCCATTGATGTGGATGCCCCTCATTTCCAATCAGACTAAGTGACACTTAAAAATGTTTGATGGGTGCAAATTTTTTTTCCAGGAAATACCTTCTCCTTTTGCTCTAAGATCAATGACCACTTACCCTTTTAGGCACCATAATGTGAGCTTTCTATGCAAAGGATGTTTTACAGGATATTTAAAAGCAACCATTACCCTAGTGCTGGCCACAATTTCCATACTAACCAAAACCAACCATACTGTAAAGTGTCAGGAGCTCCCATGCAGAAGGAAAAAAAGCTCACCTACCTATACAATTGTTAGACCCTCCTCCTGATTTCATTTCTTTAGATACCCTCACACTGCCTTCAATTACAGTACCTGTTCACTTGGCTACTGGTCTCCCCCCACCAGGATGCAGCTCCCTGAGGGGGGTGGAAGGGGCAGGTGACCACACGAGGCTGTGCAGCCTGCCCAGCACCCAGAACCTGAATGGCCCCTGAGGCCGTATTTGTTGAATAACTGAGTAAGTTTGACCTCAAGGCTGGGAGGCCATTCGGGCTCTAACTGGTGCATGCTCAGTATGGGAGCTCGAAAATTGCTTTTCATTTTGTTCCCTGCCCACACATCTCCCCTCCCTTAAAAAAAAAAAAAAAAGGCAGAGCCAAATATAGGATGTGCCCAAGCACAACAAAAGGGTGAGTTAATTATGACGCAGTTAACACCTAGGATTAGGCCAGGACCTGCTGCTGGGGGCAGAGGAGGAGGCTGGAGGCTCCAGCCCAGAGAGGGGTAAGGGGCTGCACTGCTTACAACTGCATGGAGGAACCCCACTGCTAAGTCTGTGGCTCTTACCCCTCAATGGGTTATTGCTAAACCAAGATGGTGGCTTTGTCACCAAACCTCCTGCCTTATATTCAAGCTAAAGTTGAATATAAACAGCAATATCCCTTCAGTAGCAGGGTGATGCATATCTCAAGGGAGCTGGAGTTTCACAAAGGTGACAGAGCCTCTTCTGGGTCCCCCCTCTCTCTGACACACCTCCCTGCTTTACATAACCTTTCTAGCCATCAAGTTCTTCCCCACCCCACCCCACCCCCGAAACAGAGTTGCACTGGCACACACGGGAAGAAAACTATTCTACCTTTGGTATGTGGCTTCCCATCTGTGAACAAAGAACTGAAAAGAAAAATGTTTTTAAACCAGCTAACATAATTAGGGGACATGTTTTCCTGGTCTCATTAATCTTACAAATCAATTAAGTCTTAATTATCTTTGATGGCCATCTTCACTCAGCCCAGTTCTTAACAGCTGTGAAAGTTTGTTTTTTTAAATCAGGTAAAAACAAGGGGGGAATCAACCTTGAAAGAATTGTAGCTCAGCAAAAACTGCCAATGTAGGAAAAAAGAGGTACCCCTCAGTGTCTAGCACATAGATACGTCATATTTGGTAACCGACAGGCTGAAAAAGAAGAGGAATCATTGTAAAGTAATGAACAAGACATTACACCTGTCTTAAACAGCCTGGTCAAGAAGTTAAAAGTCACACAAACAGAACACCAGATGGACAGTGTCCAAAGAGAGCACCCTTCCTTCGGATACACTGCTCGCTGATGGACACAGGTATAAACCTCAACACGAAAGGGCAACAGGGGAGAAGGAGGAATATATTAAAGTACATTGAAGCCACCACACCGTTCCCTTTAATGAAGCCAGAGACCTCACTGAGTCTCGTTTATCTACTCAGCCCAGCAGATCTTGGCCAAAATAAATTCCCCGACCTTGGTTAATTGAGCGGAAGGTTCAAATCCCTGCAACTGGCAAATGCTCCTCAAGATCACAGCCCCAGGACTCTGCACAGCCTCTGCTCCCAATTCTATGACCAAACGCCCTCACACTGTGACCGGGTTTCCAGGCACTGACCTGAGTCAGCCGTGGTTTATAATTCCATGTGATCCCTTGCCTGCAGCAAGCCCAGTGAGTAACAGTGAGATGGGCAGGACAACCGAAATCATTGCAAGTGGTGCTCTTCTATGTACTTCGACAAAGATCCGTCTACCCAACTTGCATCTGTCATCTGTGTTTCCACTTAGTGTGAAGTGACACTGTTAACTGCCTCTGGGGTGTGATGCTAGTCACAGGTCTCATGTGCCCTTCCAAACATTTCCATTGAGTCTTCCATGCTCTAGATGAAAAATCAATCCTTTGTTTTCAGGGATGATGTCAATCAGGTGCTGGAATTTTTATTTCAACTTTTTTTTTTTTTAAAGATTTTTATTTATTTGACAGAGAGACACAGTGAGAGAGGAACACAAGCAGGGTAAGTGGGGGAGAGAGAGAAGCAGGCTCCCCGCGGAGTACGGAGCCCGATGCGGGGCTCGATCCCAGGACCCTGGGATCGTGACCTGAGCCGAAGGCAGACGCTTAATGACTGAGCCACCCAGGCGCCCCTCTTTCAACTTTTTTAATTCCAGTATAATTAAGTGTTTTATATGAGTTTCAGGTGTATGATATAATGATTCAACAATTCTATACATTCTTCAATGCTCATCACAGTTAAGTGTCCTCTTAGGAGATGGAATTTTTACTTTTCTTCCCGTAACTGCCTCTAACATGAATAACAGCTCATCCGTCACAGCTGAGAGTACAGCTCATGGTTACCTGAAAAGATCTCATGATTAGTTGGGCTGATCTAGTTTTGGCAACAACAGCAGGGCAGGAGGAATTTTCTAAAAGATCTAGAACCTCGGGCCTTTAAAGGATTCAGAAACAAAGTCCTCTTTGATTTCAAGAGGGGCAGTCTCAACTCAAGACTGACCCACAAGTCCCGGCCAGTGCGCAGGATCACACAGGGAACTGTTTACCTGTGCTCCCAAGAAAAACAGGCCAAGCACTCAAGGAGCACAAATATTTACAGTAGGTGAAGGCGTGCCAAGTGACTCCCTTTGGAATTCTGAGCCACTGAGAACATAGTTGAGGGTGATTCTGAAAACACTTGAGAACACGTGTTGCTGTCTTCACCATGAATGTGAATGACCTCAGAAGCCTTTGGGATCCAAGGTGAGAGATGAGCTGGCTTGCTTTGGGCTGACTTATAGAGTGGGACATCCTTTACATTGCTGGCACTTAAAATCACTGCTAGCTAACCCAAAATGCACAAGGAGGAAAATCACAAGGAGGAAAAAGATTTCTGCTAAGGTGAAGGCAATGACATGTAAATGCCTTCACCTGAAAATGGATTTGGAAAAGCCCTAAACGGTACAGACGATAGAAGAAACACTGCCTGGAATGAAATTCAAGAAAAAAAGTTAAAACAACCCTGCTCTCCCAACACAACTATCATGATCACAAAAGCCTCTGTTATCAACCACCTCTAAGAGGTTGTCAATCAGTATACAGGGTTCCCCACGATCACCATACCCACCCAAACAAACCACTTTAGGATGAAATGTTTATATTCCTCCAATCGGAAATTCCTATCATTCCACTCCTGCCTTCATTTTATGTATTATATTCCATGCCAACAAAAGAATGTCCTAAACATGCTATTTTAAATCAACATTTCAGTTGCAAGATAGGACTCCAAAAAAACCCACCTTGATTTAAAAAAATCGATAACATCTGTAAGACTCATTCCCCTTTCTTTTCTCCTAAATAGAAAGGATTTTTTCCCCCTCACCTCTTGATTTCACCAGCTTACTCAGATTCTTATGGGAATTAAAGTTCACCTTGCCCTCCCCACAAACACTTAAAGGAGGGGGTACAAAACCACACAGGTTCTTTAAATTCCCTTTTCTCTTATTGTTTGGATGCTTGTTTTTGTCTGTCTGATTGGCACAGTCTAACTCAAACACCTGTGGACAACCTGCTTCTCCATTTGAAAAGTATTTTATTAAAGGATGACTCAGATTTGACTATAGGCTTTGCCATCTCACATGGTCGATACATTTTTATTTACTGTCTTAAAATTCCATCAGTCTTTTTTTTTTTAAAGATTTTATTTATTTATTTGAGAGAGACAATGAGATAGAGAGAGCATGAGAGGGGGGAGGGTCAGAGGGAGAAGCAGACTCCCCGCCGAGCAGGGAACCCGATGCGGGACTCGATCCTGGGACTCCAGGATCATGACCTGAGCCGAAGACAGTCGCTCAACCAACTGAGCCACCCAGGCGCCCAAAATTCCATTAGTCTTAACATTTAACATTAGGAATACTTGTTTGAAAGTAACCTGGCTCATTAATATGAAGGTGTGGCCTGCACTCCAATTTATTTCAGGCTTTGGCAACACTCACCGACACACACTAACTAGTTAACTAACAGTTTATGAATCACCATCAAATGAGACAGTAAAGAAACAGAAAAATCACGTGTTAATCATAAAGTCTACTTGTACGTATGAGTAGTAAGGGTGGGAAAATGACAGCAAAACCTCAAGGAAAAACTCAGTTGAATATGGGCTTTTTGTTCTCTCAAACCAATCGTAATAACAATGACAATAATAAATGCATCCAGAACAAGTTATGAAAGCCAATACTAAGGGGAAGAAAGATTTCTCACCACCAACTAACAATTCAGATATAAGCCATAAATAACTCTCCAAGCCAACCATTTCCAACCTAAGATGTTATTTTCATTTGAAGCCAAACAGAGCTGGTGTCTCCCTCTCCTCCAGTGAAATTTCTAAGTCAGAAGTACTCAAAGAGAGACCCACAACAGAACAGGAAGAAAAACAATTGTTTCTTCCTAAACCACTGACTTCTAACCGAAGTAGTCTACACTTTCCATTATTTTCACAAAGAAAACAAAGGTATCCATCGTGCTTTCGTTTTGAGAATAAAAAGTGTACGTTTTTCTAATCAAGACAGAGGTAAGAAAGCAGAAGGATAGAAATCAGGAGACTTCAGATCACAACTCTTTCCAAGTTTCATTCTTCGCCTACCATCCCATCCATACAAAGCAAGGGTAAAAGTGATCAACCACAGCTAACCCTGAACACTGAAAAGTAATTTATCACGGAAAATCTTGGTATGTGCTAGAAAAAAATGCCGCTGACATCCAAACAGCCCTACACCAAAATCAAACTCCGTGCCAACAGATGTTATGCATTCATATAACAAACATACAGTGGCGTCTTTGTTCTTACCTATAATTGTCCTCAGGGCTCATGAAAAACAAGCCATCTGTCCTGCCGGGAAACGTCTGGTGGGGCCGTGTGAGCAGCCACACGGCTGGCAAGCTAATCTACCTGGACGACCCTGGGGCTCCTGGCCTGGTCTTCTTCCTTCCTGGTGTGGAAATGCTGCCCGCACACACCTCTGCCGGCACTCGGGGACCACCAGGAAGCCTCCGCACAACTGAGGAGGAACGCGGGGAGCGTGCTACTTATATGGATGAGTCACTTTAATGACAGCTAGAGAGAAGTGCTTGTTGGTGGAGAAGGAGTTGACTCAAGCTCCACCCCGACCGTAAGGCTTAGGGAACTCCGCCCAGCTCGGCAATTAGCTTCCACCGCCCGGCGCCCTAACGTTAGGTTACCAAGTGGCGCTTCCCACTGGGGAGGAGGACGACCAAGTCCCGGTTTACTGAACAGGACGGGCGATAACCGGACAGCACATGGTGCTGGTCATAACTGTAACTGGGGCTGTGCGGTTTTGTTCATTTAAAGCTGCGCCCCAGTTTTCTGGGAAGACAGGCCGTAGAGGTCTGCCCTTCACCTTCACAAGGAACTCGGCTTCTCTCCAGTTCCCTCGCGTAAGGCCCCCACACACCAGACACACCTGCTGGACCTCAAAAAGCTGAAAGTCGTCTTTTTTTAAAGATTTTTTTATTTTTAACTAATCTCTATACTCAATGTGGGGCTCGAACTCACAACCCTGGGGTCAAGAGTCACATGTTCCACGAACTGAGCCAGCCAGGCGCCCCAAAAGCTGAGTCTTGAAGGGGCAAGAGGCCAGAGCAAAGGTAATTATGATGCAAACGACAACACCTTACAGAACTGACAGGGTGGGGGGACGGATTTGGTGTCACCGGAGAGCACCGCCCTATAAACCAATCTACCATCTCTGGTGGGCAAACCCACTTTCAGATTAACCAGCTGGGTGTGCTTAGGTCTAGACTGAGGGCACTGAGTGAGGGCAGGTGGAGCTCCCCTTGGTACTTCTTCAGCACTGTGTACCGCTGGAGGGGTACAGTTTATAGACCTGACCACCCTTCACTGGACTCCCGGGGACCAAAACGTGTGCTCTTTGGCTTGTGACTGGCACTGAGCTCCACCTCCTCTGCTCATGCCCAAAGCCAAGTCGGAACCCATGTCTACAACCCCAGCAGGCGTGGCTGAGATAGGAAGTGTCCCCACTTGCAACAGAAAGCTAACTTTCTACATTAACTCAAATTTGGTGGCACGCTCACTCATGAACTACTCTAGGCACGTCAGCCGAGAACCTCTAAACTAGACTTTCAAGTTCCCACAGGGGCTCAAAGGCCGGGATTCCCTGAGGTGCTGGGCCGAGGCAGATCGCCAGGGGAGTCGGCGACCTCTCGTGGCTGGGAGGATCACTGAGGGCTTGCTGGAGGACATCTGCCCCGGGTTACCTCTAGAAACCCTGCCTCCAAATACACCTGCACAGACAGGCTGACCGCTGCAGCCATTTTTAGTAGAAATCTTGAAAACAACAAGGGAAATACCCAAAGCTTTTAGTATTCAGCAGGTGAGGACACACAAGTGCTAAACACCACATTTAAGAGCAACAACTCCATCTCTGACTCTACCTAAAATCACAAAATTAAGCTGGTTCACATTTACACACTGGCTGGAAGGTTAAAAAAATAAGAACCACAATATACTATAAGAAAATACACCTAAACCAGCTAAATAAGTTATTTAGCAATTTGCCTGTTCCATTAAAGATAAAAGGCACTGGGGTGTCTGGCTGGCTCAGTCGGAGGAACGTGTGACTCTTGATCTCGGGGTCGTGGGTTCGAGCCCCACACAGGGTGTAGAGATTACTAAAAACAAATAAATAAATGTAGGGGGGGAAAAGGCATCTATCCTTCCCATCAAATGTTACCCAACTGTTATGGGCTGAGAATCGTGTCCCCATCCCTACTCTACCCCAAATGCTTAGGTTGAAGTTCTAACCCTTAGTTCCTCAGAATGTGATTGTGTTTGGAGAGAGGGTCTTCAAAAAAGTAACTGAGCCACAGTGAAATCTTCAGGGTATCTTCAGGGTGGGTTTTAGTCCAGTATGACTGATGTTCTCACAGGAGAAAACACGGACACAGACAGGAGCAGTATGAAGACCATATGAAGAGACAGGGACAGGATAGGCCATCTACAAGCCAAGAGGAGGGACTTTGTAAGAAATCAATCCAGCTGACACCTTGCTCTCAGCATTTTAGCTCCCTCAACTGTGAGAAAATAAATTTGTTGTTTAAGCCACCCAACCTGTGGTACTTTGTTATGTAGCCTTAGCAAGCTAATGCACTAATGATAAAATCACTTAATTCTAACTATGAATATAAAAAACGAAGACAGATTTCACATTTTTGATGAATAGCTATTCTCCCACAGCCGAGCACTTCATTATAGTATTTCTACTCCCTCCCTGTCTACTGAGGCTCTGCCTTGAATAACGCCTAGAAAGCCTTATTCTGGGGGCGCCTGGGTGGCTCAGTTGGTTAAGCGACTGCCTTCAGCTCAGGTCATGATCCTGGAGTCCCGGGATCGAGTCCTGCATCGGGCTCCCTGCTCGGCTGGGGGTCTGCTTCTCCCTCTGACCCTCCTCCCTCTCATGCTCTCTGTCTCAAATAAATAAATAAAATCTTAAAAAAAAAAAAAAAAAAAGAAAGGCTTATTCTGGCCGAAGGACAAAGAAACGTCTACAAGTGACGCTCTCCAACTCCAATTCGGCCACTTCCATTTACAGTCAAACTTACAGACCAAGTGGTCTCCATCCACGTCGTTCTCCTCAACCCACAGAAATCAGCTTCGGCTCAACCTCCACGAAAATGCAACTAAACCCATCGACAACAATCTTAGCACTGAATTAAGAGATGTTAACAACGGAGGAAATGTAAGAAATCTCAGTTGGGGTCCCTCTGTCTAAAGAGGCACCTGGAGCGCAACCACAATGTGATGTAGGTTTGACCCAAAGGTTCAGTCCTAATATAGTGTTAGTATCCCTGCCCCACTATGCTATTAACTGAGGATAGCCTGAAATGATCGAATCTCTGCAATATTCCCGAAAGGAAATCTACTGCTCTACAGAGTAGCTATAATGCAGGGAGAGACAAGGGTATGGACACTGGATAACTAATGGAGTGTGGCCAAGGTCGGAGAGGAAGCCCCCAAAACCCTGGCTTCTTCAACTTGGGTTCCATTTGGGGGTCAGGTACTTCTTCATTGGGGGGGACCGTTCTGTGCATTGTAGGATGTTCAGCAGCATCCCTAGTCTCCACCCACTAGACAGAGCTCTCCCCAGGGGTGACAACCAAAAATCTCTCCAGACACTGCTAAGTGTCCCCTGGGAGGCAAAGTTGAGAACCGCCGGGTTAAAAGAACAGGACTTTGTGCAGAGAGGAGGAGTTGGTGGCCCTGGAAAAGGGGTGGGGTCAGCCACTTCTGAGATGGTATAGAAGAAAAAAGGACAAATGCAGTTGTAGACAGGGCAGGAATGAGGGACAGGGAAGGACAGTATATAGTGTTTCTCCCTCTGAGGGTTGTTTTTTTGTGATTCATTGCTTTGTTTTTTCCAAAGAAGTAGAAGACCAGGCCATGGGCTGAGAGTGAGAGAATTACAGATTCAAGAGAGTCAAGAATACCAAAGTCTGGAAGAGCTAGAGAGCAAATGGGATCGGAGCAGGGCTGAGTCAAGCACACTCTAAAGTCAGATGGAAGACAGTCCCATAAATTCAGCGCGGCCCCAGCATGGGTCACACTGCAGGACCCCCCTGCACGTCGGAGGATCCAGGAAGGTACGGAAGCCAACTGGATGAGTGCAGCTGGGGTCCCTACAGAGGTGTGGACACAGGGTGCCACAGATATGCTGTGGTTTTCAAGGCTATTGTGGTTTGCAGTGGGCAGGGCAACCTAGGGTTACTGGAAACTGGAAACAAGGAATGAGCTGCAGCAGAGTAAAGATAAGGAAAGCCTCAGACGGGGGCATTGCTGAAAAGGAAATCAAGATCCTACAGACAATCTAGAAGGCTAACGACACTCTCCCTTTGACTTAATAGTTCCAATCCAAGGAATCTTTCCTAAGGAAATAATCAGGGATCTAGTCAAGTTACACAGACCAGTAAATTCCTTATGAAAACTAAGAAACTATATACAACCTTAAATGACCAACAGCAGAGAAAATAAATTACAGATATCTGTATGTTCATATCCTCAAAGAACATTTTACAACATGGGAAAAATACTGTTAAGAAATAGAAGCTATAAAACTCTATAGAACATAGTCCAGTTTTTAAATTTTACATATATGCAAGTATACATTTTTATAGCTTCTGAGTTTTAATCTCCATTAACGGAACAGCAGACACCAGATTTCCAAGCTTAAAAAAAAAAAAAATAGGGGCACCTGGGTGACTCGGTTGTTAAGCATCTGCCTTCAGCTCAGGTCATGGTCCCAGGGTCCTGGGATGGAGTCCCACATCGGGCTCCCTGCTCAGCAGGAAGCCTGCTTCTCCCTCCCCCACTCCCCCTGCTTGTGTTCCCTCTTTCGCTGTGTCTCTGTCAAATAAATAAATAAAATCTTTTAAATAAATAAATAAATCATAAGGAAATAATTAAGACTCTTGGAGAAGACCTAACAAAAGGAGTGGGTCAGAGAGGAAAGAAGGGGAGCCAGGAGCTAAGGGAGTCAAGGGTCAAGGGCTACAAGAAGGTTGAAGAGGAACATGCTGAGAAAATATACATCTCTGGATTTGATGAACAGGAAGTTATTGGTGTCTTGAGATGAGTACTTCAGTTTCACAGTGCGGGCAACATGCAGTTAGCAAAGGGAGTGGAAGGGATTCTTTCCTGGAATTCCCCACAGAAGGGAAGCCTGTGAAGGGGGGGGGGGGGGGGGCGCCGCGTCGTCCTCCCAGAAGTGTGCCAATAGGAAAGACTGCTTCTATTCTTATTCTATTCTCACTTACATCCCTTGGGGATCTATTTTCCAAATTTAAATTTCAAAATAATGTTTAAAATTCAGGGCAATTCTGCATTGCTTACAATGAAACGGGTATTTTTATGGCTTCCAGTGATTCTGACATATTACTAAAAAGGTTACTCAGTATCGTTTACTACACTTAGGAGATTGGTATAAGGTGGAATCTTACAAAATACCACAAAGGGTCACAATGGATCAGTATTTTCTGATGGAAAGCAGAGGAAGTATACAAAAGATGAATTTTAAGTTAATATAATCAAAAGGAAAGTGTGAAGGCTGATTTCATTCATAACAAGATCCTGTTAATAACACAAAATCTGAACTTCAGAGTAGGATTCCAAAGACTTTTCAGTGTGTGTGTGGTTTTTTTTTTTTTTTTTGGTTTTAAGCTTAGCAGAATTTGCCAATTACTGAGATCATCGAGTTTTTTTTCCTTAAAAGCCATTGTGAATCTACCCATGCTCTGCAGCCTTCAAAAATCATCTTTCTAAAAACAGTATTACAAGTTATCATAAAATGCTCACCATAAAATATTGGTTTAAAAGCATCATTCCTTTTTTTTTAAAAAAAGCATCATTCCAAACAATATTATAGCATTATTCTAAATAACCAAATTACTTCCATATATGTGTATAGATATAAGGCCAAAGAACTAAAAGAAAAGAAAATGGCAACAGGTAGATCACTGTTTTATAATTTATCTTTCCCAATGTCTAATTCTTTTATAACCAGAAAAACAATTTTAGTTGCTAAAAATTATCACTTATTTTAAAAGAGTAACCAAGTGAAGACTCTAAATACTAGGGGGAGAAAAACCCAAGTTTCCCCTGTTTTGTTCAAAATCAGTTACAGTGGGGGGGGGGGGGAACTAGGACACTTAGAGGGGGTGGAATACATTGAACAAAACAAGGATGACATGACACAGGAAAAAAAAATCTTTACATAACACAGGCATTATGGGGATTATGACATAAAGTCTTGAATTTCCTCACAAGGTCTTAAATCCTCCTAACTTGGATTAGTTTTTTCTTCCAAAGCTACAAAAGAGGGCAATGTGTAATTTCCATGCTTTACAGGTTAATACCATCAAGTCACGAGTGACTTTATCAAAACATCTGAAAGAAAAGAGTCTCATCGAGAAGGGGAAAGCTGTCTTGACTCTTTATAACAGCATACTGTGAATCTCTTTTCTGCTCAAGGCACTAGCCAACACCGGATGGTGGGTATCCTCACGCATTTGTAACCTGACAGCTTGCAGAAAATTCCCTAATTTATGAAATGGCTGTTTTACTCAGGTTCCTGAACACATTTTCACATAGGAGAAGTGCCTCAACCTTCATGCTCCTCTCCCCTCCCTTTGGCTGCAGAGACCATCTAAATGCCAATGACTCCCGCAGGCCTAACCCAGCTGGGACCTGGCCCTCAAGTTTCATTCTCTCTTACTGTCATAGTTCTCTTCTCCTAGAGGTCCAAGAGAACTAACACTAGCTTCTGATTCTGCCTCTGCACCTGATCCCCATCTCAGCGGCCACCAGCCAGCCAGCTGTCAAGCTAAAATTTCCTCAATTCAACTCTCCCCCCGCCAACCCCCCTGCACACATCTAGTCCATGGACACACATTCTCTAGCAAAGGCAAGTAAAAGGAAAACACCGAAATATTAAGAGTGATGTTCTTTCTGTTGCTGGTAGCTTTATTTCCTTCTAATTTTTCATTTTTTTTTTTTTCAGATTTAGAAAAATGTGTATGCATAGCTTTCACAACTGCAGGGGGCAATCTCATTTTTAACATAAAGATATAATGCTATGGGGGCGCCTGGGTGGCTCAGTCGTTAGGCGTCTGCCTTCGGCTCAGGTCATGATCCCAGGGTCCTGGGATCGAGCCCCATATCGGGCTCCCTGCTCAGCGGGAAGCCTGCTTCTCCCTCTCCCACTCCCCCTGCTTGTGTTCCTGCTCTCACTATCTCTCTCTCTGTCAAATAAATAAATAAATTCTTAAAAAAAGATATAATGCTATACGTAGCTGTTAGCTTTCCAAGACACCACAGAAAAGACATTTAAAAGCACAATGTTAAAATTACAAGTTTCTGTACAAAATATACAAATCAAACGAGACAAACCCTATTTCCAAGAACTCTTACAAATCAATGAAAAATTAACAACCCAAAGGAAAATGGACAAAGGATGCAAATTAGCACTTACTAAAAGAAGAATAACAAACATATGAAGAGATATTCAACCTCACTGATTAAAGACAAGAAATGAGAAACTTCCACCTTTCTAATGGCCAAGACTAAAAGATGGATGAAATTGAGTCATGCTGAGCATAGGAAAACCTGGCGTCTCATCAACTATTGGTGCCCATGGAAACTAGTGTAATACTTGGAAGGGCAAGTCCCCGGTATCTATGAACATGGTATATGTGATGTTCTTTCATTCAGGAAGTCAACTGTAGGAATTTATCTACAGAAACACCCACGCATAGATACAAACACCACAGAGCATTTAAAACATGTTGTCAGAAGACATCCTGACTTATCAATTGGGAGAAAAAGCATGTTGCAATCTAGTTTATCTGGCGTGAACCCATTTTTGAAAAAAGCAGCAACTAACTTTCATGGAACTCTTACTCTATGACAGGCTAGGCGCTGTTCTAAAGCCCTTAAGAGCATCGTTTACTTTGCTCTTCACTGTACCCCTTGGAGAAAAGCACTATTATATTTATTATCCCTGCTCCACAGATGAGAAGATAACAGAAGTTTATATTCAGATGCCCCCTGAGTACACATTTCTCCACTCTTCTTCCACTGAGACTAAATATCACATCCCTTAAGAGTCCTAGGGAAGTAGGAAAGACTATCATCACTTGCAGAAATGGGATGGGTCGGATGGGGAGAAGAACAAAATGAGAGCCTCCCAGTACCTCCCAGTGTGCAGAGGAGAGCCGCTGCATGGGTGGAAGCGTTCTCTAGGTGCCACAAAGTCAAGAGTCTGGTGATACAAAGGCTGGAGGGATCCCGGGGGGCAACCATCAGGATGATTAATCAGAATACCTCCCCTCCTCTAGCTCTTCCCGGTGCTACCTTTTTCATCCAGGGGAAGGCAGCGAAGTTGTGCGGTCCTGCAACTAGAAATCCAGGTAGAAGACGGCCAGGAGGAACATACAATAGCCACACCTACAAGGCCACCAAGCCCCACACGTGGCCTCAACCTGACAAATACCAGGGACAGGCTGCTTTGGTGAGAAAAGGCAAATAGGAGTCACAAATACAAAGGCCAGCAGACAACTAAGAATCACCAAGCATGAAAAAACCAGCACTATGGCAGAGAGGCACATGCAGGTAGAGGGACCATGCAGTGTTGGAAATGGAAGAATAATTTTAAATATGTACAGTAATGTTCTCATAAAGTCCGAAAGGGCACCAGGGCATCAGAATAAGCACAGCCTGGCATGAGAAAGAAAGAGAGAAAGATCTAAAAAAGGCAACCAGGATTTTTCACTTAAAGCATAGTGCTTTGCAGGTTCCTCCACAGGAAAAAATCTGGAATGTGGTAGACACTTAACCATGGATGGGTTTTTACATTTGAGCCAGGAGAGGAGGGAGGTGCTGGTTTGGAAATCCCTTCTCTCCCCACCCCTCCCACCATTCGAATCAACCTCCACTTCCCTCTCTTCACTTAAAGAACCAGAGTTTTCACCTGCTTCTCCATGCTCCCCCATTTACGCACTGCAGCAAATATAAGGAGAAACAGTCCTTGCTTCACAACTGGATATTATACACTTTTCTGAACCCTACTTCTCATGCACCAACTTCCCACAGAACCCCCCTCAACTCCTGCCCAAAGCCAACAGTAATATAGCTCTAATTCTTTCTGTTTAGTGGCTGCACACTGAGCCACAGTACAAATATTCCGTAAGTCAGCCACGTTTCAAGCAATAAGCATTTGTTATTTTCAGTATTTTGCCGCTATGATGGTACAATAAACATCATTATACATATGACTTTGGGTACACTTTTATTTCTAGAAGACAGATATCCAGGAGAAAGGCTGCTTAGAAAGGTATATTAATTTTTAGTTTAATATGCATTGCCAGTCTGCTTTTCAAAGAAAGAATGGTAATTCACATCCTCTTGCTAGCAAGTGTTACTCTCCTCTATTTTTACCAGTCTGATAGGTTTAAAGTAAGATGACATGATACTCTATGTGGAAGACCCAAAAGACTCCACCCCAAAATTGCTAGACTCTTACAGGAATTCAGCAAAGCGGCAGGATATAAAATCAATGCACAGAAGTCAGCTGCAGTTCTATACACTAACAATGAGGCAGAAGAAAGGGAAATAAAGGAATTGATCCCATTTTCAATCGCACCAAAAACCATAAGATATCTAGGAATAAACCTAACCAAAGAGGGAAAGGATCTGTACTCAGAAAACTATAGAACACTCAAAGAAACTGAGGAAGACACAAAGAAATGGAAAAACCTTCCATGCTCATGGGTAGAAGAACAAATACTGTGTAAATGTCTATGCTACCTAGAGCAATCTACACATGCAATGCAATCCCTATCAAAATACCATCAACTTGTTTCACAGAGCTGGAACAAACAATCCTAAAATTTGCATGGAACCAGAAAAGACCCTGAATAGCCAAAGGAATGTTGGGGGGAAAGAAAAAAACCAAAGCTGGTGGCATCACAATTCCGGACTTCAAGCTCTATTACAAAGCTGTCATCATCAAGACAGTATGGTACTGGCACAAAAACAGACACATAGATCAATGGAACAGAACAAGAGAACCCAGAGATGGACCCTCAACTAATCTTCGACAAAGCAGGAAAGAACATCCACTGGAAAAAAAGACAGTTTCTTTACCAAATGGTGTTGGGAAAATTGGACAGCCACAAGCAGAAGAATGAAAATGGACCATTTCCTTACACCATACACAAAAATAGACTCAAAATAGATGAAAGACCTAAATGTGAGGCAGGAATCCATCAAAATCCTAGAGGAGAACAAGGGCAGCAACCTCTGTGGCCTCAGCCGCAGCAACTTCTTGCTAGATACTCTCCAAAGACAAGGGAAACAAAGGCAAAAATGAACTACTGGGACTTCATCAAGATAAAAACCTTTTGCACAGCAAAGGAAATTTCAGTCAACAAAACCAAAAGACAACCGACAGAACGGGAGATTGTATTTACAAATGGCCAGTATCCAAACTCTATAAAGAACTTATCAAACAATACCCAAAGAACAAATAATCCAATCAAGAAATGGGAAGACATGAACAGACATTTCTCCAAAGAAGACATCCAAATGGCCAACAGACACATAAAAAAATGCTCAACATCACTCGGCATCGAATACAAATCAAAACCACAATGAGATACCACCTCACACTGGTCAAAATGGCTAAAATTAACAAGTCAGGAAACGACAGATGTTGGTGAAGATGTGGATAAAGGGGAACCATCTCATACTGTTGGTGGGAATGCAAGCTGGTACATCCACTCGGGAAAACAGTATGGAAGTCCCTCAAAAAGTTGAAAATAGAGGGGCACCTGGGTGACTCAGTCGTTAAGCGTCTGCCTTCGGCTCAGGTCATGATCCCAGGGTCCTGGTATCGAGCCCCGCGTCGGGCTCCCTGCTCAGCGGGAAGCCTGCTTCTCCCTCTCCCACTCCCCCTGCTTGTGTTCCCTCTCTCGCTGTGTCTCTGTCAAATAAATAAATAAAATCTTAAAAAAAAAAAAAAAAGCTGGTAATAGAGCTACCCTGCAATCCAGCAATTGCACTACTGGGTATTTACCCCAAAGGAATACGCTATTTTATTTAAACTGATTATTTACTGCAATCAACTATTGATTATAGTGCATTAGCTTTTTTAAATTTATTCATTTGACAGAGAGACAGTGAGAAAGGGAACACAAGCAGGGGGAGTGGGAGAGGGAGAAGCAGGCTCCCCGCTGAGCCAGGAGCCCAATGCGGGGCTCAATCCCAGGACCCTAGGATCATGACCTGAGCCAAAGGCAGATGCTTAACCATCTGGGCCACCCAGGAGCCCCAGTGCATTAGCTTTTGATGCCCTCAAGAGTCTGTTAATGAATTAATTTGAATTTTTCCATTTACTTTCATAAATAATATTGGTCTGTACTTTTCTTCTTTAAAAATATATCAGGTATTAAAATTATGCTGGTTTTATAAAATGAACCACAAACCTTTTCATATTTGCTACATCCCAAAATAGTATAAACAACACCTTTTCTGTTTTTTTAAACGTTAGCTAAAACTCAGTTGGCAACCCATGGAGGCCTGGTGGCTTTTTCAATCCCATTTCTTATCTCTTCTATACTAATTGGGTTTTTTTAAGTTTTCCATGCTTCTTGGATCAATTTTGGTAATTTATATCTAAGACATCATCCCTGTGTTTTTCAAGTGTGTTGCCAGGGGGCGACCTGTAGTGTTTTCTTACAAAGCCTATTAATCCCTCTGGTATCTCTCCTCACTCCTATTACCTATGTTTGTTCTCCCTTTTCCTCAGGATGATGAGAGCTTATTTTATTGGCCCCTTCAAATAACTAGCTACTGAATTAATTTATCCTTTAACGTTTGTTTCCTGCTTTATTAATTTTAACTTTTACCATTGGTATCTCATTCCTCCTTCCCGCCTTTTTAAGTTGTTCTTTTTCTAATTTCTTCTGATGCATACTCAAGTCCCTTCATTTTCCATCTGCTTTTATAATGAGGATAGCTTTCCTGTTCTAGGGGATATCCCCTTTCTAGGTGATCTACAGTATTTAGACTTTCCTTTTTTATAAAGAACAGGAAATAAAAACACCTCAAATGACATTTTAAGAGCCACAATACAATTAAGCAATGGAACTAATCCACTAGTTGGCATGCTAAGAGCAGGGGCTTAATAAATCAGAAGGCACAGGAGGAAAACTGACTGGATTCATATCTAGGTTAAAAAATCCGAATCTAGGGCACCACAGATCCTGCACCAACAAAAATGCGCTCTTAGGTCATGATGGTGAACTTACCAATGCAAGAATGTGGCCTGATGCCTTCGAGGTACATCTTCAGGACAGGTGGATGTAAACCTTCCCAGGTGGTCAGAAGCACTCATCATCCGGAACCCACTCCGTTTCCACGTTCAACAATGCACCATATAAGAAGCAACCTCGTCTGTGTGATTGCTTCAGACAGCAACTCTTAAAAATTAATGCCGAAGGGATAGAAAGAGGGTCTGTGCATCCCAGGGTGAGTGGCTCTGACCTAATTAGGAAAGTGTCTGAGGCCAGAAGCAAAGCTGCTCCTATTTTCTTAATCCTCCCTACAGGGAACTTTAGAAGACTTAGAAGATCCCAACCTGGCCTGGGGAAATTGAAGACGACACTCAGATAAAATCACATTCATTTATGCTCTATGAATTCAGAATTATTTTTATGATCTGGAAAGGTTTGGACTCAGGTTTCCGTTTTTAGACCCTACGACAACAGGCAGAGAAGGAGGCTCAACCTACTGATGGGAACACATTTTAGAAGCTCTGACTCATGTGTAAACAACCATGTGCGAGTAACTTATCTGTTGGTTAAAGCACTTACTTCTACCTGGGTTGCTACCCTAAGTCCTTTTTCAAACCACAAGAAATTAACATTTTCTACATCTGTTTTTACTTTGTTCCTGAATGTTTCCGCCAGTGAATCCCAGTAAGTAAGAGGTCATTATTGAAGGCCCATTATAGCAGGGACCGTTTGGTGGCAGGGTCTCCAAACCAGTGAGGAAATACATCCCTTCTCTTTGGGCTCCCTGCACCGCTTTCGGGCAAGGACCACAGTCCCACCCTACACAAACATCCTATTAAGGAACATCCTATTTAACCTGCAGATCCCGATCAATACCCAGACGTCAGACTCCAGTGCGTATGTCAGAGCAGAAGGTCACGTGTGTGACTGCACCCTGAGAACATTATTGGGAGGTGGGCATGGCTGGCTGCTGCTCAGTCATGGAGATGTTAGAAAGGTGGATTAAGATTCAGAGGCCCAAAGCTCTCAGGACTCTTAGAATCTCCTGGCCGGCTGGGTGCTAGACTGGCAACCCAAGTACGTTCCAAAGTTCCTATTTCCCTGGAAAAAACAGTCCTGGAGACAATGCCCCCTACACCCAGTGTACATGGACATCACCCTAACCGCCTTACCTCATTCTTCAGCGGGGAGCTACTCCACTCCAGATGTAGGAGTTATAGTTCACAGTCAAGGCCCAGTACTGGCTATAAACAAATTGTTTCCAATTCCCCAGAAATAGCTTTACCATGGGGTATTTAGTTGGCTGTTTTTTTGTTTTGTTTTGTTTTCCCCTGCATGGCACTCTGCTTTTCATCTGTCAAAACTAAATGGGATTGTTTCCAAGGTTCAGTGGCAAGAAGCTACTTATGGTTAAGAAATAATCTGGTTGGGGGTGATAGGGCAGGGGGCGCCTGGGTGGCTCAGTCGGTTAAGCACCTGCCTTTGTTTCAGGTCATCATCTCAGGGTCCTGGGATGGAATCCAGGGAGGCTGCCCCCCACCAACTCGACTGCTTCCCTGCTCAGCGGGGAGTCTACTCCTCCCTCTGCCCCTCCCACTGCTCATGCTCTCTCTCAAATAAAAATCTTAGAAAAGAAACTGGTTGGCCCAGAGATTCTCATATTATCATTTGATGTACTTAAATTGCACTTTTTGGTGGAAATATTTCTCCCCCCCCCCTTTTTTTTAAGATTTTATTTGTTTGACACAGAGAGAGAGCACAAGCAGGGGAGAGAGGCAGAGGGGGAGGGGGAGGGAGAAGCAGGCTCTCCACTGAGCAGGGAGCCCAATGCGGGGATCCATCCCAGGACTCCGGGATCATGACCCGAGCCGATGGCAGACGCTTAACCAACTGAGCCACCCAGGTGCCCCTCTGGTGCGAATACTTCTAAACCCTTCTTATTCTTAGCAGACGGCTACCTGCTAACGCTCAGAGAGGAGGGAGGCGTGTTTCACCGCACAAAGGCCAGGAGGGAGGCAGGCCCGGTGAAGAGGCTTCTTCTTGTGTAAGGAGGGGTGGGAGGCCAGTATCCGCAGGCCACCCCCGCTTCCCATCCCAACGCCGAGCCCAGCCAGGCACGCGGCCGCGTCCTACTGCACGTACCTCGTGGGGTCACGGCCACGTGCACCACCGGGCCTCCGTGCGCACACAACACCGCGTCTCGCCAGTCACTCAGCTGTCGTTCCAGTGGCGGAGTCTGTTCCCTCACCTCCCACCTGCTCGCTCGCTCCACTTTGTAGCTCCCCCCCCAGATTTTAGCCAGGACGCCAGATCTCACGCCCGAGTTCCCGTGGCAGGCAGAGATGGATTCGCCACGCCGCTGGCCGCGCGCGTCCCCCAAGGTCTGAGGACAGGAGGTGGCGTCCCTGTGCCAACACAGTTCAGGCGCCTGGTGGCGTCCGAGTGGAAACGTTGGTGTGATCATTACGCTGACTTCGCCAAGCTCAGCTAAGGGGCGCCTAGGCTCCGTGCACAGGGAGCAACTCCAACTCCTCCGCGAACCACCTTATTGCAGTTACAAGGAATGAAGGAAGCCTTTGTAGGGAGGCTGCTATCTGAGCGGGAACTCCCGGGTAAGCAGGGGGGCCTGCGCTCGCTCGCTCTCTCTCTCTCTCTCTCTCTCACACACACACCCCCCACCCCAGGGGTATAGCATGAAGAATGGCAGAGAGGCGACCTGGGCAGTTCAGCTTGGCGGCAGCAAAGCAGGTGGAAAAGGAAGTGAAGGGGCCTCGGGCTGAACCAGAACTATCCTCTACCTGAAGACCACGAAAACGGTATGGGGCCCTTTTTTCACAGTATTTTCTTTCTGGTGGTTTGCACCATGTCTCCATAAGTCTTCAACTAATGACTAATGAAAAGCCCTGAAATTTCACGATTCTACTTCCTACATGTTTTCTATTCTTATTCTGTATTAACTTAATCATCTGGTTTCCCTCTCCCAATTGACAAATCCAGTCCCTATCAGCTGCTTCTCCCTCTCTCCCTCTCTCTCTCACACACACCCCTCCCCCCCTTTAGTGGAAACAACCCAAGCTATGTATGATTATAAAACAAACTTTCAAATGTTTTTACCAAAAACATTTCTCCTAAATATAACTTCCACAATTTTGAGAAAGGCCAAATATTTTTGCCAGATGACTATATTTATCTTTCTTTCATCTCTGTTAGTCCTTTGGCCATTTGTAAACACAACAGATTATGAGGAGTATTAGCTCAGTGCTCTACTGCTCATATGCCTACTGACCCATGATGTTTAAGCACCAGCTAGAAGCTGGTGACCATAAAACCACCTTAGTTCACTAGCAGTTCATTAAGAGGACTAATGATCTAAATAAAATACCAGGAAACACAAGTAGGTCACAATAAATGAGGATACCTATAATTGACTCTACATTACTTACTAGGGAAACCATCTTAGAATATCTTGTGATTATCCATCAGGTGATGTTCATTCCATTAGTTTAACTCTCAACCAAAACCTCTTGTGTTGAGGTACTCACAGCCTATTGGATATTTGCACCTGATACACATTCTATTTGATACAATGTTGAGTTCCTGACTTTCCCTTTCATGTTTTTTTCTTTTATTTCTTCGTTGTATTCTACCAGACTCCAGAGTTGGACAGCTTCATTTCATCTCACAAACCATTCAACCCCTTTTTTTCCAGTGTTTTAGCACCTTCTTCCTCTTATATTTTTACACGCAACTCTCAGAAAGATGTATGATACTTACGAAACCTTTTGTGTCATGGATGTGTTGTGCTACACGTTATGGAAATTCTAAATTTTTAAAAAGACAAAAGCTCAGAAACGGATGCAATACCCATATATCATGACCCTTCAGCAATCAACATAATGTCAAATATCTGTAAAGGCCCGTGAG
The DNA here is from genome assembly GCF_011800145.1 of Mirounga leonina. Lineage (NCBI taxonomy): Eukaryota > Metazoa > Chordata > Mammalia > Carnivora > Phocidae > Mirounga > Mirounga leonina. The sequence goes on from NW_023270854.1 coordinate 16,940,079, forward strand.
TAATTTTCATCTATCTAGATGCCTACCCATTCTCTGGGCTGGAATGACCCCATGGAACCCTGCCCAGTGGAAATGTTAAGGTTTCTATTAGACTGTGAGCATCTTGAAGTAAAGGGACTTAATCCTCTGTATTCCTTATAACCACCTGTCACATAGACACCAAAAGCAAAATAAATGCTTATGTGAAGAACTAAATCATCCTTAACTATTTTGTAAATGTAGGAGGGCCTAAATGAAGTGCAGAGGGGTACCACGACAAATCTGGTAATAAGGTCAATTCAGCCTTCAAATTAAAAAAAAAAAAGGCTGAATTTTTATTAAGAGTCCTTCTGGTTATTTTCTGTCGCTAGAAACAATGGCTTTTTCATGGCAGCTTATCTGAACTGGATTCACTTAAACCGGGCTAAGATTTCCTAGTACAAATTTTAAAGTACTGGAAAAAATTCTTTAATCAATTACACCCTTATAAATGGCAGTACATAGTTGTTATTTTTCAAATGCAACAAGTTTTTAGGGTCTGATTCACGACGTGTCTTCTCAGACAGTCTGGCATGACTTAATTTATCTGAGAGCTCAACTACCAAATGGAGAATTTCATGTAATTATATAAAAAGTAAAAAGAATTTGAAAAATGTTTTTTACCAGTCATATAGTTATTTTAACATATACTAATTTAGGTACAGCTAACATAGTTTAGAAAAAAAGATCATCCGTTTCTTAGTATAAAAAGCTGCCTTTAAAAGAAAACTTCTTTATTCTTGTACATTTACCAACACTCCATATTATACCAAAGTCTTTCCTCCAGTGTACTAAACCTCAGTACTGAATCTAGATAATCACTTCCACTTTCCAAAAATTGACCTTCCAAAACTGAAACTGGAAACGCTGCATCCAACAGTAAAGAATTTTTTATTATGCTAATGATTTCAAAATGTAGTCACTTTAGCTGCCAACTCAGTTTGGGGATAATTTAAGGAGTAATTTCCAATTAGGTTTTTATTTAAGTATGCACTGAGGCCTAATATTATCAGTTACACACACACACACACACACACACAGCAGCAGCAGCAAAGAAACCAATAATAATGGAAATAATAATGACGATGATGAGGAGGGAGCTCTTACGTGATGGTACACACCACTAGCAAGCTTTTTAAGGCCCTGAACGTTGATAAGAAAATGCACAATAAACTAAAAAAAATTTAACATGAACAGAGTCATGAAATAAAAGCCAAGGTACTTGCCCAACATGTGACACACGATGTAAGAGATAAATCCAGAAGGATGAAGGCTGTGTATAAAGGGAAAGTGGAGGACAGCACCAACCAGGAAAGACCTTGCCCCGGAAGAGATTAATTCTCAACCCTACACAGAGAGAGGTCGGTGTGGGGCAGGAGGAGAGGCGCCTCAGGAGGGGGGAGTAGAATCTATTTGTTGAGAAGCCTGCACTGTCCCTGTTGACAAAACACAGCCGTGTCCCCTCCTGAAGGAGGCCACCAGACTGGCACACCCAAACTGGACTGGGCATGAGTTACCTGGGAGTCTGGGGAAAAGCAGACTGACCCGGTACAGCTGAGCACAGGGTCCAAGATTTTACATGTCTAACAAGCGCCCAGGTGAGGCTACTGGTCCATGGACCATACTTTGAGCAGCACTGCCCTAGAGGAAAGCCTGGCCAATGGTGGGCAGAGGAAAAGAGTCTTAAACATAAAGGCCATCAACTGCTGGGCAGGGCACAGAAGAGCGGGGCTCAGGCTCTGCCCTCACTTCCTGGGTCTCCAGTCCTTCATCTGTTAACACCAGAAGGATGAGCCCATCTCGAACTTGTCTTTCTAGCTTTAAAAACTTGGGGCAAGAAGGGAGGCTTATAACCTGAAGAGCTACACCTTCTAGATCAGGTGTTAAAGAGGAGACCAGAGCTTGAGGGAATGAGAGGTCACCAAGCAGATGGACTTCTACCAGACAAGACTGGAAGAATTAACTTGCCTCTTTAATCTTATCCCTTTATCCCTACTGGAATGCCTAGACAAAAATACAAAATGATGTGTGCACAAGGCTATTTACTGAGAAACAATGGACAAAGCTGGGAATAACCCTAATGTCCATCAGTAGGGGATTAACTGAATAAACTCTAATACATTCATACAAGGGTGTACAGCACAGCTGTAAAAATATGTGAGGAAGTTCTCTATATACTGATAGTAAGAAAATTGTTGAAAAAATATGAACAAAACTATATCAAGTTGGTGCTGTAATCATATAGAGAAACATTATCTCACTTGACTTTAAAATGTGTTTTTATTGTACATCCCTAATGGGATAGACCCTAAGGTAAAAAGAACTGTAAAGAAATATTAAACTGTATCCAATAGCAATAAATGGCAAAAATGTCAGTAACTGTTCAAGTCGGGTGATAGGATCTCATTATGCTGTTTGCCATCATGCAATTTTCTATTTTTGTATACACTTGCCTAATTTTTTAAAAATCAACTCTCCAAGTAACCTTTAATATTAACCCACATGCACACCAAGCGAGAATGCAAGAAAGGGGGCAGATGGGCAACAAAACTCACCTTAGTCCCAGGTGAACATCAAGGTTCCTAATATAAAATATACTGCACAAGTCGGCAAGGGCAGGAATGGGGGAGGTTGGCTGACACTAGAACATAACATATTCCACATCTGTACAGATTTTACTGTATTCAAATACATTCTGTATGATCTCCTTCTGTTTTCACAACATTTCTGATGACTAGCCCACTTAGTGCTAAGGTAATGGACTCAAACTGGTTCAAACCCAAGCTCTCCTATCTCCAAGCTTTCACACACTGCTCCCCAGTACCCACACCAACAGAGGAATGCGGTGGGGGACAGGAGCCTAAGGGCCTTGCCAGCAATTTTAAGTCCAACTTTTAAAAAATTCATGCTGGGGCACCTGGGTGGCTCAGTCAGTTAAGCATCTGCCTTTGGCTCAGGTCATGATCCCAGGGCCGTGGGATCCAGTCCCTCTCCTGTACCCTCCCCAACTGAGCAGGGAGCCTGCTTCTCACTCTCCCTCTGCAGCTCCCCCTGCTTGTGCTCTCTCTCTCTCTGTCAAATAAAGTTTTCTAAAAATAAAAAATAAAAAAATAAAGAATAAGTAACTCATTCTGATTTAAAGAATAAATAACTCATGCTGATTTTCATTTCTGCCTGAATATATACATATTTAACACTTACAGTGATTTATCAAATAGACCCACATGTATATTTTGTATCTTTATGAACCCAGGAAACACAATTCCTTATTCCAGTTTCAGAGGCATTGAATTACACCAGGCTGCACTGGAACAGTGACATCTGTCACCCAGATGCCTTTGGAGGCCCAGCAAAAAAAGGGACACGTCCCATTGTCCAACTAGCACATTGCTGGTAGCATTCCCAGCTGATAGTATTTCAATTGGCACCTACAAATACACTTTCTGTTGATGTAACTTTTTAACCTGAAAATTCTGTCTAGTCTTTTAAATATACCACCTAGAAATGAGTCAGTGCAATGGCAGGCAATTAACATCACATAACATGGTTTGAAATTGCTCAAACCGACTTGGGCGCATTTTGGAAAGAGGTACTTCATGGCTATCCTGAGCAGAAAGCTGAGAGGTGAACAAGGAATTCAACTTCGCAGCAGCCTATTCAAGGAAAAAAAAAAATCACTAACATTTACTACTATGTCCTTTAATAAAATGGTATTTTTTTTTAAATTAAGACCTTTTGGGGGGCACCTGGGTGGCTCAGTCGTTAAGCATCTGCCTTCGGCTCAGGTCATGATCCCAAGGTCCTGGGATCGAGCCTCACATGGGGCTCCCTGCTCTGCGGGCAGCCTGCTTCTCCCTCTCCCACTCCCCCTGCTTGTGTTCCCTCTCTCGCGCTCTCTCTCTCTGTCAAATAAATAAATAGAATCTTTAAAAAAAAAAAAAAAAGACCTTTTTTAAAGAACAGTTTAGTAGACTTATAGAATTATTTCAAAGATAGTACACAGAGTCCCCATATACCACATCATCTGGTTTCCCCCATTATCAAATTTTACATTAGTATGGTACATTTGTTACAATTAATGAATCAAGGTTGATACATTATTATTAACTGAAATCCATGCTTTATTCAGATTTCCTGTTTTTTCCTAATGTCCTTTTTCCTGTTCCAGAATGCAATTTTGATTTTCTCACAATTTAAAATTCACCACAGGAAGGCTATTTAAGCAAATATGACAAATACAAGGATAAAGGACTAAAATGATACTTCTCAAAGCCAAAAAAATGCAAATATTGGATGAAACACTGCATCAAGAGTCAGCTCTTCAACAGACCAGCCTTGATCTATATAGCTCCCGTAACCACCATCTTAGAGAACCTGTCAAATGGGTCATGAATTTCCATGTGTGCAAAACGAATTATGATATGAAGAACACCAGTGTGGAGTCAGGTTCAGATAGTAAGGCTGGTCAGTCATGCTAAGCTTATGTGTCACTGAAATCAGGGCAACAAAGAGCTCCTGGAGTCAGAAACATACTTCTGTGGGTACCGCTGGGCCCCAAAGGCATGCTAGCCACTGCCCCATCCCCAAAGTTAGTTCGAGCAAATGAAGGAGTTGAAAAGTGAAAGCATAAAAAGGGAACCTGAAAGATTTCAAAGAGCAGGGCAGGATGACGGCTAGTGTGGAGGAGGTGAGCACAGTAATGATTAACTGGAAGCTAATTCATTAAGTGATGAGGCAAAAATTGCCCTAAGAACTGAAACAGGGAGGGAGAAACCATGTCAGCATGGTTAGAAAAGGAAGCCCACCTTTCTGGGCTCGAGTCCATCTCAAAGGAGAACGTGTTAGACTAAACTGATTCTTGAAATCCCCTTCTGCATTGAAAATGCCACACTGTCTTCTCATTTCGGTCACCAACAGCCCAGTGAGGTTAGCAGCAGGGACACCTGATCCTGCCATTGGCCACAGAAGGCCTCTGAGACATGACCACAACCAGGTCTCCCCACCAGCTGCCACCGAGCGATCCCACAAGCCGAGAGCTTCTCCCGCCTGACGGGGAACAGAAATCCTCCCAGCAGGCTGATGGTACGAGCAAACGATCCAGTCACTACTAAATACATTACATTAAATAAGACCCTCTGCCAGTAATCTGAACTTACAAGAAAGACATTTTACTGTCTCGAAGCTTTGGAGCTATGTACCACATGATCCATTAATTCGTTAATTCAACCAGGCCCAGTTGAGCACTTCGGCAAAACAACAACAAACAACTAGCTTTAACTCCTTCGTGGAGAGGCTACCCAGAGAGTTCAGATTTTCTGTGGCCTTTTAAACTTTGTTCATCCCTTATTGATAGCAAGTACCCTGACAGTATTGACACTTTGGTTAGACCCTTCTTTGTGATGGAGGGCTGTCCCGTGCACTATGAAGACCGAGCGGCATCCCTGGCCTGTCCCCACTAAAGGACAGTCAAAAATGTCTCCAGACACTGCCATGTCCCCTGGGAGGTAAGCAGCAAGACTGTCCCTGGCTGAGCACCTCTGCCTTAAAGTAATTCATGATATATATAAATAAATACAATATGATTTCAATCGTAACCTAAGATTTCAATGTAATTAAACAACATTTTAAAAACCTGTAACTGGTCCATACGTACCAGTATTTACCTCAGAAAACATAATCACCGTGAATGACTAAAGCAGCAAAATTTGGTAAGAACAGATACTACACGGTGATCTTAGCCAAAAGGCTAAAGAAGCAAAATTTGGTTTTTCCCTCCACTCTTCAGTTAGCACTTTTTTTAAAACAGTAACTAAACATAATGTATAGACTTGATAATGCCCCAGAATCAAGGAATTGGGGTTAGAAATCATTCTTAATCCTTTCCATCCCAGGATTCCAAAGTAAACATCAGATTCTACACGCAGCAGCCGAACCAACCAAGCACAAGGCAGAACGTGGTCTGGGAAAGAAGCCAAACCCAACGAGTCATGACCACTGGGTGCCACCCACCCTACCCACATTCCACCTCAGAGGACCACGGGCGCACCACCCAAGGGCCATTTGCCACCACCGATTAACACAGACCCCATTCCCTAAAAGAAGATTAAGGCCAAGCAAAGAAGAAAGCTAATTTGAGTGTGTGCCTCATAAACACCTCAGGCTAATGTCCGGAGCTTTCCAACATGTCACTCAGCTTAAATTTGGGGGTGGAGAGGAGAGGAATACTACTTTTTTTTTTTTTTTAAGATTTTATTTATTTGAGAGAACGAGAGAGAGAGAGAGACATAGCGAGAGAGAGAGAGAGCACAAGCAGAGGGAGGGGCAGAGGGAGAAGCAGGCTTCCCATTGAGCAGGGAGCCCGATGTGGGGCTCGATCCCAAAACCCTGGAATCATGACCTAAGCCGAAGGCAGACGCTTACCGGACTGAGCCACCCAGGCGCCCCGAGAGGAATATTTCTATCATCAACAGTGAAACAGGACGAGGAAGTTCTTCAGGGAAACCTGAGAGATTGCAGGTTTGGTGCCTAACTGGCTGCAAAAGCGGTTTCTTAAAAATCATTTAAAAAAGACATTCCTCATTTTTGTGGTTATGGAAGCTTTTTCTTCTTCTAGGTGTTCAGTGTGAATGTGTACAACTCACCACCACCACATATTTAGGTCAGAAGAAAACAGCTAACTCTATCCAACCTGTAGCTCCAACGCCATCCCAAGGCCTCTTTCCTTCGAGAAGGGAAGCCAGTGCATGTCCTCTCAGAAGAAGGGGAGGAGTGCAGATGGTTGCCAGGGTGGCTTAGAGGCCCAGGCAGTCTGCACCTGGGCTGGGAGATGTGGCTCTCCCCACATCACCACCCCCTGAACAAATGTGTGAGCAGCCCTCCCTAAAGCAGGCTCAGCACAAAGGCTCTCTAGATGGGTCTCTGGATTTCTGGAGCCCTCCACTGCACAGCATGCTCTGCAGCTGCTCCCTTCCCCTGAATATCTTTGGTTCCACCTCATCTGGCTCACACCAAATTCGCCCCCCTACAGCCCAGCCACCCCCAGGGAAAGAGAACACATAAAGAAAGAACTGGCTGTGCCCAGTTTCTACAGGTGGGCAGATGGCTGGCAGAGGATAAGTCACAGGGGAGGACTAGGGAGTTCAGCCTGTGTGGTACTAACCAAGCTAAACGTTAATCATGGCATAGGATCATTTACATTAAAGATCATTAACCAGGCGCTTGGGCCTCTTGGCAAAGAATGAGAGTTCACAAGCTGAAAAAATGCATTTAGATAAAGTCCCAGCCTCTTGTTGCCAAACACAGCATTTGGGTCACTTCAGGAGAAGGGCACCTCAATGGCACAGAAGGAGCAGAACCCAACAGGGGCATCTGGCGAGGGGTGGGGGGGCGCACTTCTTTCTTTCCTTCCAGAATGTTCTCCACCCAGAGCTGCAGTTAATTCTCTGAGATTTATTTTCTGTTCTTCCTTATCCCTTATGAGGTATAACTGTCACCTCGCATGCAAATGAGTTTACAGGTAAGGAATTATAAACAGGTAAGGTGTGCAGACTTTGTGTCTCCAATTTTCCGTTTCTTGGTGGAAACCTCTCCTTTTTAAGGTGATGGTTTCGACTCCACAGTTTAGAGCCACACAAAACAAGGACTGCACGTCCCTCTTCATTAGGCAGCTCTGCCTTTTCTTCCACATCCAGGGACCCAATACCACTCACTTCTCACGCAAAACCAGAAGTCGCCATCTAGCAAACAGGGTCAGAAGTTCAATTTCACACATTACAGACAGCCATGGTTTTGAAGACTTCTGACAAGTGTTCTTTCTGACATGCTTCAAGCAGCTACACAGGCTCAGGCTTCCTCCCTCGCACACCCTCCTCCACAGCTCAGAGATCAGCACCAGTTCCACTGCCATCCTTTGTCGGAGGCAGCCTGAGAGTTTCTTGTTAGGGACTCACCCAAAAAGAGCAAGCACTGCCCTGCTTTTCCATCCCAGTATTACATAATTCAATTTCCCTCCAATTACATATTTGCCGGAAAGCATTATCTGTGACCGAAGTACAAAGAGGGGGAAAGAAAAAAAGTAGAACCACACTAATTCTTGCTAGGAAGATTAATCTGAAACGGACAGACAACGGACTCCTGGAGATTAATCTCTATACGTATTTTTAATGACGTTTAGCACGAGTACTCTTTTAACTTAGAGTCCAGAAAATCTAAGTGCCAGTTTTATTTTATCTATAAGGGAATACAAGTCTGTATGTCTGGAGACTAGAAAATGTGGGGAAAAGATATCAGGCACCTGATCTATAATTCTGAAAAGTTCCTAACTGAATATCCATCCACAGAAGAGCAAAATCATTTAATCTGTGTGAACACAAGTGAAAACTAAAGTTAGGAGTCATGTGACTAATCCTCAAGCATTTCCTATAAAGGTTATAAAACAAGTAAGGGAGGTGTTTGTATCTCAAGAGGTAAATCTAAAACAATAAAGGGATACGCCTGTCCCACCATGACCTAGCCGGCTGCATTTGCTATGTTTAAATTGAACTTAACGATGAAGTCTAAAAAGAAAACATTTTAAATAAAAGATCTATCCTCATGTCACCTGGAGTTTTGTACCAAATTTCCGAACTCTGCATGACAGATCCTTCACTGTGTCTATTTTTGACATTTCAGGAACACAGTGATGACAAATGCAGTAATTTATTCATAAAAGGGTGGGGGGGGTGGAAGAGCAATATCTAGAATAGTTTTTCAGAGCTTGGGGAAAAAAAAAAGGTCTCAAACCAGACGACATAGGTTAAACACGTAATTAAAATGTTTCACTGTATATACTTTGATTCTTGCAGCATGCAAAACATGTTTAACAGACACAAAAGGGATCAAATAATTCCCCCAATTCTGATCCAATTTAGATTAAAGCTAACAAATCCACTGTAAGAGAATGTTCTCCTGATGTTAACCAAGGAAAACAGAACCCTTTGTGGCGCTTACCAGATCCTGGGCAGGAAGACCTCCTTTTAAAGGGGAGAGAGACAGAGCGAGGCTGGTGTAGATGCAGATGGTTGTCTGTTTCCCCTAACAACAGCAGCAGTGAGGAGAAATCCTGGTCTCTGCCGGTTCCCCCTGTTGACAGGTGATCAGCAGCCTGGGGCGGGAGGCTCTGCACTCCCTGGGAGGTGCTTCCAGGGGAGGGTTCTGCAGCAGCTACCGCCCAGGTAGGGCCCCACGGAGAGCCACCCACCCCAGACACCCTCGAGCCATACCGGTTGGTGCTGTGCCGAAGCCTGTCTGGGCTGGAAGCTACTGCGGATGCCTGCGCCTCGATCAAATCAGGAGCAAATTCAAATGTGGGGAAGAGAGGAAGCCGCTCATCTGAGGCAGCAGAACCAATGGCTATAGGAGGAACTTTGTGGATTCAAGAGACACAAAACACAAGACAGGTCCCGCAACACTGCCCCCACAACAGAACGGGAAAGTTAACAGCTGACTTACAGGAAGAAGAGCGCACACCCAGCCTAGCCAAGGGGACCCTGGGACTTTAAGAACCCCAAGGCACACGGAATGTCCCTTTTTGAAAATTAATGGCATTTCCCCCTAAATGTTCATGCCAATGTTGAAAGGAAGGACATTCAAGGAAATGAAGAAATCCTTCTGGATACTCGTGTTTAAATAATTGCTCAGTTGCCCTCCTCTATATGGAATGAGCATATGAGGAATGAGATCCTGGGGGCAGAAACCAGCAGTTCAAGGTCAACAGGCCTGAGCCCCACCCACATTCATGTACCCTCCCAAAAGCGGCTGTTAACAGTACTGTCCTAAATCAACCACAGCCACCCCTGTGACCTCCCCTCAGTTTAAAAACCAATCCAACACATGTCCAGTAGCAAAAGATGCTTCTCCTACTCTCTATTTTGACCAATGTCTCCAACAGGTTGTTAGGGAGGCCGATGTAAACATCATTTTAGCATCCGAAGGTCAAAGCGAAATCATGTGGCCCCTCGACCCAAACCATGACAGGTATACCAACCTGCAGCCCGAGTCAGAGGAGGTTTCTGACCCAAATTCCTTGTAATGTCCCACTTCGGGGCCAAGAACATGCACATGCTCACTTCTAGGAGTCATTAGTGTTGAGGGAAAAGACAGGCACTTAACTCAGCCAGAAGTCTTTTTCTTTAATGCTTCCTTTTAAAAGGCAATGATTTCTTAAAATGGAATTCAGGGGCTGCTTAGGATTCTACTCTTTGATAGGAACGACAATGGCATGAGTAAGCCCCATCAATGCTATGCTTCCAGAGACCTTCGATGGGAGGGGGAGGCCCAGAGTCCCAGAGTCCTGCTGGGGCCAAGAAGCTGCCGTCACCATCTGGTGGCGGCTCGTGCATATTGCAGTCATGAGCCCCACACCACCTTCAACCCATCCTTCTAAAGGAGACTGGTTGGCATTCCTGCTTCACTGACTTTCTGAAAACAGGTTTGGCCATTGTTCTTTCTTCCCCAGCACATCTTCTTCCCCACCCTCCTCTTTTTCCACAGACTTCTGATCAGGCTACTAATTACAAGGGGAAGGTTAAAAGTTCTGTTCTTCCCTATCGCTTCTCTCTCTGATCCAACACCTGGTGATTTGGTTACAAAGAATAAAGTCCCCAAGACAGAGAAAAGAGAAGCAAAGAGCCACTATGTTCCCAAAACGTAACAGCCAAGGGCCAACTGGAAAATATGAGGCAGGCATCTCTACCAAGGAAAGAGGCCAGATGAAGACCCGGGACATGATGAAAAAGAGGCAGCCTTTGAGGCGGGCCCTGGCCAGTGAGCAGGACTCGGGTGGGTTCAGGGGAGTTGTTCTGTGCAGCTGGAGGACAGAATGGGCTGGAAAAATCAGGTCACAAAGAATGGCCAATCAGGTAACATTTGAAAACATGCTCCCAACCACTTCACTCCTCCAAAGACTTCATCGATCCCTGGTGAATATATTTAGGTCCAGGAGGCTCCCAAAAGCAGGTGACCGGCCACCTCAGGAAAAATATGCCAGAAGAAGTGAGGTCCACAGAGAAGAAACTGGAAAATTCACATTTAAGAGGTCTCACTGGGATATGCTCTAAAAGAGTATTAGGGATTTCTAAGCAAGTACCCGGGGAAGACAGTGCACGCAGGTTTGATAGGCAGCTGTGAAAGGCCTGGGTGACCAGATGTGTAGCAGCTGCTTCGAGTATAAACGAAGATGCCTCCTTTACTTACTAATGCAGGTAAGAATTTCCAGGACTTTATACTATGTAAAATGTCCTTCCCGCTTTACCCACATCACCTCAATAGGCTATTTGCAACAATTATAAAATTAATTACCCGACCGAAATTTAGCTTTCTTTTCTACAGGTGTACCTCTGAGACATTTCAGGTTCCGTTCCAGACCACCACAGTAAAGCAAGCATCAAAATAAAGGGAATCAAATGAATTTTTTTGTTTCTCAGTGCACATAAAAGGTCTGTTTACACTATACTGTAGTCTTATTATATACACACAATAACATTTAAAAAAAAAAAACAAAAAAACAATGCACATACCTTAAGTTAAAAATACTTTATTGAAGGACGCCTGGGTGGCTCAGTTAAGCATCTGCCTTTGGCTCAGGTCAAGATCCCGGGGTCCTGGGATCGAGCCCTGAGCCGGGCTCCCCGCCCAGTGGGGAGTCTGCTTCTCCTTTGCCTCTGCTCCCCACTCGTGCGCTCTCTCGCACGCGCGCGCTCTGTCAAATTCTTTTTAAAAATTAAAAAAAAAACATTTCTTTGCTAAAAAGTGCTGACCATCATCTGAGCTTTCAGTGAGTCATAACCATGGATCACAGATCACCTTCATAAATACTATAAGTCTGAAGTATTGGGAGAATGACCAAAATGTGACAGACACACAACAGTGACCAAATGCTGTTGGAAAAACAACACCAACAGCCTTGCTTGATGCAGGGTTGCTACAAACCTTCACTTTGTGGTAAGAAGCAGTATCTGTAAAGCCCAATAAAGCAAGGTATGCCTGTACGAGATTAATTCAAGAGGTGTATTTCAGGATGTTGTCTTCCAATCAAATGTACCCTCTCATATATAAAATAGCTCGCCAGCATTACAATTAGCTCTTTCCTAAATTCCATTTATATAAACTGGCAAAAAGATAAAATGAGGTAAAATAGCTTTGATCAAGAAACACAGTCCATCTATCTCCCCCCCCCCCCCCCAGCACCCACGACACTGGCCTTGTTCTCTCGTCAGCCACTTTACTTTAGAAACCTCGGTACCTGACGCAGGCACGCCCCCAAGGCCCCAGAGGCGGCTGCGCTGTGTTGGAACAGGACAATAGCCAACATACATACTGAGTCTTTAAAACAATCAGAAATGAAGCAAGCAGGCAGAAAGACAACTCCATGCATTAACACATCCCCCCGTTTTTAAATGTCTGGAAATCGGTGCCCCATGTTCAAGGGCCACACTGAGCTCAAATCAGCAGTTGATGACAAATTCCTAGAGGCCCCAAACTCTGTGTTCCTTGGCTCCCAGCTCAGCACCTTGGACAAGAAGAGACAGTTACTAAGTCCCACTGAAAGATGCAAGTGCCTCTGAGCTGCATCCCCACAAACTAACCCAGCAAAAAGCCCCAAGCCTTGCGTTCAGCGAGGCAGGAAACAAATGAACTGGAGCACATCAGGGCAACCCGGTGAAAACCATCACAGTGAGCAGTCCACCGTCAAAGGGCTAGCATGAATCACTAGACCGGATAAGCCAGGAGTCAGGAGACCTGCAAACTAACCCTAACGATGCCATTAACCACCTTCTTTCCTTGATTTCAGGCAACTTAACATCTTCACCTTTCTGAACTCAGCAAGTCTCTCGTAGGAAAGTAGTAGAGGAACGTGCCCACCCTCTTCCCTAGTTGTTAAATCAATGGGCACCTGACACGAAGTCCATACTGCTGACGACTGCGAATCATTTGCGATCCTGAGCACGAATGTAATCTCTCGATCCCAGAATGCTCGTATGTAAGGCACAGTCCCTTGTCCTACGGTTTCACGATGCAGGCTCACATATTTAGGAGCCCAGGCTTAAAAACCCAACTCAGATGCTGTGTCATTCAGCAAGCTGCTTCCAGTTATCAAGTACCCCATGCTGGCACTGGGGCTTCTGGGATGGAAGGGTCGGCCTCTCCCTGCCCATCCAGGTCTTATTTTCCTGAAGCCTTCAACACTTGTCCTCTGTGCACACAATTTAGCACTTAGCTTGTCCACCAAGTTCTAGATTAATGTAACTTTTTTTAAAGATTGTATTTATTTATTAGAGAGTGAGCAGGAGAGCGAGCCTAACGGGGCGGGGAGAGGGAGAAGCAGGCTCCCCACTGAGCAGGGAGCCCACCGCGGGGGTCGATCCCAGCACCCTGGGATCATGACGTGAGCCAAAGGCAGACGCTTAACGAACTGAGCCACCCAGGCGCCCCTCATGTAACTTTTCTAATGAGCCCATCTCACCAATAAAACTTTAAGCTAGAGAATAAGGCCAATGTCTTTCTTAGTCATTTACCAATTATCCTGGAGCCAGTCTTCTAACAGCCTCAGCCCAGGGAACTCAGCTGCAAAACCCAAATAAACAGAGAAACAGCTTCTGAACTCCGAAACAGCAGCCACCATCAGAGCGCCTCTAGGCTCACTTCCTTGAACACCATTCTGAACAAGCTTCATTATTTAGCTTCCCATTACAAAGATCAAGCTTCTCATCTTCAATAAAGTGTGGTAAACAGCACTGCCGCTTCTGCTAGAAAAATCCAAACATGCTAGAAAAATCCAAACATACAAGAAAAAACAGAAGTATTCATCGATACAAATGGCAATTAAAAATCTCAGCCATTATAATTATCAGTAGTTGACTCAGCTACTGGATTTGTCAGAGTAAGCTCTCTTTATCATTGTGTTCTTTTTTTTTTAAGATTTTATTTATTTATTTGACAGAGAGAGACACAGCGAGAGAGAACACAAGAAGGGGGAGTGGGAGAGGGAGAAGCAGGCTTCCCGCCAAGCAAGGAGCCCGATGTGGGGCTCGATCCCAGGACCCTGAGATCATGACCTGAGCCAAAGGCAGATGCTTAACAACTGAGCCACCCAGGCACCCCTCATTGTGTTAATTCTCTTAAAGGTGCAAGAAGATGGATTTAAATCACCGGGCTAAAAGGTCTATTCTGAGGTTCAAATCACAGGTTCTCACGCACTAAAGAGGCAATTTTATTTTCTAAAACTGAAACTTTTCCAATCTTTACGAAAGCAATGTAGATTCTTTACAGGAAAATCACACACACACACATACACACGTGAAGGAAGAAAATGAACACCCGGGAATCCCCCTAACACTATTAACACATCAGTATATGTTACTATCCTTTCAGATCGCCTATATTTGTTTTTGTGTAGGTTTCTTACAAAAAGATGGGAACAAATTATACAAATCAATCTGTAACTTACTTTTTCATTGCATAGGTTTCCATGTCATCACATACCCGCATCATTTTTAATTAAGGTTTTGTACTATTCCATTTTAGAGATCTACTACAATTAAACTATTTCAGATTGTTTGAACTCTATTATGATAAACACTGCTTTATAGGGGCCAAGGGAAGTCTGTCCCCAAATATACTGCTTTGACATGAAGATCATTTTGAGTTAAAAATGCTTTTGGCTCAGGTCATAATCTCAGGGTCCTGGGATTGAGCCCCACATCGGGCTCCCTGCTCAGTGGGGAGCCTGCTTCTCCCTCTCCCTCTTCCCCGCTTATGCATTCTCTCTCTCAAATAAATAAAATCTTTAAAAATTTAAAAAAATAAAAAGCAGGGGCACCTGGGTGGCTCAGTTGGTTAAGCGACTGCCTTTGGCTCAGGTCACGATCCCGGGGTCCTGGGATAGAGTGCCGCTCTCCCTTTCCCTCTGCCTCTCTCCCCTGCTTGTGCTCTCCTGCTCTGTCAAATAAATATAATCTTTAAAAAAAAAAAAAGTAAGAAAATAAAAAATAAGAAACAATCAAAACCTTGTAGATTCAGGAAAAGCTCTTTACCTCCCCCACAACTACCTAAAAAGAATTAGAGGACTTGCTCCAGGAAGAGAGCAATCACCATAGATAACCACATTATTCTGTGACCTAGGTTTGGTAGACAGGGAGGAACCTAGCAAGTCCTGTTTGATCAAATCCTCTGTGTCCCAATGTTTCTGAGAGGCCCAGCAAACATTTGCTCTTTTTCATCTCCCTGTCCTTCCCTTGGCAGTCCCAGAACCCCCACCCGCCACACCCCCTTCTCCTTAGCTCAGAAGGACACATACACCTCACTGTGCCTGTCTTTGGAATTTCCATGTCTGTGTGAATTCCCCTTACTTACCTTACTAAATTTGATTTTCTTCTGTTAATCTGTCTTATGTCAATTTGATTTTTAGTCTGGCTAGCAGGACCTTGAAGGCGACAGGATATTCTTGCTCCCTGCCAGCTTCATCATTAAAGCTTAATTCTTTGGATATATATGTAAAATATAAATATTTTATAAAACATGTATTGCACATACATATCCTTAGAATATACATGTAAGAATATAATACATACCTCACTATTTTCTTAGGAGGAGTTCCTTCTGAAGTGTGTTGGCTATATCATCAGGCATGCACATTTTTCTTTCAGTATACTGACAACATTCAATAATATACCTACTGCAGAAAATTTAGAAAATATAAAAAAGGGGTGCCTGGGTGGCTCAGTCGGTTAAGCGTCTGCCTTCGGCTCAGGTCATGATCCCAGAGTCCTGGGATCGAGCCCCACATCAGGCTCCTGGCTCAGCGAGGAGCCTGCTTCTCCCTCTCCCTCTGCCTCTCTCCCTGCTCATGCTCTCTCTCTGTCTCTGTATCTCTGTGTCTCAAATGAATAAATAAAATCTTTAAAATATATATATATATACATAAAAAAACTGGTAACTCTACCAACCTGATAATGGTGTTAACATTTTATTGTGAGCCCATTTCAAGCTCTTCTATGTGTGTATGTATGTGTATGTCCAATTTTAGAAACATTTTGCCTCAAGGAACACTTGGTTGGTTTTACCGGGAGTTTTAATTTTAAGAGAATTCCACATGAAATATTTAATTTATCTACTTTAAATTTAATAACATGAATCAAAACTTTTATTCAGGAAGTCCTACTGTGGACCAAAAAAAGGCCAACTTCAAAGTAGGTTAGTAAACACTGTATTTGTCTTCCTGAGGACCGTGGCCCAGGAGACAGTATTCCAGGTTGCCCTGAGGAAAGGCTCCGAAGCCCGTCAGCTACAGGGGAGATTCTATATGCAAAAGGGGGAAAGAGGTCTACGTGCTTGCAAGCAGCTCTCCGAATATTTGCATGCCACAAGGTACCATTTGGTTGTAAAAATTACAGTTTCCTGATTTCCACACAGACATCCTTAGGTCATCTTAATACATTTCTATCATTATCTGATTGTTCCAAAATACCGCCTGCATGCCTCTGCTTAACTGGTTTTCTGGTTCTTCTTGTTTCTGAGATCCCGAGGTCACGTGAGAAGGTCACAGAAGGCTGACAGTCACCTCCTGAAGCTACCGTGGGGCCCATACAGAGAGAGGGAGGGAGAAAGCGAGAACAGGACACAGGTAGACAAGCACAGGAAAGGGCCAAGAGGAGAGAAGATCCACTACTGCCCCTGGACTTCGGGATTCTCTCTGGAGGATCACCGCCTTCGAAGTCACACATTCGTCGTTAGTTACAACCTACGGGTTCACGGGAAGAAAACAGCCGAAACCCCTGGCCACAGAGCCCAGGCTGACCAGAATGTGGCCAAGGCCCATGTCCGCGTCTCAGTCCCATTTTATACGGTTTGTGCCCACGCTGGGTAGCTGGCTGCCACCCTAAGATAGTAACGGTCAGGCGTACCTGTGCTGAACTTGGCCAGCCAACTGCAGGGCCCAAAACTCAGACCAGTCCGGCAGACAGGCTAAAGGTGCCCGGGGCATATCGCGAGTTCCAAGACCTACCAATTCATACTCACTTTCATCTAAGGTTCACTGCTTCAAAGTCGCTTTTCCCCTCTGCCGCCCCCCCCCCCCCCAAAACTCTTGGGTTGTGTAATTTCAACAACTCTGGTGTAAAGGTCAAACCTGTGGTTTTGGTTTTGGTCAGAGTGAAGAGAGAGATGTACCCCCAGAGCATTCCGGGGCTTGGGGGGTTTGGGTGGGGAATGAGCCAGAGGGTGCTGAACTTTTAAAGACAAAAGATCCTGGTGCCTTTCAAACAGCAGGCTAGGCAGATAGAGAGCAAGGCTTTATAAAGTCTAAAAATAGGTACTTGCAGCAAAGTGGTTTCTTTCGAGAACAATTTTAAAGATTCCCAGGAGGTGTCAGGTGTTGAGTAAATATCAGAGGAGAATAAAGGCTTTCTGAGCTGAGCTGTTGGGGAACTGCAAAGCCTGGCGAGGGATTCCTTTGCTTTTGCCTGGCGCCCCCGGCCAGGTGAAATAGAAGTCTTTTGTTCCCATCCCTGCTATAGCACAAAGGGGCCTGAGAGAGAAGGTCAAGGCTTGGTTTCAGATGCAGGAGGGCAGTGCAGAGAAATAACTATGGGCTTCTAGTTCTCTGGCCATGCAGACGGGCAGGAAGAATATTAGACCACGCAACTACTTTCATTAGAAAAATGAATGAATGAAGCCCCCTGCAATACTAACAATAAATAGATATTAATAATAATACAGATTAGTTGTGCAATAATGAATACAGATTATTATCCATCGTACAGACATAAGTATGCATTAACTCAACTTCCATTATTCAAAACTAGGTGCTGGAGACCAGTAGGCTTATCCAGCGCCCTGCCCAGAAGGGAATGTTGCTGGGAAGGTCAAGAGAAGACTGCAGGACCTGAGCAACACCGTGCTGCTGGAGAGGGCTCTGGGGCCAAAGTCAGTGAGTCCTCTGGGTCGCTGGAACCCACACCAGGCCACAGATGGGAGGCAAAAGCCCTAACCCAGCCTCTCTCTGCAACTCCGGGCCCCCAATATGATTCTGATGTACAGCCTGGCTTGAGCACCACTGGTTCAGGGGCTCTGAGCTCTGATGTCCTGTGTGTTTCCCCAGTAGGTCAGTGACGACCCACCTGAGGAGAGGGAGAGAGATTTGTATGCCCCGTGGGTTAGCCTGCACATGGGATGTGGGGCACAGCTCCGGCTGGACCACATGCCCTCAGCGAATGCCTCTTGGCCCCACTCTTCCTGTTTTGAACACCAACTAACTCATCGCCACGGGGCCTTCTTTTATCCCTCAGAAGACCTCTTAAAATCCATACGATGCTGCTCTCTCTGGATTAAATGGGAGCAACAAAGATGCACCCAAGAGATAAAGAGGGCCTCACTCACACACCTGAGTCTCTAGAAGGCAGAGCAACGTTGCTGCCCTGAAGGATCAGCCCCTTCATATTCTCTCTGCCAAGAGCTCAGACCACAGACAAAGGAATCCCAGGGTGAGGGGCAGGGAGTGAGGGCTTTCTGGTTTGTTAACGTGGCTTCCATATTGGCTTCCAGAATAGAAGTTCTGTCTGCCTTTTTTTTTTTTCCATGAGAAGAGGAAACAGCATTTAAACATCTCTGAATATCACTAACATACATTTCTATCTCAAGTGTCTGGCAATTTGATTTTCATAATTAATCTTAAAATGTACTTAAGAGAACACAAAAATCTCATGACATGTGGGAAGGAAAACAAAAGGGGGTCCTACTTTCTGTGCATTTATCTACCATGAAAAATATTAAATAAAATGTTCATATGTAACAAAGTGTATGAACTCAAATCTTCATCACATCGTTTTTAAATTTTTAATTTCTTTTTTATAACTCTTCTGATTTACAAGGATGCTAAAAAAAGACGAAAAGATGGGTTTTTCCTTCCTAACCCTTCTTCTTCTCTGGCCCCCACTGCTTGTGCATTTCTACCTCCAATTTCTGCCGAGAAGCTTTGCTCCTGCTCCCACCCCCCACCTCCCCAATCTGGTTGGGCAACTTTTCTGGGGAATGAGTGCAGAAAGCCAATACTCGAAGGTGAGAACAAACCCAAACCAGTCATCCGAAGTTCCTCTCTGTTCCCCAGGTCCCTCTAGAGCCATCTCATGGAATGCCAACAACCGCTGACCAGTGAAGACCCCCAGCCAGAGACAGGGAATGGAGGGCTTTCTAGAACCCTCGAGGCACTGTGCCCATCTTTCCTACGTGGGGGTCCCGGCCACTGTCTGCTGTTTCCATCCTTTCCAAGCTTGTGTCAGAAATCAGTTTCTCACATGAAGACAGGCCTGGCAGTGTGAGAGAGAACTCTCAGCCTGGAAGTAAAGCACCAGGAATCAGAATCTTACCACATCAAAATCCCTAGTGAACTTCATCATTTTCTGGTGGTGCGAACTGCTCATTCCAGTCACCTGGCAGGGGGGCTGTAAACACTGCGGCCCAGGCCTCACCCCAGCCCAGCCGAACCTCAAGGAGCTTCACGGGGGGGGGGTCTCTGCGAACACCTTGGCTCCTGCCACTTACCTGCCCTGACTTCAGACAAAGCACTGAACCTTTCTTTTTCTTTTTTTTTTTTAAAGATTTTATTTATTTATTTGAGAGAGAGAGAATGAGAGAGAGCAAGCACATGAGAGGGGGGAGGGTCAGAGGGAGAAGCAGACTCCCTGCCGAGCAGGGAGCCCGATGTGGGACTCGATCCCGGGACTCCAGGATCACGACCTGAGCCGAAGGCAGTCGCTTAACCAACTGAGCCACCCAGGCGCCCGCACTGAACCTTTCTAAACCAAAGTGTTCCTCATCTGGAAAACGCCAATCATGTCTACCTCCTAAGATGGATGTGAGGACTATGATTTGATTACCACATACAAAATTACAGTAGGTCTCAGACTCTGCTGCTTCATCTGTAAAATGGCCATAACAAGGGACAAAGATCCGCTGGGGAACGTACGGTAGAAAAGAAGGTGGGAGGGGCTGTGAGTCATACAGCCCGAGCCTGTTTTTTTTAATATATATGAGAGAGTTACTCCACTATCAGTCAACATACGGGACATTCCATTCCCCTGCTCCCAGGTCAGGGGTGACCCAATAAAAGGCAAGCCCAAACGCTGCCGGAGCCTTCCTCTCTCTGCTGGGAATGAAAACCCAGCTGAGAATACAACCAGCAGAAAAAGCAGCCGAGGGGAGAGTTTGGAAGGTGGGGTAGCAGACCAATGCTGCAGGCCCAACACAGGATCCTGCGGGTGTGATGAGCATTTCTGTTATTCCTCCTCTTATCTGACTGCCTCAGGAGGGAAGGCGTGGTTCTGTACACCTTTCACTCCACACATGCGCACATGCATCTGCTGGATACACGGACAGAACTGGGAAGGCTGGTCTCAGGGCAACAGCCTTCTGATAAATACTCGGATTAAGTATTCCTGCACTGCTCGAGGCTCCACCACTTACACGTCCTCCAACAGTTCAAAGTTAGCCATTTCCTCACACTCCTGCCAACACATTGTGCTATTAAATTTTTCTTCAATTGCAGTAGAGTTGACACATGGTGCTATGTTAATTTCAGGTGTCTCATACAGTGATTCAACACCTCTATCCATTCCTCGGGGCTTCCATCTATCACCATTCATGTTATTACAGGATTACTTATTGACTCCGTGTGTTGTTAAAATTTTAATTTTGGCAACATGGTATTTGAAAATTGGTTAATTGCGATTTCTTTTCTTACTGGTGAGATGAACTATCACAATATGTTTAGCTGTCACTGACCTGGGCAACCGATGCGTGTCACCATGCCCCCGGGGTCCTAGCACAGTCAAGGCCTCCCTGCCTTTCCAGTAGCATCTAGCGAAACCTGTGCTCTCTGCTGAACTGCACCCCCACACTGACCTCTAATACAAGTGCCTTGAGAACAAGGGCCATCGTCGGGGACCATCACTGATCGGCATCCCTGGTGCTACTTAAACCATAAGCAAACACGGCACACAACCCTGTCTCCCTGGCAGGGTTGCCATGCTGCTTTGGGAGAAGGGTGAGCAGGGCTTAGCAAAACAATACCTTCTTGTACCCAAAAAACAAGACTCCACGAAAAACATTTCTGGAATATACTACGCCATTCCTTTAGAGAAACTTTAAAAACTGACCCAGCTCCTCTTGGAAACTTCTTGAGCCACCACCCCACGGACCCCACTAGCCCCTGAGATGATCCTGCAAACACCTCCAGCAAGGCCTCAGCTCCATATTCACAACCATCCTAGAAGGCCTCTGGTGAAAAGCCAAGGGCAGGAAAGCTCATAGGCAGGCCCGGGGTGGAAGGCCAAGCAAGACAGGCTTTTAATCCCTGCCTCTTACAGGTCTGCTGAGATTTCCACCACAAACAACCATCTTTTTCCAGATCACGTCAACATGCAAATTTATAAGTAAATAAAAACACTCACATGGGCCTTTCTCATTATTATACTAGAAAACTATGATGTGCTGCCCATAAGCATTGTTGGGTTTCTTTTTGGGGGAGAAGAAGGAACACGATCCATCTCTCTCCAATGGACACTCAAACTGTTTTCTTCAGTATGTATGTTCCTAATATTGCAACCCAATTTGAGGCCCTGACGATATTTATGACCTCATCAGGCCCGGCAACATTTCTTTGCCATTCCTCACTGTTATTAGGGATACTCTATGTAGTCTACTCTGTAAATCAAGCCTCGGAGTCCCCACAAAGGCCCAAGGGGATACAATGTAGGAAGAGAAAGGCCTGAGGGAAAGCTGCCCAGAGGGCTGGAGCCCGAGGTGACGAAAATGTCCTCTGTCATGACCATGTGGTGAACACCTTCCCCACTGCCGACCCCCTTTCTCTGCAACCCATGGGGTCGCCACCATGTTTCTCAGGCTCTCCACCCATAAGGAGGTGAAGAAGTACCTTTCCATTTAAGTAGCATTTTCTTCTCAGCTGCGACAGTCTTAGGATTCTTTGTTTATTCACCTGCTTGCTTCGGAGGCTTGCTTTTTTTTTCCCCCTGGGGAAGGTGCCTAGACAAAACAGCAGGGCCTTGTATTTGTATAAGGTTTCAGCATTACCAGGGGCTATCACATGAAAACAGTCCTAACAGCTCTGAGAATGAATCTCAACGTCTTCAACTGAAAAGAACATAAACTATTTTAATATCTGCTCACACCGACACTTTTATCTCTAATATTTCTCCCTGGTGGCTCTCATTTCTTCTGTCCCACTGAAAACATTCATGGCTTTCTTCTGGTTTTTGTTTTTTGGCAGTATTTGCAGACGTTAAGAAATGGCCAAGGGAGAGAAGAACATTATTGCAAAATGAGCAGATAAATGATCTGTGCCATTTTCCTCTGTGGGTGTTTGAATCACCCTGACTCTGTCTACATAAGTCCTTTGCTGTAACATACCCACTTAGGCAGACTCTCCCAAAGACAACTTAATGACTCCTTCCCCTGCACCCAACAGAATTTTATCAAAACAAAAAACCCCCAAGCATACCTGAGAGAAAAATTAGCCAATCTTACATGTAAAAAAATTTTTTTAAGGGCTGCTACTGTTCTTCAAGGGGTATCAGTATGAAAAGTAATGCCATCTACATGCATCATTACAAATTTAGCTACAGGGAAGAAAAAAGAAGAGAAAAAACATTTTCTAAACCTCTGGTCTTTTCTGAATCTAGTTTTTCATGTCATGAATTGCTCCATTAACTTCTCTGTAGTGGTAAAAACTTCTAAACCACCTCAGAATGAAATGCAAAAGTGTTTTTTAAAATTCCAAAGCCAAATATGAATTTTTTGAGATGATCTATACCTGTCTGCCATAATTAGCATGGACATAGGTACTGTTTATAAATACTCTTCTATATTAACAATGTAGCCTGGAAATTCCTTTCTTAAAGAAAACAGAGTGCTTAAGTTCTGATCTATCAAAGTGTGAGGCTAAAAACACATTATAATTCATTTCGTCTATGAATGCTGTCGATTCCATACTGAATCTGAGGTACCCCTCATTTGAAGAATTTCATTCCTTCCCAGTACCAGTTATTTATTCTTTTGTAGTCTGTGGCATTTTGATGATGCTACAAGTTTAGGAAATTACTGGGCAGAGAAAGGAAAAGAAAAAGGGGGAAATAAAGTTAACACTACTTACTGTTTACTTTTAAAACCAACTATGTAAAAAGTAGGAATTGCTTCAAGTAAAATCATTCTTTAAGTCATTGAGAATGACTTAAATACCTGCTAAAGCAAAGATCTGAGTTAATTTTAAAAATCAAAAAATTAAATTTAAAAGGACTCCAAAGGATTATTAGATCTGAATACCATTTTTACAGCCTAGAATGAAAAGGCACCTGATGATATGGCCACCAGAGGGAGCTATAACTCCCCAATACATGTCCTCGGCCAGGCATCAAGAGCCATCCATGAAGCCTTCATGGTCAGGGATGCTCACGATTCCTCTCCTCCTGAGCTTCCCATGGACAGAGGAGTTAAGGGTGAGGTATTCCTTAGAGTTTTTGCATTTGTAGCAATTCCAAAGCAGGAAGGAGCTGGAAATAATGCATGTTTTATTATTAAAATTGATAATCTGCATAAGAATGAAGGTCTTAAAGATACATACAGAATAAAATAAATAGGAAATTATGAAATGAGACAGTAAGGAAAATATGAGCATATATAAATCACCGGGAGAGCACAAAAGCAGGAGAAAGAAACTCAGCCTAGTGGCAGGAAGGGCACCAAGGGGCTGAGAGGAATATGCAAGTTTGCAGAGTGCATGGGCGGCGGTGGGGTGGGGGTGGGGGGGGTGATGGCGGTTATGGATTTGGTGGCCCTGGGCCAATGTGGGACCACAGCGGGGTGCAGAGGGAAAGTCCCAATGCCATACCTCAGTGTGCACACAAGTAGCTGCACAGGGGTGAGCAAACAAAGCCAAGCGCCACCAGACCTGAGCAAAGTGGGCAGAGACAGGGAAAGCTGCCTGGGGGTGATCTCATGGGGTGGGGGGTTAGGAGGGTGTAGGCATGAAGGACAAGAACAAGGCAGCTGTGCGGAATAGGAAGATGCTGGGCATTCTGGACGTCCAGCAAAGGCACAGGAGGCGGAGTGTGGCCTCTGAAGGCAACCACAAGGCCAAGAGATGCCCTGGAGGGTGCAGAGAGGGCACTTCTGTCAAGATTAAGGGGCCGGGACCTTAATCCACAGCAACAACTGATCTGATCATTAGGGTTCTGCCAAGACCTGAAATCAGTCTATGCTGGACAGAATTCTGTTTCGGGTGCAGGGGCGGGGGGGTGGGGTAGATGTGAACAGCATCTGGGAAGTCCTCTACACAAACATGGAAACCAGGCTGGGGGGTGGGAAGGAGGGATGAGCGCCAAGGACAACTCCCAGGTCTCCAGCTCGGATGCCTCAACAGTCGCTTCAGCCACCAGTGAAGACATATCATTCCAGAAAAATAACAGTTTCAAATATTTTGACATTCCACACCAAGAAACAGTGTAAGAACAAACCAAAGATCCTGAGTTATACGGTCTCACTAGTCATTCAAATCTCAAGATGGTCTGAGACTATATATTTAATAACAGAAAACGAAATCACACTACGGGGAGCCCGTAACTCATTCTGGAAGAAAGGAATTTGCAAATTTCCTTTCTCCTCTCTAGACTGTCCAGATAACATTTAAAATCACTTCAACAAAATTAAAGCCACTGTTCACAATGAACTCCCAAGAGTTTACAAGTCAGAGGCAGAGAATATATAACCAACACTATCATTTTCTCACTAGCAAAAACAAAAAGAAAAAAGAAACAAGGATCAAGTTTTTTAAAGATTCACCCATTTTTGATTTCCCAACCAGTTGCCCCCAAATGTGAAACACAGCATTTCTTTCAAATGCTTCTGTTTTCCTACCATGAATGCTTAATTTCAAGCATCTAAAAATAACAGAGACTTGAAACAATCATCAGTTCTTCAAAAGGGGAAGCACAATACAATAGTGCACCTTGAACAAGGAAGGAAAGAAATGCGAACACTCCTTCCAACACTTTTACTACCCACTGCTCTCGGACTGCTAGAGGAATGTGAGCACACACTCATGAAGAGGCAAGGTATATTTTATATCACTTGTGTTGATATTATACAGTAGAAATGCCAGTTGTTTTAATAATTTACTGAGGAGCCACACATTGCAGACTCCTTATTAAACATTCCTTGCACTAAGGTCCTAAGTCTAAAAAATATTCAGTGGAGAAAACGGGCTGTATTTTAATTGCAGTACACTAAATTATGGGTCTGCGCATCTGCTTGTCCATGTATAAATTCAACTTTATCATTCATGTATTTATAGACAAAGCAGTGAGAATCATTTCCTCTAGGACAGAAACAATTTGACAGTTGTATTCATTTGTAGACTTCAAAATCCACAGTGCCGATCTAAAAAGTTCCATAAATGGGGCGCCTGGGTGGCTCAGTCAGTTAAGCGTCTGCCTTTGGCTCAAGTCATGATCTCAGGGTCCTGGGATCGAGCCCCAGCTTCTCCCTCTCCGCTGCCCCTCCCCCCCTTCTTGTGTGCTCTCTTTCTCAAATAAAAGCTTTAAAAATTATTATTTTTTTTTAATTTATTTATTTGAGAGAGACAATGAGATAGAGAGAGAGAGCATGAGAGGGGGGAGAGTCAGAGGGAGAAGCAGACTCCCTGCCGAGCAGGGAGCCCGATGCGGGACTCGATCCCGGGACTCCAGGATCATGACCTGAGCCGAAGGCAGTCGCTTAACCAACTGAGCCACCCAGGCGCCCAAAAGCTTTAAAAATTATTTAAAAATAAAAAAATAAATAAGAAGTTCCATAAGTTATATTGTAAGCATGATGCCCTTGAAGAGGGGAAAGAAAAAAAAGCTCCTGCAATATCTAGAAACCCCATTCCTCCACGCCCAAAACGTCAATACTGGCTCAATTCTGTCTGTCATTGACTAACCAGCAGCTCTATGTAACAGTTTAATCTGAAAATCATGACCAAATAACACAGGCACTCCCAGGTCTAAATACGTATGTTGTAGAGAATCAATAGAGAATATTCTCAGGGACTGGCAACTTAGGACCCGTGGGCCACCGGCACACAGACGCGCCCATCGGATCCTGTCCTGGCTCCTTCTGAGCTTTCTTGGAGACCCTAGGTCCTGCTGAGCCAAAAATCTACTATCTGGGGCGCCTGGGTGGCTCAGTCGTGAAGCGTCTGCCTTCGGCTCAGGTCACAATTCCAGGGTCCTGGGATCGAGTCCCGCATCGGGCTCCCTGCTCCTTGGGAGCCTGCTTCTCCCTCTGCCTTTCTCTCGCTCTGTCTCTCATGAATAAAAAAAAAAAAATCTTTAAAAAAAAAATCTACTATCCGGCCCTTTGAAGAAAAAAAGTGTGCGGGCCCCCAATTTGAATAACCACTTACAGCACTCAGAGGAGGCTCTATTTCCCACTTAAGAACCTGCCAGCTCACTTACACTTATAAGCCATCCTAAAACTTTTATCTTCCAGGTCCCTCCCCCAAATATAAACCCTAAGTAAAAGTAATTTTATGAAATCTAATGACAATGTTTCTTAGAAGATGAAATATTATAACATAGGAGATTTGTATCTGAGAAATCTAACATCTTGGGATTCCAGAGATATGTATCCCTTTTTAAAAGCATAACTTTTAGGTATAATACCAGGATATTTTCACCTTCAATAAGAGCATTTCTGTCAACACTGATGCATCGTGGGCCCGGACAGGAGTATTCCCAAGGCCTCTCAGAGGCTCGGCCACTGAGAATGGGCTGGCGAGCCACCTTCACCCCCCAAAAAACAGGAGAACCCCCAACTGACAGAGAAACCTCTCCCTCCCTCCTCCTTTGGTGAGGAAATGGAAGCGGAGATCCCCGGCTGTCCCAACGCTGGACCTCCCTTCTGGCTGTGTTTCTGCAGGCTTGGTTGTTAACTTCAACTTTTGTCAAATAAATATTGTCTTCATTGTCTTACACATTTAGAAATGCTTTCGTTTCTGACTCATCTCCAGTTGGCACACCTCCTTGCTTATACTTGAGCTTCTTACACTCTTTCCCAACCTCCCCCCAAAAAGGAAGATGGTGAGACAAATATAGAATACTTTGGGATGAAGCAGGACTGAAGGTACTGGGATGTGGGCCGGTGGGGGGCAGGGGGGCCTACAGGCAAAGACACGCAGCTGAGGAATGAGGGAGAGGAAGGAGTCAGGAGGGGTGGGCAGCTAGGAGGGGGAGCCCACCCCACCCCCACGTCCAGAGACATCCACTCTCCACCAATGCCCAGAGATGCCCTCTGTAATTACATTACATGATTAAAATAGTGCCCATGGCTCTTGAGTAGCTTTAATTTTTCCATTTTCTCGGGCTCCCACTCTGACCCGATGACCAAAATTTATTCCGCGTCTATGATGTGCTGGTGCCCCTCTTCTTCCTGAAACCCATCCAATTCTCTGCCTTACAGACTCAGTGACCGGAGAACATTCTTCTAGATTCTGAGGGCAATGAGGGCAAGACGTCCTCCAATTACCCCCTCTACTCTCTGTCGGACCATGTGGCGGAGCAGAGGCTCCCCTGATGATGCCCACACGTTCATGCATCAAGAGTGAAGGCCAAGGGCGCCCGGGTGGCTCAGTCGTTAAGCGTCTACCTTCGGCTCAAGTAATGATCCCAGGGTCCTGGGATCGAGCCCCGCATCGGGCTCCCTGCTCAGCAGGAGGCCTGCTTCTCCCTCTCCCACTCCCCCTGCTTGTGTTCCCTCCCTCGCTTTCTCTCTCTGTCAAATAAATAAAATCTTAAAAAAAAATAAAAATTAAAAATTAAAAAAAAAAAAGAGTGAAGGCCAAGCCAAAGATTCTGAATGAGGGATTCACCTTAACGCAACACCAGAGAATGGTATGTAAGTGTGGCCTGTCCAGTTCACGCCTTCATTACCCAAACTGGGATGACCCAAAGGCCAGTTCGTATCGCTAGTTTTACGGACACTAGCTATACCACAGCAAGCCTGGGGGCCTGACACAGAAGAGAAACACACTGGCCCTACACACTGACCCATCTGCCGCTTCTAATTGTTGCCCTCTGGGAAACGGCATGGCCTGAGCAGTGTGCAAAGCCATGATGGACAGGCTTTCTGAGGACACGGCATAGACACGTGCATTCAAGACCAGGAAGTAAACACGAACACAGATAGAGTGGTGTGCTTTTTTACAGAGTAAGAAGAGGTTTCCATTTGGGAGGAGGACAGCAAGATCCTTCAAAGTCCTGGGGGCGGGGGAGAGGCGCACGGTGTACAGCTAGAATAAATCATCTGACAGTGACGTTCTCTGGGGCGCTCGCGTGAGTAACTGTATGAGCTCTTAGGGGCAGGGATTTTAAGAGGAATACTTTTCAGCCCGAGGCCTTTAGTGAGGTTGTGATTCCGCAGCAATGCCCTAGATAGCCGAGGCATGCAGAGAGGAGGCCGACTGGCAAGCGCCTGCACATCACAAACAGCGTCTTAGCGGAGTATAAGGTGCTCTGCACCCACCTAAGGAGGTCCACGTGCTGTGGGGGAGGGCGGGGGGAGACTCCGCTCTCTAGGTTAAAGACCCCCTGTACAGGGGTCAAAACCAAACACAGGTCTGTCCCTCCAGGGGCTCAGGGCTATGTCAGCGGAGGAGGTTGGCTGCAGAGAATAGAATGGGAGACATGGGGTTCTCGGCGGCCAAGAGGTCATGGCCCCATCTAACGAGTGCATCCAGGAGACACCTCCAGCCCTGTGACCTTGGGTGTGTAGATTGCCAAGACTTTCCAGAAGCCTGGAAATAATGTATTTTTTTTTTTTAAGATTTTATTTATTTATTTGAGAGAGAGAGAATGAGATACAGAGAGCATGAGAGGGAAGAGGGCAGAGGGAGAAGCAGACCCCCTGCTGAGCAGGGAGCCCGATACGGGACTCGATCCCGGGACTCCAGGATCGTGACCCGAGCCGAAGGCCGTCGCCCAACCAACTGAGCCACCTAGGCGCCTGGAAATAATGGATTTTTAATAGGAAATCTCCCAAGTGTTGGCTCAGGATTTTTATTTCTTTGTTTTAGTGCTCCATGGGCCAAATAAGCACACCTGTGAGCTCAGTCTAGTCCACAGGGACCGACAGTTTGCAAACTCTGGCCTAACGACATCCTAGAAGGGCTTACATCGAGGGGACTCTCAAGGTATGTATAGCCTCAAGGTTTCCCAATTTGGTAAACTTATGCTAGGCAAGGTTTTCAAAAAATGGCCCCCCCAAAAAAAGAAGTCCTATTTGGAGAGAAAGTAAGTTAATAGTTAAAATTTATCTGTGTACAGTGTGTAGCCAAAATATTGCCTCACCCATTTCTCACTGGTCACCTGGGGGAACAGTCATGACCGTGGATGGAACAGACTATCCCCACATTAAACCTGGGATCCATCTTGTTTTAGCGCCATTGGTTGTAGGCCAACCAGACACCGTGTTCCACCTGAGCAAACAGCATCCCCATTCCTGTCCCCAGTGTTGAAACTGAATTTGATCAAGTCTTTTTTTTCTTTTTAAATAAGATTTATTTATTTTAGAGAGGCAGAGAGAGCGCATGCATATGCGGGAGGGACAGAGACTCTCAAGCAGACTCAGCGCTGAGTGTAGAACCCGACGCCAGGGCTCAATCGCACGACCTTGAGATCATGACCTGAGCAGAAACAAGAGTTGGACGCTTAACTGCACCACCCAGGTGCCCCTGATCAAGCCTTTAGATGCAACTTCTACCATACAGGAAACCCAGGAGGAGAAAGAACACAATAGGGCGCCTGGGTGGCTCAGTTGGTTAAGCGACTGCCTTCGGCTCAGGTCATGATCCCAGGGTCCTGGGATCGAGCCCCGCATCAGGCTCCCTGCTCCGCGGGAAGCCTGCTTCTCCCTCTCCCACTCCCCCCGTTTGTGTTCCCTCTCTCGCTGTGTCTTTCTCTGTCAAACAAATAAATAAAATCTTTAAAAAAAAAAAAAAGAATGAATGCAATAAATGATACAGCAAGTAACAACTGAATGACCATTCCAGGTCATTTAAAAGGGAAGTGGGGGGATGATTCTAATTAACAGGAGTTTAAGAGACCCACCAAAAGTAAATGCAATACATGATTCTCAACTGAATTCTGCTCTAAACGGCCCAGTTATAAAAGGCATCATAGGCACGGTTCAGGGGAGTCAGGTAATGGACTAGGTAAGAGAGTCCATCAGGCAATTATTGTTAATTTTGTGAAAATTGTATTGTGGTTATAAAGGAATACGCCGTTTTTTCAAGATGCAGGCTGAAGTAAGTACTTAGGGGCTGGGTGTCATGATGTCTATAATTCACTGTGGAATACTTCAGTTAAAAAAAAAAAAAAAAGATAATGAAGCCAATGCAGAAAAATGTTAACAACTGCAATCTAGATAATGGGATGGAGGTGAGGCGGGGCCGTGGGGCCATCTCGCGGGGGCAGTAACTCCCTGTCACCAGCCCACACGAGATTTCTTGCCACATCCCTCCAATGCCCTCAATGTGTGTGTGTGTTCTGCATTTCAAATCACCGCTTGTCAAAAAAAAAAAAACAACAAACCAAACAGGTGTAACTTGATGCTAATAGTTCCACATACAAAATCCACAGAAGCAAGTGTGAAATGAGAGTCTTGAAATCTTCCGTATGAAAGCATGAAATTCTAGTTGTCTTAGCCACTGTTGCTCAATTTTAAGGAGCAGCTTTATGGTGTCAGATGATTCTAAGTAACCGCAAATGACCGATCACAATTCAGGAGGAAAAGGGGGGAGAGGGTACAGCTAAAACTTGTATTAAAAGGACCCTATTCAGTTACTACTTAAGCCTATGACAAAAAGAAGTCATGAGATACAAGCTTACCTAAAGAATACAGTTTGAAACTTAAAGGTATTCTAAGTTTAAAAAAAAACCACAAACTAAGATCTTACTTGGCAAAGTCTATCTATTCAAAATTGACTTCCTTTATGATACTCACTTATAATTCTAAGAACGTGGGTCAGCTCAAATACAATGGGCAGTTCTTTAACTCTGCTTTTAATAAGGATGCAGCCATCACATTGCAGGTTTTAGAGAGACCCTGACCGTCATCTAGTCCAAATGGCCCATCCAGGGGGCTCAATGTTTGTCACTCAGGTAGAGTAGTAACCTACCATTAGAAAGAGCAGTCCAATGTGATCAGTTTGGACGAAAGGGGTGGCGCTGGAGTGGGGGGCAAACCAGACCAGAGAGGGTGGCAAAGCCTGTTACCAGCGGACTCGAATCCTACACCTCAACAGGAGACTGGGACTGTGACGAGGGGGCAAGAGGACTTCCCGGGGAAAGGCGCCTCCTTGATTCCCCCACATCACACTCTACCTCACAAAGACAACGGACCCATTTCTGAAATGGAGGCAGGTACCCCATGTATGCCCTGTTTCCAAAATGGTTTTACTTCCTTTTGAATGTCAGATTGGCATTTTACAGGTGGTATGTTTTTGTTTTAAGAGTTAGAGTTTCTTTTCCTCATCTTTAGGGGGAAAAAAAAAAAAATCACATAGCATTTTTTTTTCCCCATAGCTCATCAAGTTGGGAGGTCTTTTACCTGGGGTGACCAGCCTCCATATACATCCTATGTCCTGACCTCCCACATTTGACGTAGCATTTGTTGCAGACAAAAGTGTCCCTGTTTAGTTGACAGATTATATGGTCGCCCTTCCTTGACCCGAAGGTGTGACCCAAAAGGAAAGCTTTCTCTGCTAGTGCCATTTCCACACAGACCAAACGCTCAGACATTCAAGGAGAGCAAGAGCTCAATTACCAAATCTTCTTTAAACAAAGGCTCTTTTAATGAAGTTAGGCTTTGCTGGAAGGAAGCTGGAAAATGATCTTGTATTCTCAGTGCAGGATTGGGACAAAGAATGCGGAAAAGAAGGGCATTTCAGGTACAGGCCTCTCAAGGGTGGATCAGCTGCCCTGGTAGAGAGGCAGGCCCGAGACCAGGGTCCCACAAACCCCAGTCCTCTGAAGTGGACCCTTAGCCTCTCACTTGGGAGAGATGGAGTGCTCATGACACCGCCGACCAACACATCCCGCCCCTCTACCCCCCCACCCACTGCACCCCAACCACCAGCCCACCCCACCTCAGGCCAGGCAGCCTCCCTTGGAGACAAAGCAGAGAGAGCCCCAGAGAAGTAAATCCTGTATTGAGGTGCCTGGGTGGCTCCGTCAGTTAAGCACCCGACTCTTGATTTCGGCTCAGGTCACGATCTCAGGGTAGTGAGATCGAGCTCCACATCGGGCTCCGTGCTCAGTGCAGAGTCCGCTTGGGATTCTCTCTCTCCCTCTACCTCTGCCCGTCCTCTCCTCTCTCTCTCTCCTTCCCTCCTTCCCTCTCTTAAAAACAAACAAAAAAACTCTTCTAAAAAAGGAATAAATCCTGTCTTTTCAAAAGACCCAAGTCTATATGGTTTCTACCACTTATGAGCTTCTGATGATGCTGCTCGCCAACACTAGCCTTCTTTCTCCATCCATTATCCTTTCCACAACAGGGGTTCCCGTTCCTGTCCAGCTCTCTCCCTGGGAAGGGAGAATGGGAAACACAGATGGAGGGGGTTCAGTGACAGGCTGTAGGTGACAGGGGGGGCTTACTGGGGTTCAGAAGGACACTGATAGGAAGGGTCTCACCCCAGCGGAGAGCAGGGGACACACACCACAAATCCACACTCATGACTTCTGCCTCCAAACCCAGGAGAGCTGCCAGGTGAGCAGAGTGACCAGGGGGCTCTCCCCAGACTCCTGCACACCAGTTACGAGGCAAGTAATCCCTGTTCTATACGAGCTACTGGGACACAGAGAACTAGAGAGGATTTGCTCAAGATAATGTGGAGGAGAATGCAGGTCATGAGGCAAAGTAAGAAGGTGATAAACGGGGCCATTCTACAGTGAAATACCAACATGGCGTGACCTGCACGCTGCCACCGAATCCTTCCGTTTTAGCTCACTCATTGGCAAATGGG
This sequence comes from Mirounga leonina, assembly GCF_011800145.1. Lineage (NCBI taxonomy): Eukaryota > Metazoa > Chordata > Mammalia > Carnivora > Phocidae > Mirounga > Mirounga leonina. The sequence goes on from NW_023270854.1 coordinate 16,973,200, forward strand.
TCCTGAAAGAACTATGACACTCAGAGAAAGTGGACACCTGAGCGAGGCACGGAGAGCGAAGGAGGAAGGCAGGAAGGGAGGACAGTGTGTTTTGTATTTATTAAAACTAAGAAAATGAAGGACAGGGGCGCCTGGTGGTCAGTCAGTTAAGCGTCTGCCTTCAGCTCAGATCACGATCCCAGAGTCCTGGGATCGAGCCCAGCATCAGGCTCCCTGCTCAGCTGGGAGTCTGCTGCTCCTTCTCCCTCTGCAGCTCCCCCTGCTCATGCTCTCTCTCACACTCACTCTCTCTCTCTCAAATAAAATCTTTAAAAGAAAATGAAGGACAGAAGTAGGATCCAGACTTTCTACTCATCTTCCAGCACTTGGTCCATTAAGTCATACACTACCTTTCCAATGAACATCTTGAGGTATTCTCTGTAATTCCTTTTACCCTGCTAAGAAATCATGCTGCCCCTTTTCATGTAAAAGGTAAAAATTCAAGGCTTGGATTTGTCCGCCTCTTCTAAGATTTGAAGCCTAATCCCACTACCAATTTTAATCTCAGATCTTAACAGGCTGAGAAATACAATCTGAATCCATTTCATTGTTTTATGAACGGCTTTGGTAAAACAAAGCAAAAACAATCAAAATAAAAATCGCTGTAATTTTCCAAATCCAACCTCTTCCTTCAAAACTATAAAATTCATGGAAAAGAGTGAGAGCAATAGGCATTTTGGATATAAGAGCACAATTTACTGGTGAGCATGCAAATGTTTCTATTAAAAAACAATCTGGGGCGCCTGGGTGGCTCAGTTGGTTAAGCGACTGCCTTCGGCTCAGGTCATGATCCTGGAGTCCTGGGATCGAGTCCCGTATCGGGCTCCCTGCTCAGCAGGGAGTCTGCTTCTCCCTCTGACCCTCCCCCTCTCATGTGCTCTCTCTCTCTCTCTCATTCTATCTCAAATAAATAAATAAAATCTTAAAAAAAAAAAAAAAAAAACAATCTGGGGCGCCTGGGTGGCTCAGTCGGTTGAGCGACTGCCTTCGGCTCAGGTCATGATCCCGGAGTCCCGGGATCGAGTCCCGCATCGGCTCCCTGCTCGGCGGGGAGTCTGCTTCTCCCTCTGACCCTCCCCCTCTCATGTGCTCTCTCTCTCTCTCATTCTGTCTCAAATAATAAATAAAATCTTTAAACAACAACAACAACAATCTGCCCAGTCTGGCTCATGGTGCTCTGTATAAGCAACAAAAGAGAGAGGTCTCTATCCCCTGTAAATTCTAATCTAGTAGGAGACAGACAAGGGAAATATTAGAGCATTCATACAGGCACAGGAAAGGAGAAGGAACCTGCAGGTGAGATGTGCTTCCCTCCCACACCACCAGCAACTCCCGATGGAGGCGCATGCATGCAGTTCCCATGACGGCTCAGACAGCTAACCCTCAGTCATTTGAGGCACATGTAAGAATGGAGAACTTTTTTTAAGATGCATTTATTTGGGGGGGGGGGGTGCAGAAGGGGGAGGGAGAGAGAGTAGCAAGCAGACTCCATGCTGAGCGCAGAGCCCAACGCAGAGCTCCATCTCAGGACCCTGAGGTCACCATCTGAGCCAAAATCAAGAGTCAGACACTTAACCCACTGGGCCACCCAGGCGCCCCAAGTATGGGGAACTTTTAATAAGATCTCACGGATTTTTCTTGCATCAACTTTATTTATGTATTTTTCATAATTTCTCCAGGTGCTATTGTAGTAACTTATTGGGACAGGAAAAACTAAAAATGTCCATGAAGATATAGGACCAGAAAATCAAGAGGTTTGCCTACCCAGGGCAGAAAAGGGCTTCTGCTGGGCGAGCATGAAGGTGAGGTGAGCTGGACAGAACGAGGCCCCGTTACAGAGTGTCCAACATCACCCTGAGGGCCTGAAGCCAGAGGGTGACTGCGGGCAACAGGAGGGGGCTGACAGGATGAAATGAATGTTCTAATGAGAGCACTCCAACAACACCCAACTGTCCCCAGCAGCCACCGCAACCCTCATGGCTCAATCCTACAGAATACCAAGCGTGAACAGGGCGGGGCGCCGGGGGCCTGTTCCACACCACTGACATGCATGGCCTGGGAAAGCGATAGGACAGGCAAGTTGGACTGGGACACCTCTAATGTCTCCATGTCTAAAGTTCAAAATGGTCTTTGTTCTCCAAAATCTGGTCCAAATCCCAGTTCTCAGTGGCTCTAACCTCATTGTGCTGATGGTCCAGTAACTTATTGTGACACCCAGCAGAGCCAACAGGAATAAAAGGGCTGATTTCAAGATGTAGGAGTATCAGGCACAATACTCAAAATAAAAAAAGCTAATAAGGACGTAGGAAAACCAGGCTGCTGGTGTTTCCAGAAAAGGCACAGAAATCACCAAATTCACTCACATCACCAAATCTCTCAATTCAGATTATACACACCAGAGAATACCCAGTTCTGCTAGGAACAAAATAATGCTTTCGTGTCTCCCTAAATTAGGGATTTAAAAAAAAAAAAAAAAAGGAATGTATTAAAATAAACACACATTCCCAAAGTGTATTTTTCTACGGAGAAAAAAAAACACATCGGAATCCAGTCTCCTCATCAAATCAAGCCAGATGGAAGGCAAGATCCCCTGCACAAAACGCGGTCCATTGCTCCATCAGAAACTCCAGAGGGGGGCCCGGTAATCTCGCCTTAAGGAGGCCTCCAGGTGGGGCACCTGGGTGGCTCAGTCGTTAAGTGTCTGCCTTCGGCTCAGGTCATGGTCCCAGGGTCCTGGGATCGAGTCCCGCATCGGGCTCCCTGCTCTGCAGGGAGCCTGCTTCTCCCTCTCCCACTCCGCCTGCTTGTGTTCCCTCTCTCACTGTGTCTCTCTCTGTCAAATAAATAAATAAAATCTTAAAAAAAAAAGGAGGCCTCCAGGTTTAGTTTTCAGTTTGGAAAGTGCTTGCCTAACTCGTCAGAAGCCTACAAAAAAACAAAACAAACATACCTGGCTCCAAAGATGTCCTTTTTGGCGAGATCAATTCCAGAAACCACCTTCACTCTGAGAATACGGGACTCTCCCTGTTGAAAGAGGAAAAAAAAAGTTTAAGAAATGGACCTTCAATGGGTCACTGTCTTACCCAATATGCAAAGGTAACGATTTCTGTTTAGACCAGTACTGGGGACAGAGAACCAATCAACTTAGCACAGGCGACGCTTCCTCACACTCAAGTTCAAAAAGCAACGTTCCAGTTCAAAACCCTACGGCCCTAGAAATTCAGAACATCTTGGGGCAGCTGGGTGACTCGGCTGAGTGTCCGACTCTTGATTTCAGCTCAGGTCATGATCTCAGGGTCCTGGGACCAAGCCCCGAGTCCGACTCCACGCTCAGCAGGGAAGTCTGCTTGTCCCTCTGCCCTCCCCTCCCCCATGCTCTCTCCCTCGATCTCTCAAATAAAATCTTTTAAGTAAAAATGTAGAGCATCCAGGTTAATTAAGCACAAGTTTAATTCAAACTACATCATGCAGATCGATTTGGACCAGTGAAAGATTTCCCAGTTATATGCCAAGAACACAAGCATATGTTTGAATCTTTAATAAAGAACTTATTTAATAAATAATTCCTTGATTTTTCACTTTAATAAATAATTACTCCATGCAAGTTTGTCCATTTGTGCGCACGGCCCGAGACAGAAAAAAATTTCATGTGGTACAGCATTTTCTCAAAATTACAGTTTCATCATGTTGGTATAAAACAAGCGAAAATAATTCCTCAGGGGCGCCTGGGTGGCTCAGTTTTTAAGTGTCTGCCTTCGGCTCAGGTCATGGTCCCAGGGTCCTGGGATCGAGCCCCACATCGGGCTCCCTGCTCCATGGGAGGCCTGCTTCTCCTCCTCCTCCCACTCCCCCTGCTTGTGGTTCCCTGTCTCGCTGTGTCTCTGTTAAATAAATAAATAAAATCTTCAAAAAAAAAATAATAATAATTCCTCAGTTGCAGTGAGGAGGAAAAAAAATAAAGATCATAATCTTAAGTGGAAATCATCTCAAACCATCTCGGAAATCACTCATTCATTCATCCATCCATCCATCCACCCACCCACCTGCTTATTTCTTCATTCCAACATTCTCTAAGCAGCTCCTATTACAATTGGGCATTGAGCAAGGTCTTAAAATATAGATACGAATATGCTCACGGTGTCCTGTGAGGGGTGGGTAGACCCACAGTGCAGGAACCAGTGATGGCCTCATGCCCAAAGGCAGAGGTCAGAGCAGTAGCTAAGGACTAAGACATTCAGGCGAGAGGAGCGCTGTCTTGCTCTCAAGTTTCTGGTTTGGGTCACTAAGTGCTAACATGAACTGAAAGATAGGAATAAGTTGAATTCAAGGCATCTGTGTAACAACCAGGTCGGGGGAGAAAAAAAGACTAGATAAATGGGAAAGACATCCGGTATGGGTCAGATGGGGGGTTATCGGTGTAGAGTGGTAGTTGGTGGTTAAAGCCACAGGTGCAGAAGAACATACCCAGGAAGGGTGAGGAGGGGAAACAGCTAGGGCTGGAGCCCTTGGTGACAGGAGCACCGAGGGGCAAGAGAGGAGGACTGTGGAAGTGTTTGGTCAAGACCTGGCTGAAGGAAAAAAAAAAATCCAAATGATTATGTCAAAGGAGGCAGGGTGAAATTCAACATGGAGCCAGGAGGCTACTGAGCCCTGGTCAACGCACTGCACACACACTGAGCGTGTCTGTGTGCAACCAGAAGCGTGCTGGAGATCGTTACTTTCCAGGATTCTTCCAACCATCCTCCCTCCCTCCCTCCAACCACCTACCCCTGCTGCAAGGCTGCCCACCTGCACACACAGCAGAGACACAAACAGGTTTCTCAACTTGTGTGTGCTGAGGATCCCTTTCCAAATGAGGTCTGCATTCAAGTTTGGATTTCATGTGCTTGCTGGGCTTCACGAAAGGATGAAGACAAGTGAGTGATAACTAAAACATGGCTTTGCTACAGCCCAGCAGTGTCTCCAAGGGCTTCCCAAAGCTTCCAGGTTAGGCACCGACTGCCTGACCTCTCCCCCTTCCACTCACCTCCACGGCCCGGCACCAAGGATTCCTTGTTAGCACAGCCATTACCTAGGCTACGACTCTTTTGTCTCTCCCAGCTCACTGCACCCCACCACCCATCATTAGACCTCTCTGATGACCTGCTCAACTCAAGGAAATGCCACGGTGGATGCAGGTTTTTACACTTGGATAAAAATCTGGCCACACCTTTGTAGGGTTTATGGTACAATGTGAAGAATTTAAGGCCCGCTGGGGTGCACACACTGCATATAAGCTGAGGATCACGGGTGAAAAGGAGATCCTTGTCAGCCAGGTGAAGGGGATCTCACACCTGAGAGGGAATGAGGAACCCTGCAGAAGAAATGAGGGCAGGAAACAGAGGAGTGTACTTTCCTGTCTCACTGCTCCCCCCATCCCAGCTCTCTGGCCCTCCCCTCACCCCATGACAAAGACTTCCAGCCAGCAATTCTCCCCAAACACACTCGTGCGGGGTGGGGGGGGTAATCAGTTGGCACCCACGGATGGTGGATAGTGTTAAAGGAAGTGCTAAGTCTACAGGCCAGTCCTGAGTGCTGGCAAAAGGAGATGGTGGATCATCTGGTCTGCCAGGCATAACCAATTGGGGAAGGGTAGCAGTCTTTCCACCCCAGGCTGGCACTGGTCATCAAGTTGGGGAAGATTAACATGTACAGTCTGTCACAGAGCAAAACATAAGAATTCTGGTAAGAAACGGTCTCTTTATCTCACAGCACTTGGGATTCTCAAAAATCCTGGGCAGTGTCCTGGACTTTCCACCAACTTGATAGGGGGCTCAACTGCATCGTGTCTGGATTCTAAGGAATAAGATAAGCCCAGCTCACACCCATTCCCTGAGGTTTATATTAACACTGGGTGAATGCTCTTTGTTCTTACACTGGGCAGACCTACTTTTCAAAAGCACACATTTTAAAGTCAGGGAACATTTATATGAATAAATGAATAAAAATACACTTCACTGAAGGAACAAGTAGAATTTTTTTATGGAAATTGATTTATTCATTTGGTAAGCATGAGCGCCTGTTCTAAGATCTAGGGATACAGCAATACAGACAGACAAAACGCCCCACGCTCACCCTGCCCCACCCAGCTTCTGGTGTTCATGAAAGTGCACTGTATACCAAGGCTCTCAACTACATGGGGACACAAATTGGGGGTCTGGAGGGCAAAGGGTAATATATAACATACTTTAAAATTTTGTACACATATCTTTCCACTAAATAAATTCTCATGTAGGAATCAAACCTAAGAAAATAAGCACAGATATGTGCACAAAGCAAACCAAAGAACAGCTAAAAGGACAGGCACCAAAGCACTTTTTAATTGGGGGAAAAAAAAAAAAAAGAAGTCCCTCAAAAGTAGACAGTTAAATGTTCACAGCAATTCTGTGCAATGAACTACAACACTGTCATTAAAAATGTGTGAGATTCAGGGCACCTGGGTGGCTCAGATGGTTGCGTGTCTGCCTTCGGCTCAGGTCATGATCTCAGGGTCTTGGAATCGAGCCCTGCGTCAGGCTCCCTGCTCAGCGGGAGGCCTGCTTCTCTCTCCCTCTACTACTCCTCCCTGGTTGTACTCACTCACTCTCTGTCGAATAAATAAATAAAATCTTAAAAAAAAAAAAAATGTGTGAGATTCTGGGGCGCCTAGGTGGCTCAGTAGGTGAAGCATCTGCCTTCAGCTCAGGTCATAATCCCAGGTTCTGGGATCGAGCCCTGTGCCAGGCTCCCCGCTTAGTGGGGAGTCTGCTTCTCCCTCTGCCCCTCCCCCTGCTCATGCTCATGCACACTTTCTCAAAGAAATAAAGTAAAAAGTGTGAGATTCTGTAATGACCTGCATTCATTCCACAAGTGTTTACTAAGTACCAACCATGTGCCAGACACATTATCTGGGGGTACAGAGATGAACAAGACAGAGTTCCTGCCTCAAGGAACCTACAATCTAGAAGGCAGAAAGAATATAAATATATATATTGCAAACAGGAATTTCTGATGGTGTAAGTGCTTTGATGGCACCTCAGTAAAAGCAACTAAGTGGAGGGAAAGAGGGAGGATATTTATGACTGGTCGTCAGGGAAAGGCCTCTTTGGAGAGGAGACACCTGAGCTAAACCCAAAGGAGACAGAGGGTGATGATGGGGGTAGGGATATTCATGCAGGGGTGACAGCAAGTCCCAAGGCCTCAGGGAGCAGGTCTGGCATTGCAGGGAGAGGCGAGAACAGAGTGGTACGGTGGGGCCAGAGATCCAAGAGGCCAGTCTCTATAGAAAGTGGGCATTATTCCAACCATCTCTGGGAAGTTTTAAGCAGGGGACTGATCACATTTGACGTGAGTTTTTAGAAGACCACCTTGGTTGCTGTGCAAGATCAGACTACAGGGGAACAAGAACAGAAACAGACAATTAGAGATCTGGCAAGAGATGGTGGGGGCTTCACATAGGATTGAGATGGAGAGGAGACCATGTTCAAAGTAAACAGCCTGGTTTATAAAAAAAAAAAAAAAGTTTCAAAAATGGGTTACACAATTGAGTTAGAGATAATTAAGGTGGTCAATAAGCTATAACCCTTTTCCAATTGGACTACATTTCCCAGCGTTCCTCACAGTGAAGTGGTCATGTGACTAGGCTCTGGCCAGTGGAATGTGCACTGAAATGATGTATGCATCTTCCAGACCTGGCCCATAAGACCCTCCTACTCATCATCCTCCCTCCATTCTCTTCTCCCGGCTCAGCAGAGAAAATCCTTAAGGCCAAGAAGGGAAAAAACTCTGTGAAGGGAGCGTAGCGGGATAGAACATCTCCACCTCATCTTGCCCCCTCCACCATCACCTACCCACCTTGCCAGGACAGTGAGCTGGAAATAGACTTGTACTGTTTCTTCCCACTGTAAATCACAGGTTGCTTTAGCAGTTGGCCTTTGCTCATATACAATACAGTCTCAATTTTCAATATATATCAATTACGTACAGGCACAGAAAAAGACAACAAAAGGAGTATAGTAGCAGTGATTACCTCTGGATAATGGATAACTTTCTGGTCTACACTTTTTTCTTTTTGAAACATTACGTATTTTTCTTTGGAAATTAAATTTTTGTAGAAACACCGGAAAAATAAATAAGGAACAAAAGAAAAATTTAAAATCACAGGCTTAGGGATCTAGGTTTCCGTATTTCTACGGTGAATAAACCTTTTGTCATAACAAAAACCTACAGGTTACATTTTAGCTAACTCACAAAGGTACAGAGCTGTCTACCTGGGAGATGTGAGAAGGACACCCTTCTGTAACACCCAGGCAACAGCTGGGAGGTGAAAGGAGGAAAGAGCCTTTATTGAGCACTTACTATTTATAAGCAGCTGTGACAGGAAATTTCACCTCCCTCCGAAGTTATGGGGCAAGGGAGCAGGAAAGAGAATGTTACTCTAAAAATCGTTTTTACACACGGGTTTCAGACATACAGCAAAAACTTATCTGTGTTTCCTCTCAACAATAAGTGTGCATACAGATAAGCAGCCACTGTGACCCTGTAAAGAAACACGTGATCAGGTGTGTGACTACTTTTATCAGATGCAATGGGCGACAAGCTGAGCAACTGGACTTTCTGAGGCATGTAATTACTTTCATAAAATCTACGCATGACATTGCGGGCCTGGTTATGACTCCAGTAGAATCCAATGTTTAACTAAGGCGGCTTACGACAACGAAGGTATTATTTGCAGGTGGGCTATGTGAAGCAGAGAAAGTGCAGAGAAGAGGTGAGGCCGACAACCGCGCGTCTGCTCATGACTCTCAGGGTCTCTCCCAGGTACTACTCGTCTCCTGTTTTTGCACGGTCATTGCACAACAGGGACGATTCTACACACTTGACACATGTTTTTCTTTTCCACTTCATTTTCTAATTCTTCCTGAAGGCTTAAAACAAGACAAGGTGCTCAAGCCATAGCTGAGTACTGCTGCGCGAGTCCCAACTTATCAATGGGGGGGCGGCATTCTGAAGGCTCATTTGTAAGGTAGTTGTTTCCAGCTCAGAAGCCTGCTCGTATAAACTGTGGGTAAGGGGTTACCAAATTCCCATGCCCACCCACAAAGCCTATGAAATACATCATCTATCAAAATCACTCCTATGATAAAATAAAGCTCAAGTTCCAACTCAAAGTAAGATACTACAATTTATATTTTCTCTTAGGAATCCACCTTAGAAGGTGACTTTTTTTTTTTTTAAGATTTTTGTTTATTCATTTGAGAGAGAGAGAGAGCGGGAGCCCACATGGGGGGCGGGTGGAGCAGAGGGAGAAAGAGTCTCAAGCAGACTCTACACTGAGCATGGAGTCTGATGCAGGGATCGATCCCAGGACCCCGAGATCACGACCTGAGCCAAAACCAAGAGTTGGATACTTAACCGGCTGTGCCACCCAGGCACCCCAAGAAGGTCATTTTTCGTATTTGATCCCTTATCCTTCACAACAGCAGCTGATTCCACCCACCACCGCCCCACCGCAGAAGGTGATATCTGGGTTAGGAAATAGTGTTCTTTCTCCACAGGATTCCCCAGTGACCCCAGGTATCACATACAGCCATCCTTGTAGACAAGGAAGATCTACGTCAGGGACTTGCATGTCTTAGTCCTTCATCCCTAAATTAATTTATGTATTTATCTTCCATATTCTACAGTGTATTTATAGTTCTCACTATTACCCATAACACTTGCAGGCTCACAGTAAACACCTCCTGGTTTAAAGGGATGATTAGTATCTCTATACACTGAAATATCTTGAGTTATATGTATGTCCATTAACTTCAGATGCTTTAAAAATTAAATGAGCTAACATAAAATGCCCTCACTGTGCCTACTACACAGGAGATACCATTTATCTTCCCATTCCCACCTGCTCTTTCTCCAGCTATGAGCCAAGATCCTGTTCCATACATCTCTTTAAATTTTCTACAACCCCTGTCATCCCCGACCTCATCCCTTATTCCTGCCCTCTTCAGCTCTGCAACCTCCTGTCCTCTTCATGCTCTGCCTTTCCCTACTCTGTATTCCCTGCCCCAATTCCTACTCTCTAAACCTTTTCCCCTCTTCACTCCCTTGATGGGTCCCCGGCCTCACACTGCTGCCAGCTCTCCGAGCTTCTTGCTCTCCCTCGGTTCTCCACTCTGACCTTCTCACCATTCATTCAAAAAAATGTGCTAAGTGACATTTATGTTCAATGCTCTGTGCTAGCAGACAGGAAGAACACCAAAGTAAAGAACACACCTTCTTCTGTGCCCAGGAGGGGCTTACAATCAATTGCGGGCATTAGACACACACGTACCTGTAATACACCTGTAATACAGGAGGGAAGAGAAACCTAAGGTACGTGGGTTGAGGACAAACACACACAAGGAGTTACAGGAAAGGAGCCCAATACTGAACCTCATGTCCAGCTCGAGCTCAGATAACCCTGCTGACAGCAAACAGCCCCAACTCATAGGCCCATCCTCTGTGGCTGTTCACTGTCAGCCCAACACAGAACGTTCTAAGTGCCAAGTCCCAGGGATAATAGTTGCGGAGAAAACTGTAGAAGCACAGGACTTCTGTGCACAACCTACATTTCTCAACCTCTGCCAGATTATGGCATTATGCCAAATGGAGCAAATGGGGAGAGGTAAAAGGATGGCCCTCCAGAGCAGAATCATAATTTTAATGCTCAAGGTGACTAATTTTCAGAAATTATGTTGTGTGGGTTTTTTTTTTTAATTTATTTATTTGAGAGAGACAGACTGGGAGAAGGAGCAGAAGAGAACCTTCAAGCAGACTCCCCGCTGAGCACAGAGCCTGACAAGGGGCTCGATCTCATGACCCATGAGATAATGATCTGAGCTGAAACCGAGTCGGATGCTTAACTGACTGAGCCACCCAGGCATCCCTATGTTCTGCGTTTTAAAATATGTCCACAACTTCCTTCTTCAAGAGGCAGGGCTTAATTTTCCTCTCACTGAAGGTTGGACACAATGACTTCTTTCTAATAAAGAGAATATGGAAAAAGTTGAAGATTAGGTCATTAAAGACACTGTAAGCTTCCTCCTCTCTCAGATCGCTCTCTCTGGGGAAAGCCGGCTGCTGCCATGTTGTGAGGACATCAAGAACCTACGAGGGGTCCAGGTAGTGAGGACTGAGGCCTCCCGCTAACAGCCATGTGAATGAACCATCCTGAAGTGGGTCCTCCAGGCCCAGGCAAGCCTCCCGATGACGGCACTCCTCACTGACATCTTGACTCCTACCTCATGGTAGATCTTTGCCTGCTATATGCCGGTAACTCTGGGGGGCACATGTGGTGAGCCAACACCAACCAACGTCACCTCACTGTTCCTTCTTCCAAAAGCTACTGAGCATCTATTATGTGCCCACCTTGAGTAGGTGCTACTGATGTGTGGCAGCTTCTCTTCATCCTAATTCACTGCCACCCCATTAGTCTAACCTTTCTAGAATGTCCTTTCTCCCTTACAACAGTGGGTCTTCCCCATGGAAAAATGGGTCTAATTAAAACCCCTCAGCATAGCAATGAAGGCTCACCACAACCACCTTTATCCCTACTCCCTGTGTTCTTTGCAGGGACCCAATTCCCTTCCTCACTGCACCTGTCCACACAGCACCCATCCATCCTCTATGGTCTGCTCAACGTCCATGTTGTCAGGAAACCCAAGGAACTTACTCAGCTCTGCAAACAGTACCGGAAGAAGGACTCAGTAAGACAGAGTTCAAGCCTATAGGACTTTACTTTCTGTGTCCCAGGAGAACAACATACACACAATTACGAGACAACACAATAAACTTAATAGCAGCAGTGAATGGTAATCTACAGGAATTCAGAGGAAGAAATAACGTACATGTAAGGGGAGGGGAGAAGGAAATTGGCCAGAAATCTGGGGCAAGCCTCAGATGAGCAGACATGTGAGGCAGGCCCTAAAGATTGAGAAAAAAGGGAGGAACAATCTTCCAGACAAAAGCAGCAGCATGAGGGTACCTCGAAATGAGACCAATCAATGTGCAGAGAGACGGGGGAGGGAAGAACTGCCCAGGCTTCATCCTCCGTGTGCTACAGGGCAGACACATCCAGCAGACGAGGGACAGGCTCACTGGGTGACAGGAGCAGAGAGAGTCGAGTCCAGAGAGAGAAGGACGGGACACAAATTACAATGGCCCGCTACACTGTTCTGGCAGAGAGCACAGTGGCTCTGGGGATGGAGGACACGGGACTGGTTCCAGAGCTCCGCGGGGGGGTGGGGGGGCGCACAGCATGGCTGGGTGACAGGCTGGTTTTGCAAGGTGGAGAAGGCACCCCCTCAAGTTCCCAGTTTGGGTGTAATGGGGGCTGGCGCTATCTGATGGTAGAAAATCAAGGAAGGAGAGTGAGTCTGAGGTGAACGGCAATAGGAGAACGTGGATTTCCTGATCTGAGGCTACCCTGCCGGTGTGCAGGCAGAAATGTCCAAGAGGCAGTCAACATTCAGAAACCAGAGCTTGGCACAGAGGTCAGAAACAGACACTGAGCGTGGGGGGCCCAGCCCCTTCTTCCAAGCCTGACTTCAGACTGATCATTCCGTCTGGCACTTGAGTGATAAGTCACTGTAGTCTTTTTTCCCTGTAGGTAAGTCTTATTTTCTCAACTCTATGGGTGCACCGTCCAATATGGTGACCAGCAGCTACACAGGGCTATTTAAATTGAAGTAAAATCCATTACAATTAAAAGTCAGTTCCTTAAGGGGCGCCTGGGTGGCTCAGTCGTTAAGCGTCTGCCTTCGGCTCAGGTCGTGGTCCCAGGATCCTGGGATCGAGCCCTGCATTGGGCTCCCTGCTCAGCGGGGAGCCTGCTTCTCCCTCTCCCACTCCCCCTGCTGTGTTCCCTCTGTCGCTGTGTCTCTCTGTCAAATAAATAAATAAAATCTTTAAAAAAAAAAAAAAGGCAGTTCCTTAGTAACATGAGCCGCGTTTCAGGTACCCAACAGGTGCATATGCCTAGGGGCTGGCTACCGTGTTGGACATGCAGAGACAGAACGGGGGGCATTTCCACGGATGGTGCTGCTCTAAAGGGCACTCAACTCAAGGCAAGAATGAAGCAGGGTTTGAACACCATCTTGTGAAAGGTGGGAAGACTGGAAAGAAGGAAGGGAGAGAGAGAGGAAGGGACCCCTATTCTTAGCCCAACTGTAACTCAATCCAGCTGTGGAGTCCAGCTCCCTGGACACGAAAGGGGGAGCTACTGTAATCCCATGTGTTAAGGGCAAGACTTCTCTGGAATACTGGAGACCAGCATGCAAATTCCTAGCTGTAAAGCTGAATGAAGCCAGTATTCTATAGTGCAGTACAGTCCCTGCGTCTAGACACTTTTTATATCGTTATACAAATAGAGGGACAGTGGGGACAGCGGCCTGAGTGCACAGCGGAGACCGGGGAGCATAGCTGATGAGGCCAGAATCATGACCGGGTTCCTCCATCCTGCACAGTAGTCACAGGAAAACGGAGAATACTCAGGAGGGAAAGGGCACGTAGGCAAAAGGCAGTGACACCAGATGAGGGTGAAGAGCTACGGCCCATCACCAAAGCACTGCCCAGAGGGAGGCCGGCCGAGTGCGGACATACCGGGGCCCAGAGGACCGACGGCCTGCAGGGAGACGGCGAGACAAGAGAGGAAGCCACAACCACCTGCTCCACAAGGCCGTTGCTGGAGGAGCACCTGGAAGCTTCTGTCAAGCCTCATGCCAACTCCCATGATCGCACTGAATCCCGCACCACCACCCCCCCACACACACAAAGTGCAGTTTTCACCCATGCCTGAAAAGTGCTAGCTCTGCATCTATTTCGTTCAGTGCCAACATGAGAAGTCTTTGTTTCTGACTTCTCAACAGAGCGTCGAGCCACGGCGTTCCGGGTTCTTTGTAGAGCTCACCATTCTGCCATCACTTCACCTGGAAAATCGGTCCCTCAATTAGAGATGGGGGACCAGGCGGGGTGAGTGGTGGGCTGAGGAGTCAGCTGTGGGTGGTGGTCACGTGCTGAGTGGCATTCACAGTCCGACGGGCCTCACCCCTAATGGGACTCAAATGTACACCTCCGCAAGAACGTAAAGCCTTCCATGTGTGGACAGAGCTGTAGAGTGGCTCTCAACGAGAAATGTTCAGTTCTCGAATGCCAAGAATCCACAGTAATTCAGTGATCACGCAGACAGGAAAGGAGGGTTCCACTGAACAGCTTCTGTGAAATGAATGAGCTGGAAAGAGCTCCAGCACAAAGCACAGAGTCGCTCTCTTCCACTAATTAAAAATTCTCTTTTTACCAGAAGAGTTGGTAAAAGTCCATGTAACAGGTCTTCAAAGAATCCATTTATCAATGGTGCTTTTGTTCCCAACCTCTAATCACAAGCCAGGAAACATGTTTAAATTACCCCCAAGATCACTAATGCAAGAATTATCTTCTGTTTATAGTTCTAAGAATGATGATAATAAACAACTGCACTTTGTTGAAAGCCAAAAATCATAGCTCAAAATCTAAATTCTGTATTTTTCATGGCACTCATAACTCTGTCCTCTCCTCTTCAATAAAGTGAAGTCTGGGTTTCTGGAATGTGTAATGTGACTAGAAGGATCTGGAAAAGGTCTGGGTTTCAGGCAGCAGGGGCTACTAAGGGCCCCTAATAACACAATCCACGGAGTGAGTTCCCTGGTCCCAGATCTGAATCTCCCCAAGTAGGATCAGAAGCGTGACTCATGTCAGTATGCCAAGGGCACCTAGCATCTTGAAAAGGACACACCCAAACAAAGTTTAGTGTTGAGTTTTAGATTTTAAAGTGAAGAAATGACCTGTTGCATGGATCTGAAGCCTCAGGACTGGCGTGTTTCCTCTACAGGCAAGTTGAACAGGTGCAAATTATCATCAGTCAAAAGGCTGTGTGTGGAGAACAAGGCTTAGAGTATCCAAATACATGCTATACTCGTCTCCACGACCGGGTGACCCTGCCACTCACAAGTGCTTGAGCCCCAAGGCTCTGGACAGGCCTTCCAACAGCAGCATCAAACAGAAATCTCTCCGGGCTTCCCTTTCCTGAGCTCCAGGCCACGCGTGCCCTCCCACTCCCAGGCTCTGTTCCCACCATGCAATGCGAGTGATGAGGCTCCCCCTCCACAGACCTAAATGCCACCCCACCCCACCCCCGGAAATCACACCCAAGTCACGTCCACCGTTCCAGAACGGTGGGCAATCCCAAAATCTCCAGCCACGTATTTACAGATCGTTTCTCGCTTTGCTCCCACAAATACCTTATTTGCTCCTAGCTTAATCCTCAAGAGGTTACTGTTCTTGATTCCTGGGGGGAGAGGAAGATGTGCTAAAGTAACTACCCATGCTTATGCTCCAGCTTGAAGCCTTCCTGCCCTCATGCTGCTGACTTCACTTGAGGCCAGGGGGAGGAGGGCACTGGGGGAACCAGGGCCCAAAAGCAGCAAAACTGGGGTGTCACAACCTAGCTCTACTATTCATCCCAACGAGTCACTTCCCACAGTGGCTAAGAGAATCTGCCATCAACCCAAAGGAATCAGACACAAATGATGGGCAAATGTCCCAACTTTGAGAGAAAAGCAGCTATGAATCATACTATAAATGACAACTTGGGCTAGGACAGCTTTCCCCGCTGCCAGATCCACCAACTCGCTCTTCGGCTCCTATCTCCTACTTGTCCTTCAGCCCTCTGCTAACGTAGCACATTCTCTGAAAATGTCTTCCCGGGGCTCCTAGGCTAGGTAGGGCCTCCCACAAAAGGCTCCCACAGTGCCCCAGATTTCTTCTCTCACCCTTTATGTCGCTGCTTTTAAAATTAGCTACCATGGGGGCGCCTGGGTGGCTCAGTCGTTAAGCGTCTGCTTTCGGCTCAGGTCGTAATCCCAGGGTCCTGGGATCGAGCCCCACATCGGGCTCCTTGCTCCGCGGGGAACCTGCTTCTCCCTCTCCCACTCCCCCTGCTTGTGTTCCCTCTCTCTCTCTCTCTGTCAAATAAATAGGTAAAATCTTATATATATATATATATATAAAATTAGCTACCATGGAGCGCCTGGCTGGTTCGGTCAGTAGAACATGCAACTCTTTTTTTTTTTTTTTTTTAAGATTTTATTTATTTATTTGACAGAGAGAGACACAGCGAGAGAGGGAACACAAGCAGGGGGAATGGGAGAGGGAGAAGCAGGCTCCCCGCAGAGCAGGGAGCCCGATGCGGGACTCGATCCTAGGACTCTGGGATCATGACCTGAGCTGAAGGCAGTCGCTTAACCAACTGAGCCACCCAGGCGCCCAGAACATGCAACTCTTGATCTTGGGGGTGGTGGGTTCGAATCCCACGGTAGATGTAGAGATTAGTTTAAAAAAACAAAACAAAACAAAACAAAACCTTAAAATGAGCTATTGTGCTGAAGACAAAGCTCTCAGAAGGCAGGGGCTAGACAGCAGATCACTGGGGGTGGCAAGAATCATGGTCCTCATGCAGCCCAGTCAAGGCCGGGGAGCCACAGAGCAATCCCTTAGCTTGCTTAGCATGGCTTTCCAAGACTCTAGTAAAGAGCTCGGCACCCAAATGTTCCAAGGGGAGTGAATGGCTGGGTGAATAAATGACATCAATCCAAAGTAAAGTTCTTGAGTGAATTACTAAACAGTCTGTGAGCATTTAGAAAAGGAAAACAATCTACAGCTAAGGTCTGCCAAGAATAAGACCTGCAAACTTATTTCCTTTTCTGATAAGATTAACAGCTCCAAAGCTGCATACCTAAGTGTACAGAGACTTTGGCCAAACCACGATCATATTCTTCTAGACGAGGTGACAACAGGAGGGTGAACTTAGTTGTACCTTGTTGTTAACTCCCAACCCAAGTATAATCATTAGACAACTCCAGGGAGGTGGGGTCGAAGGGGTGTGTTAGGTCCCAGGGCTCTATTATTAACTCCATCCTGGGCAACACTTTAAGCCTGGAAAATCCAGATGAGGATATCAATGGCAGGCTAATTCAATTGATAGTTGACATACACAACTGGGTAAAATGTCAGAAAACTGGATCAGAATCCAAAAAGATTTCATGAGAATGGGTGATAGGTCAAACGTTGAGGATGGTTTTACAGTGGAGTGTGTGCTCCGCTGCCTGATTCAGTGCAGGGGGCAGGAGGGAAGAGCACCAAAGGTGGGAGAAAAAAAAATCTTTAGGGTTTTGGGGTGCCTGGCTGGCTCAGTAAGCGCAGCACGCGACTCTTAGTCTCAGGGTTGTGAGTTCAAGCCCCATGTTGGGCATAGCGCTAACTTTAAAAAAAATCTTGGGTTTGTTTTTTTTTTATCTCAAGCTCAGTATGACTCAACACTGTGACAGTAAACCACCTGCATTATGCAAAGTCCAGAGCCGGGAATGTCATCATACTGTACTCTGGGCCAGGGTTATGTTCAATTCCAAGGGGCATGACTTAGGAGGAAGATGGTTGTTTTGTTTTGAGGACAGAATCTATACAACAGAACACAATGCAACCATAAGAATGAGGATGTATTCTAAAGCCAGCCTTGCAAACCCGAGCCATACGTGACAAGGCTGGTGGGAAAGGCTTTGTAGGGTGCGCCATCCTCCATCTAAGAAGGAAGGAGATGTGTGGACACACATGCGTATTTGTTGGCATGTACATAAAAAAGTCTGGAAGGACACAAGAAAATGGTACCACTGACAAGACTGAGGACAGAAACGAGTTGGCTAGGGACCGAGGCTTATGAGAGAGACAGACACACAAAGATGCCTCACTGTATAAAAGCCTTCTTTAAGCTTGAATTTAAAACCACTTAAAGGGGGGCGCCTGGGTGGCTCAGTCGTTAAGCGTGTGCCTTCGGCTCAGGTCATGATCCCAGGGTTCTGGGATAGAGCCCCGCATCAGGCTCCCTTCTCCGCGGGAAGCCTGCCTCTCCCTCTCCCACTCTCCCTCTTTGTATTCCTGCTCTCGCTATCTCTGTCTCTGTCAAATAAATAAAATCTTTAAAAAAAAATAAAAATAAAAATAAAACCACTTAAAGGTATGAACTCAAGAAAATGTTTTTTGAGTCTCCAGGATAGTTAATAAACAAACATCACACGAAGACTTAAGAATGTTTAACCTGGTTTAACAACAACCACCAGATTCTTTCTGTGGGAAGGGGGGGGTGTGGGTGGAGTTGCAGAAGCCAAGATATTTTCTGTTCTGAGGCTGCAGAGGGCAAACCTCAAACCAAGGAGTGAAGGCTGAAGAAAGGCAGATGTGCTTTACAGAGGGAAGGAAATTCTGGTTGTTAAGCCTGGTCAAACACAGAGCAGGTGCCCAGAGCTGACCGGTTAGCACCAGAGCGAGAGCAAAGGCCTGCCACCTGCCAGAAGTATCAGCAGGTAGGGGGACCATGAACCAGATGATGCTTGATGTCCCCTCCCAACTGTGGGGTGTGATTTTTAGAAGGCCTGACCATAAGGAGCCAGAAACTCAGACCAAGAAGATTCATGCAAGATCACACAACACTTTCTACAGATATACACACATGTGATTTCTCTAAGACAAATAGTAATTACAGTCCCGTCTCTCTCACACTGAAACACATTCATAAACCAGAACGCTTCTTCACTTGCAACCAGTTTCAGAACATCACGAATGAAATAACCAATGGAAGTAAGAGCACGTGTAATCAGTATGTTTTTGGTTCTGTTGTTCTTATTCCACACATTTTTTTTTTAAAGATTTTACTTATTTATTTGACAGAGAGAGACACAGCGAGAGAGAGAGCACAAGCAGGGGGAGTGGGAGAGGGAGAAGCAGGCTTCCCACCGAGCAGGGAGCCTGATGCGGGGCTCGATCCCAGGACCCTGGGATCATGACCTAAGCTGAAGGCAGACGCTTAACGATTGAGCCACCCAGGCGCCCCTATTCCACACCTTATTTCAAGAAGGATTTACGAAGGCTAGCAGGCTCTATATGAGATGTTTAAAATTCCTTTTATAAAGAACAGCAAAACTTCTACCATGGGCTGGTCGCTGGTCGCTGGTCGCTATGGAAGAGGGCGAGAGGTCGCTAGTGCAAGGAGCAGGTGAAGTTAGCTTGGGCTGCTACAGAAAGCTCAACCGGAACAACACAGGAAAGCAATACCACCAGCTCCAAGGAGAGCATCCAGATAAACCTCGGCTAGGGAAAGGCTGCAAATGGAATAGAGCTGTCCTATTAGAAACTTCAAGAAGCCGCAGCAAACAGTGCCACAAACCTTGGAATGCTGTAGGCATCAACCCCAGGAGAGCAGGTGCTGGGGTGACAAGGGTAACAGGATTTGTGTAACCACTCATGGCCTGAGGCCCATGAAGCAGCCCCTTTGAGTCCATCCTAATTCCTCACTCTCCTTCTGTGGCTGAAAGCCAACCACACACCACGAGGGATGTCCATTTCATACCAATATACCCAAGACAAAACCTTCATGGTCACTGACTTCACATTTAAAAGGAGACAAGTGGGGTGCCTGGGTGGCTCAGTCGATTAAACCTCTGACTCTTGTTTCGGCTCAGGCCATGATCTCAGGTTTATGGGACCAGCCCCAAGGCCGTGGTGGCTCTGAGTCCAGCAGGGAGTCTGCTTTCTCTCTCCCTCTGCCTCCCCACCCCTGACCCCGGCTTGTTCCTCTCTCTCTCTCAAATAAATATTTAAAAAAAAATAAAAGGAAACAAATATGTTAGGTCATCGATCTTATGTTGGGCAGAATCTCTGCTTCTTATAAGGCAGAATTTACTGCCTTAAAGTTTGCACATGTGCATTATCAGATTTAACATTTCAGCTGAACCTCATTATCCAACAATGCCCATTTTATCACAAAGATCTAACATTAATAAGTCATTAAGATAGTGACTGAAACATTCTATTTCCTAGCTTACTGGAATTTTACCTTGTGTTTTGAATCATGAATTTTTAAAAAAAATAATGTTCCTAAAAATAGAAAGCTATTATTTTTCAGGTTCCTCATAGGAAAAAAAATAAGATTAAACGATTTCATCTCAGTTCTCACTTTGCTTTTTTTTTTAATTTAAAACTATCAAAGTCAAGGGGCGCCTGGGTGGCTTGTCAGTTATGTGTCTGCCTTCAGCTCAGGTCATGATCCCAGAGTCCTGGGACCAAGCCCTGTGTTGCCTGACGTCAGGCTCCCCGCTCAGCGGGGAGTCTGCTTCTCACCCTGCCCTGCTTATGCATGCTCCCTCTCTCTCTCAAATAAATAAATAAAAGCATAAAAAAAAAAACAACTATCAAAGTTTTCTAATTTTTTTCCAAACTACAAAATAATCTCAATTACTCTGTGGCTACATACAGCTTCGAAAAGAGAGGTCAAAGAACGTTAATACCAAAATGAACATGACAAATGTTATTTCCAACAGAATGCTTTTGGAGGAAAAAGGAAACAGGAATGTTAAGGTCTTCTTCTTTAAATAACAGGTACAGGATGCTAGACCAAGTCAGTGTGCTAGTTCTCTAGAAGACCATCTGAAATACACTTTTAAATATTTATTCCCTTCACAGTAATATTTTACGAAGCTTGATTATTTTTGAATTGTCCTAATACGGGTTTCTCCCAGGAGGGGAGAAATTCCAAAGTAGTCCCTTCAGAAGTGTTTGCACCGCTCTGCCTACACGTACACACACCCACTTCTCCCGTATCGGAACGGCATCGCGGCAGGCCTTCCTATTTGATGAGCAACTGCCTACTGCGGGTGGTACTTGGGCTTAGCCCACCCCGCCCTGGCAGCAGCTTCCCTGTTCCACAGGGTGGCTGGGACTTTATCAGGTGTTAACGGGAACTGTGACTGTCACATCATTCTGTCCCTTGTGGTTACCGCACACAACCCTGCATCTCCCTTCTCGCGCCACGGTGCGCCCGCTCTTAGAAGAGTTCTGCTCAAGAGAACAGCAGAGGGTTCCATGGGGCTCGGGAAACACAGAGGCAGTCTTGCTCTGCACGAACCCAAGTTCATGTATCACAGGGTCATTCCAAACAAGGGTACACGGTTTTCACCGTAGGGAACTTCCCTTGGACTTACAGCCTTTTTGTAAGAGCCATGTCGCGTGTCCATTTTTATTTTATTTTTTAAAGATTATTAGAGAGAGAGCGAGTGAATGAGCAGGGGGGAGGAGCAAAGAGAGAGGGAAAAGCAGATTCCCCGCATGACCTGAGCTGAAGGCAGACGCTTAACCGACTGAGCCACCGAAGCGCCCCATTTTTATTTTATTAAGGATTTTCTATGGAACATTTTTATTCCATTCTTTTGTCAATCAACCTCTGCTGAATGCTGGGGTTTTTTCCTGCTACTGAAAATTAATCTTTAATTTTAATGCCAAGCACTTTGTACTTGGACTTTTGATGCTTGATGATGTTTACTTGCTTTTCCTTCGAAGCTTCCAACAGGTACCTTAGGAGACACAAACGTCAACCTCCTCCCACTTCTAATTTGAATCTTTTCAACTACAAGCCCTGGGACACATTTTGTACCTTCTGCAAAGCCTCTGCTGTTCTTCAGGTCCATCTATAGAGAGCCTGTTACATTGATGAGGGTGATTTTTTAATTATCAAATGAGAGACTGTAGGAAGACAGATACCGATTCATCCCCAGGATGATAAAGCTTCTGATATATGCCATTCCACCCTCAGGGGCAGTGGATCCAGATCCCTTCCACAGCCTGAGCATGCTCATTTCACCTCCCGTTCCCTGAAGCCCTGAGGATGCAGGAAGAACATCAGCCACCCTCGAAGTGCTGTTCACAAATTAATACCTGTCATACAATTTGTGCATTTCTCACACTGGACAGGTGCTAGTTCCCTGCATGATTCTATGCAGCATGATGTACTGAGAAGCCACAGGACCGGCAGGGAGCACCTTCTTGGAGTACCGATTTTTCTGGAAGTCTCAACGAGTCGGACAGTGGTTCTCAAAGTGTGGACCCCTGACTACCAGCACCGCCATCACTGGGCAACTTGGTGGAAATGCTCAGACCCCACCCAGACCTCCAGAATCAGAATCTCTGGGCTGAAGTCCAGTGATCTATGTTTACAGGCTCCCAGGTGATTCTGAAGCACAATAAACTTTGAGGAACAATGTCCTATTAAAACAAACAAGGAAGTACCATGGAGTAAAACAGGCAATTTGCACCCGTTCTGAACATTTCCTATTTGCAACTGGCGGATCTGGACTCAGCTGCAGGGACGAGCTCAGTCCCCTCTTCCCAGGGAAAACTCAGAGCCAACAAAGCTTCTAAATGCTGAGGACTCCCAGATCTGCATCTCCAACACTAACCCCCTTCCTCTGGCAGCCCAGCCCTGAATCTCAATCTTCCCCTCTCTCTCTCTCTGAGCCAGCAATGCTTGCAAGGGTGACTGGGGTCGTACATCAAAAGCTGAACAGATCCTGTGTTCCTTGCTCCTTTGCTCCAAGGCCTGGCAGCACCCTTTTTTTTTAAGAGATGGGGGAGGGGCAGAGGGGGAAGGAGAAAGAGAATCTCAAGCAGACTCCCCACTGAGCGTGGAGCCTGAAACAGGGCTCAATCCCACAACCGTGAGATCATGACTTGAGCCGAAAGCAAGAATCAGATGCTCAACTGCGCCCCCCAGGCGTCCCCCAACCCTTCCACCAGTAACTCTTATCAAGAATCCCTCTGGGAAAACGTATCTACCAAACATTACCAAAAGTTCCTCTATGGGGCTTCCACTTTGGGTATAAATTTTTATCATGTCTGAGTGGTTGTTTCACTTACCTTTATTCTTCCACAAAGAGCATCTATTATACTCTCAAAATAAGAAATCAAACTGTTTTTATGAGGAAGTAGAACCACTTTATGACTCAATAGCTTCCTTTTGTGTGACTCAGTATTTACTGAATCTCACTGATTCCATCCTTCTATCCCACAGAATAGATGCCTCAATTTCATCAAATTCAAGTGAACGATATATTCATTCGCACCATCCCCCAGCAGTGATCCAGCAGTGATCTCATTCTCTCCCTGGGCCCAGCCACGAACACTCGGGCATCCTGGACATCCAGTCCAGGGCTCTCCCTTGTGCACGGTCCACCCTCCACTTGGCCCACACAGCCTCCTCTTGGTGCTCTCATACCATTCCACTAAATCACTAGTAACACCTGACCTGACATGTCCAGTACTACTTGAAATACCAGCGAGCCCTGTCCAGGCTCAGGCTGCCCCTCTCCATATGTGCACACACATGCAGTCCAGCGAGGCCAGTCCCAGGCTCCAGGCTCCCCCTTTTCAGCTGTCCTGTCAATTACCCAGGCTGTGGTGAGCTCTGTATTTTCACACCGGCTCTGGGCCTTCCTGTTTAGCAACCATTACTGAGAACCTCCTATGCACCAGAAATCTATATCCTGAATTACTACAACTCATCCCTGACCTGAGGCAAACCATGACACAGGGAACATCCAAACAGGAGGAGTAAGAGTAACGGAGCCGGACAGGCCCCAGAGGAGAAAGAAACAGGAAGAGAAAAGGTGAACTGGCTGAGCAGACACAGGGAGAGTGGTCCGCAGAACAGGGTCTTCCCTGGCAGGTTTCGCCCGAGCAGGAGCAGCAGCCCCCTCTCCCGGCCGGTGGTCTGTATGCAGAGATGGCATCAGTTATAGAATCATTTTAGGTAAGCATGTAAGCAAAGGAAGGACTCTGAAAGTCGAGTTTAAGCAGCAGAAAATGACACCCGAGGAAGTTATGAAACCCCTGTAGGGGTTTTTAAAAAGTGCGTTTAGATTCTAATCACTCTGCCTGGTTGAGGTGTGGCCTGAATTCCCTAAGAGTTCAAAGTCCTCTTGCAGCTGGAGGAGTCTGGGATTTACACTAACTTACCTAAGGCAGGGGAGGGAAGTGAGGAGAGATCGCAGTAGGCAAGGGGTCACTCTGCCCCACCCCCAGCATGGAAAACAGTGCCCTGGCTGGTGCCCACCAGCCCCCACCACCGTGCACCAGCCAGCAGGCAGGGCCAGCCCGCTCACAAAGGGACCAGTCACCTGGAGAAACACCTGTATCCCTCTCAGAAAAAAAGTGGTCCTCTAGTCTCCCTCTCCTCCAATGCAAATACTCAAAGCAATCTAGCTATATCAGATCTAAAATGCGTTTTGTCAGATTGGTGCTTTTAATTTTCTCCCTTTAAGCACTAGAAACAAACGTTTCAAACCAGTAGTTAGAATTTATGAACACAAAGGTGGATGGCCCAGGCCAGCAGGGTAAAGAGCAGGGAAATGGATATGTCAATTGAAGAACGAAATGCACCACCCCCTTCACACAGAATGCTGTGTTATTCAGCCATTTACATTTAATTTTTCATGGAAATCTTTTAAAAAACAAGGAAACATACAAAACCTAGAAGAAAACCCACCTTTCTTCCCCCCTGCCCCCCCAAAATCTAACAATTCTATTCAATATTCAATACTGGGAAAAGCCTTACTCAGACAAAATGCACAGAAATCAATTCCCATCCCCAGCAAAGCTTCAATTCTCACTCAACAATTTAAGAGAAACATTCACAGATGCCCATTCTTCCTTCAAGAAAAATTCTCAACTTCTGTTTAAATGTTTAAATCTGCTCATTTTCTTACATTTTTTTCCCCCAAAGCAACACCTCCATTTAAGAAAACCAATCAGGCCCATTTGGACTCGTTCCTTAAAAAGTTCCCAACCCTGAGGTCTGAACAAAAATCCTTCCAGAAAGAAGTAAACTAGGTCAAGTACGTTGGAGATGAATTGCCAGCTCGGGAATCTCGATGTAACCCAACACTGCTAGGAGCTGTGTTAGAATTCCCAGTTTTCAAGTGTCCCGGGAAGGCAAAGCCGCCTCCCCCGACCCAGAAAAGTCTTACCAGGTGGCATTAATGCCTTCAACGCGAGACATCTCACTTGGAGACTACAAATACGCTAATCGTTATAGGTGAGGTGACGCTGAAAAACCCAAGGGCATCAGCCGTTCTGAAGGGTATGCGGAAGTCTTGGCTGCCATCGAGGTAACTTTTCACTGCCAGGTGACAGGCGTAGGGACAGCACCTTTAACCCGCCTTCCAGGAAGGTGTTCCTCTGCTTTGCTCCTCTCCAGAAACCCGTGCTCTTCCCATTTCCTGTCACGTTGCGGGTGCCCCAGGAGCTTGCCAGCTGGCCACACCAGATCCTCAAGAGCCCCGCAGGGCTCCGTCTCTGGGAACCGGAAGGACGGAGATAGCGCAGGTAACATCAGTTGTCAGCGCGCCTCCGCCTTCAGTAAATGTGGACAGGTACACCCTGTCTTAAAGGAACGCTTTCAGTGATCAGCTTTTCCCTCTGCGAAGAATTCCACTTCTGCCACTTCCAGGTTATGCAATCACACAACTGGCTGGAGGCTTCTCAGAAAGAAACTGCACCGTCCCACCCGAGTCCCACCCGAGGCAAATACATTAGGTTCCTTGTACGTGTGAGGCTGTTAGCATCACTTAGTGAAGGGACCCTGACGTTCTTACCAACTTCTTAGAAGCAATCAAATAATGAAATCTTAAAATGCCCCCCCCCCCAAAAAAAACAAAACAAAAAACCAAGGATTTACCTTTCTTCTAAGAAAAATTTAATAATCCACTGCAGCCCGGTCTCTTCTCACAAAAAGCATATAGTTAAGTTATGTCATGGGCTGAACTGTATGGCAACCTCTACCTCCCCCCAAATTCCTATGTCGAAGCCCCAACTCTCTACACCTCAGAATGTGACTGTATTTTGAGAGGTGGGCCCTTAAAGAAGTGATTAAATTAAAAGGTCATGCGTGTGGCCTGAATCCCACCTGCCCGGTATCCTGAGGGAATGTGACACACAGAGGCACCAGGGTGCACGCATGCACACAGACACACACACACACGAAAGACCGAGTGAGGACAAAGGGAGCACAGGCCAAGGAGAGAGGCCTCGAAGAAACAATCCCACTGGCACCTTGATCATGAACTTCTAGAAATAAATTTCTGCTATTTGAGCCCCCCAGCCAGCAGTATTTTGTTCTGGCAGCCTGAGCAGATGAAGAGAGCTGGGAAGAGAAAACAGGACTCAAGTCAAGCAAGACAACAAGTGTAAGGCGTGACATCAGTCAAAACAGTCTTCAGACAGGTGATTCCAGGGGACAAGGGGAGAGCTCCTGGGGTCCTGTGTCCTTTCCTGGGCGCACACACCTTGACAGATGAACCCCCGTCAGCCTGACCCCTTCTGCAGGGCACAACAGAGCTCACCAGGGCCAGGAGCAGAGACGGCACGTGAGGTGGGCCCAGCAGGATGGAGATGATGTGCTGGTGGAGAAGACAAGGGGTAACAGAGAAAGGCCACATGCATGAAGAGGACATGCAAAACCCCAACTGAGAAATGAACAACAAAAAACTGGATGATGGGCAGGAGGAATCAAGCCCACACTATGTAATTAGCAAATGCACATTTGAAATATTGGCCAATCTCCCCCATTGCTGTATTCAAATTACATCATGACTTAATGCCTCTTAATTTAGGAAAAATTAACAATTTTATCATATGGTTTCACTTATTTGTGGAACATAAGGAATAGCATGGAGGACATTAGGAGAAGGAAGGGAAAAATGAAGGGAGGGAAATCGGAGGGAGAGATGAACCATGAGAGACTATGGACTCTGAGAAACAAACAGGGTTTTAGAGGGGAGGGGGATGGGGGGATGCATTAGCCTGGTGATGGGTATTAAGGAGGGCACGTACTGCATGGAGCACTGGGTGTTATACAAAAACAATGGATCGTGGATCACCACATCAAAAACCAATGATGTATTGTATGGTGACTAACATAATAAAATTTAAAAAAACAAACAAACAATGCTGTTTAAGTAAAAAACGAGCATTCGGAGCGGTGGTATTAATAACCACCAGGATAGGGCGCCTGGGTGGCTCAGTCGGTTAAGCGACTGCCTTCGGCTCAGGTCATGATCCTGGAGTCCCGGGATCGAGTCCCGCATCGGGCTCCCTGCTCGGCGGGGAGTCTGCTTCTCCCTCTGACCCTCCCCCCTCTCATGCTCTCTCTATCTCATTCTCGCTCTCAAATAAATAAATAAAATCTTTTAAAAAAAAAAAAAAAAAAAAAATAACCACCAGGATAATTCAGAGGCTCGGTAGAAACTCAGGTCTTGCTACAACAGTGCTTCTCAACTGGGGGCGCCTCTGCCTAAGAGGCGGACTGGGCGATGTGTAGAGACAGTCCTGATTCCTGTGGGGAGGGGCTATACGGTTTATCTCCTGGATATTGACCCAGAAGTGGGGGGCCCGAGCTGCTGCAGCAACACACACCACCCCCCTCCCCTCTTCCAAGCCCACCGGGAACCCCTTCTCCTTCATCCTTCCCCAAAGTGCTCCCACCCTTCTGCCACACCTGAAGCTTGGCTCTGCAGAGAATACAGGCCTGGGGAGGCCAAGGGTTCTCCCACACTTCCCAGGACCAGGGCCGACTGCCAGGCCTCCAAACCCCTCCACTGGTCAGTAGGAGTCCCTCGTGCCATATTATCCACAGACCACCTGGCTCATCACTCAACGCCCTTGTATCTTAGCCCTTCTTCAAAGGTCACCTGGAGCCGGGGTCACCACCTTCCTCTCTGGCCCACATCCTGCATTATCCTAAATGACGCCGGGGCCCACGCCCATGGGACACCCTCAGTTTCCTAAATGGCGTCTGAACCCCACGCATCTGTGCCCACATTCCACCTCAACCACCCACAGCCGCGCTGGCCTTCGCTACTGCTCAGAATTGCTCTGCTTCTGCAACCGTGACCCCAGCACCCCCCCAACTTCAGGTGTCCCCAGTTCCCTTCTCTGAGGATCAACAGACCCACCCACATAACAGGAGCTGAAGTTAACTCAAAAGTTCATTAAAGGATAACAACTCCGGAAGTCCGGCATCGAGTGCACATTTTTCCACGTAGTCTCTTGTAGTCCGCACAACTGCAAGATGGGCGCTACTCCTACCATCCCCACCTCCCAGGGAGAAAAACGAAGGGGAGAGATTTGAGAAATCTCAAAATCTTGGTGACTGAGCCGGTGAGTAGTCCAGGCCCCAGGAGCTTGGACACAAAGCACAACTGCTCCCACCTGAGTCTATGAAACATGCTTTCAAACTCACTAATAATCAAAGGGATGCCAATAAAAAAAACAAGAGTATAGGTTTTCAGCCCAACAAACTGACAAAGAGCAAGAAAGAGTGACAATACCCAGGCTGGTGAAAATGTCGGGAGAGGCAGGTACTCTGTCAGAAGGAAGACTGAAAACGGATACAACATTTCTACAAGGCAATTTGGCAAAACATAAGCAAGCCTTAAGTAGCAAAGAGCTTGAGGCAAACAGTCCACTTGTAAAAATCCACCCGACAGAACCAGCCAGACAAGTGGGCAAAGATGTATTTACAAGAATATTCATCAAGGGCAAAAACCAAACAATTCACCAGACATCATCTAACGGGGCTGGTTAAACCCATCAGACTAGTAATTATCATTACTATTGTTAGCACTGTTATGTCAGCCGGGTAAACTGCTAATGCTTTGACATAATTTTATTTAATCCTCACAACTTGGTGGACTTTACAAGTAAGGAAAATGTTGCCTAAGTCGTAACATAAACTGGTCGGTCGTGCCCTTAATGAGTAGTTCAGCGGGAATCCGACTCCAGAATCGGCACCACAGAGAAAGATGAAGTAGAATTCTATTTGTTGATACAGGAAAATGCCCTTGATACGTAATTGACAGCAAAAACAGAAGCAACATTAGAACGGAGCAGAGGTTGATTCCAGATTTAATTCTTTAAAATGGGACACAGTGCTGGCTACTTAAAGCCACCCTCTCCTCCTCTACTCTGTGACACCTAGCTGAGGACCCCACAAACCGTGCTCCCCAACGGTCTTTCCAGCTGGCTCCCTGGCAGGGCCCAGAAGAGGCTGTCAGCGTCGCAGGCCAGGAGCCCCCCCACCCCCCACCCAGGCTCCACCACAGCTGGAGGGCAGCCCCCCTCAGGGGCTCAGCACCCTCCCTGCTGGGCCTCCTCACTTCACGGTGGTTCAGGTCGCCCCAGCTCTTCCCTCGTTCCTGCAGCCCTTGGGGGGGTGGCACCTGTTTCCTGCAGAGACCATCTCTGGGTTGTCTCAGCTAACCAGGGTGACCCCCTTTTCTTTCAGCCTCCACACCCGTGCAAGCAGGTCTCGGGGCCAGGGCCCTTCTGCTGGAGCCTGACTGACACCAGTGCTCACACAACCACTCAGCGGCTCGGTGGGGGCGACTCCCCAGCTCCCACCTAGCACCAAGGGCCTGGGACACAGGCCAGGACAGACAGGTCCCACTCTGCTCTCGGGGTGATGGGGTTCACATATGCTGAAAGAGTACCTGCTCATACTTCAGCCAACTGCGATGGTGGGTCATTTTTCTCTCTTCTTTTTCTATGGGTTCCCCCCTCCCCACCAGTAGTTACCTTCATAATCAGAAAATTCAATAAATAATTTAAAAATAAAGTAGAAAAACTACCTTCCTCTGTGAACTCCATAATGTTCTGACGAGATCGGTAAGAGGGCCTTAAGACTAGCCTGGAAGGGCGCCTGGGTGGCTCAGTTGGTTAAGCGACTGCCTTCGGCTCAGGTCATGATCCTGGAGTCCCGGGATTGAGTCCCGCATCGGGCTCCCTGCTCAGCGGGGGGTCTGCTTCTCCCTCTGACCCTCTTCCCTCTCGTGCTGTCTCTCATTCTCTCTCTCAAATAAATAAATAAAATCTTTAAAAAAAAAAAAAAAAGACTAGTCTGGAAAATAAAAGAGACCCTGCCCTCTGTACATAACCATGGTCCTGAAACCATATTTGGGACAGAATATTTTCTGAACCAAGAGAGATCCCTGATGCCATCACAACAACCAATACTAACTGACGCGCCCGCGATCTCGAAGCACAAAGCTAGGACTTCACACCTAAAGTAGTATTTTAGATGCTCAAGGTCAGACCACAGAGGAAAGGCCCACCCATTTTATATATTAATTAACTCTCTTCTTTCCTAGGTCTGAGACAACAGCATCTCATGGTGCTAGGCCAGCACCTGCAGAATCCTGGAGCTGGCCCTCCATCCCTCCCTCCTGCCTTCCTCGGACAGCTGTGGAAATCCAGGCTTGCACACAGCCAACCACGTGACTGCTAAGGACCCCCAACCCCACCCCCACCCAGCAGGGAGGCTCAATCACTTCCCATGCCTTCGTTCGCCATGCAGCGCGTCCCTGCAGCCCTGGGTGCAGGACATAGGCCAGACACGGCTCCCCGGAGTTCCTGGACCGTGGGTTTCCTGGTAGCTTATGCCCCATCCTGGAACAGCACCGCGGCATGACCGGCATGGGGTCCGTAAGATCTCTCAAGTCTTCCAGAGCCTGCCTGTCGTCACGGCAGATAAGGAGGAAGTATGGAAGCGAACGAAACTGCCTTTTTGAGAATAACCTATGAGAATCACTGAATTGTCCAGTTCAGGAGTTACTGTCGACGATGGGTCCCAAACCCTTCTGGCAAGATCAGGCAGCTGCAATCCATCTAACAAGCTTGGGTCAAGCGTTACATGTCGAGTCAGCAGTGGAGAGGTATTTTTCAGCTCTGGGACCCAAGGCACAGTATTAAGCCTCAGTTTCCCTATCAGCAAATGGGGATATAATCCCCTACGTCTACCTAAAGCTAGCTAGGTCAGTCAGTAGCTGCCACACGAGAGGGTTATCAGCACAAGTCATTTCCAAGTCAGAACTGGGAGCCGGGCCTCCTGACACGTGCCCACGTGAGCATCCTGCCTCTTCTCCAGCAACAGGATGGTCTTCAATTCTGACCCAACCATATAGTCTGGTCTCCCCTCTCCCAATCTCCGTTCCTATAGACTCTGCCTGCATCCAAGTATCAGTGGCTTGACAATCAAACACCCGAGATAAGATCCCTCTTAAATAGAGTTAAAACTGTTAGAAAAAATAACAAAAGGCGAGGTTTGTCATTTTTCAAGCTGCTCCTGTTGTTGCACAAAATACGTAAAATTAAATTCTCATTTCAAGACTCTTCATTATCCGGGCCTCAGCGTTCCTTAAATATCTGACATGAAAATGCTAAGTGGAAAGATCTTTCCTGAACACAGAGACTTGGTTAAGCCAGTAATGAGAAATATATCAAATGCAAGTGTTTCTACAGAACAGAGTAAAGTTCAAGGTAAGAGTCCCAAAGCCCCTTTTATATAGCTGGAGTTTCAAATTCTGCCACTCGGAAACCACTAGAGGTTTACAGCACGTGTGAACCCAGGTGCCAGGCCAAAGCAGGTCCGAGGAATCTGTCAGCATCCGCTCCGATATGCCCCAGTCGGAAGACACAGGATATTCCTTCTAGAACTGAAGGAAATTGCAGGCATGAAGTTAGAATCAGAATTTTAAAGTGGGTGATTCAAATTCAATTAGAAATTTTGCAGCGGTGGGAAGCCTGGGTGGCTCAGTTGGTTAAGTGTCTGCCTTCAGCTCAGGTCATGACCCCAGAGTCCTGGGAGTCCTGGGATCGAGTCCCACATCAGGCTCCTTCCTCAGTGGGGAACCTGCTTCTCCTTCTGCCTGCCGCTCCCCCTGCTTGTGCCCTCCCTCTCTCTCTGACAAATAAATATTTAAAAGAAATTTTTTGCAGGGCGCAAGAGAGACAAAGCTGGGCCTGCGCACGCGGATCTGGAATTTGCTATGACCGGAACCCCATGCTTGCCTTCACAGAAGGCACTGTTTCCACAGCCCCGTGAGTTGCATCAAACAGCAGCTGGGAACATGAGCGCCGAGCCAGGTTCCCGAACCAACAGGCACAGGCTCCAGGATTCATTTTAGAAATTTGGGTAAATTTTCAAATACCCCTACTAGGTACATTCAATCTAAATGATATATATACACACAAACGCACATATATGTGTTCACAATGCTAGTCACAGCACACATTATACTAGCCTAGAGGGAAAAGTAGAACTTCATATATGGAATTATGATTATTTGTATAGGAAATCGGGACCTGCTTTCACACTCAGAGTAGGAATGACAAGACCAGAGTAAACCATCACCAGATGAAGTGATCTAGCACTTCAATGTTCAAAATAAGAACAATCTGTAGCTGGATGTTCAAAGAAAGGAGCAATATTCTGTCTCATTTCCAACCCCACCCCTGATGGACGAGAGGAATTTTATTTTATGCTGTAACTCAAGATTATTTCATCACAGCCCCCAACAAACCCTCCTTGCCTCTCTGTGATAATACTGGGTAAGAGCTCATCTTTTCTCTAACCTGAATAATTTATACTGTTTCCTCCCATCGCCTCATGCTTGGGAGACAATCAAAGCTGCTTTTAAAATTCACCACCATGCGTCCGGTAAAGTGAGGACCCGGATCACTAGCAGGACAGCAAGAAACCCCTGATCTGCTGATGAGCATCAACCTAGGCATCAGCCACCTGTGCCAAGACATCCTCCCAACCAGCCTATCAGCAAAGTGTTAGTGTCCCCCTCCCATGCAGGAGGAAACGGAGGCCCAGGGGAGAGAAACAAGATTGAGGAACTCATGGTGGGGGACCTGGGCCTCAAACTCAGGTCTGTCTGCCTGCAAAATCCACGCTCCTCCCCACGGCACTGTCATCAGAATTGGTTATCACCAATGTGATAGTTGGTCTATAGCAAGACGGAGTCCTGAATGCTTTCCCCAAGGCCTTTGATAGTCTCAGAAAAATAAGCAGTGACTCAGAGTAAAGACAATTTCACCTGTTTTATCAATGATGGAGACCTGCAGGTGGCAGAGGGTAGCACAATGGATCCATTCAAGAGCAGAACTTTGCAGCAAAGCATTACACGAGGAAGGCATTCCTCCTCCTCCTCCAGAAAAACACTGAAAATACACCACTAAAAATGGAAAGGAATCCTTTGCTCAGAAGTGAACAAAAGAATCCACTGATGACTATACAAAGGAACCAATCTGATTGGAATTTTTACAGCATGCAGCACCAATCTGCATTTTTGTAATATGACAAGGAGACAGGCTGTGTTATTTCCCAGTGCTGGCGGCCTTTTGCAGGGCAAACAGGGAGCTTTTTATGAGCCTTGTAATTAGGATTTTCATCAAGTGTGTAAAAAAAAAAAAAAAAAAAAATCCACTGCCTGAAACTTGAGCAGTCCTTGATCTTTGCAACTGAATCTCCCTGTTACACACTTGCCAGGAAGCCCTCTGGGGCCAGGTGCAGAGACCTTTTAGCTGAGTCCACCTTCTAGATGCTCCCATCTGTCCCTCACCTGGATGACCCACCTAGCTCCTAGCTTGTGTCTCTGCCTCTGCTCTTGCCCTCCTCCAGCACGAGGAGCCAGGGCAGGGGAACCAAAATATGAATCTGAAATCAACACCTTATGGAAAACTCCATCTCCAGGGGCCCTAACAAGTCTACAAAGCCTGAGCTCACCTGTATAACTCACCGGCCTCACTCCATTCCTTCCAACCCATGCTCTGCACTTTGGCCATAAGCTTCCCCTCTTCTGGAGTTTGCAAGGAAGATGTGTGAATATAGCTGTTCTGAAACAGCTCCTTAGACACAGCTGTCTATACTCAGCCAGATCTATACAGCTCTACCAGAATGCAGAATGACTCTGTTATCAAGTAACTCAGACAACAGCCATCTTTAACCTGTCCCTAACTACCACCAGATTTAGGTGTTTTTCACTTTTTTTTTTTTGTATTTGATGTTTTTTATAACAAATATGCAATATATTTTATTATAAAATAGGATGTATTAAAACGATAAAATGGATTATCCTCTATCAGTCCCATTCTCTCCATGTCGTCAAAACAAAGTTTCAGTTCATTAAGGATTATGTCCCTTAAAATGAATAACCGAGGGTGCTGACAAATGTAACTGAGGGTCTCCTGATCAGTGTGGGAGAGGCAATAAGGAATCCTATTATCTGCTCCAAATTACCCTCTCCTCCCAGCTCGCCCCTAGGAAATGTGCAGTTCTTGCCTTTCAAGCAGAGTAAGAGGAGTTTAATTTGCATTGTTAAATGACCGGTATATTAAGTGAAAGTCAGTTAAGTTTGAGCATTCCAGCTTTAAGGGCTACATTGGCAATCTGAAGGCAGAGAATGAGGACACGGGAGCATGTCCAGGGAACAAGCAGACCCCAGGCTGCGGTGATCTGTGGCTCCTGTGAAACTGGACTGAGGCCGGGAGGTCCTCTTGAGATGCTGGCATCCTGCTGCGTCAGCCGTGTTGTGCCCAATCCTGTCCCTTAGCCAAGGAGCAAGAGGCAGGGGATGGAGATGATTTCCCACATTTAGTAATTTATCAAAACAAGTGAAGGGACTTACTTCTCAGGCCAGGTAAGTATCAAAACTTCAGATGTGCACCTCTGCAGGTGCTGAGCCCTCAGCCTGGAGCACCTTTCCCCACACCACCCCCAGCACACGCCCTAGCACCCTGCACCACCCTCAGTCAACATAGGGATGGTGACGCTGCCCGTGGTGACACCATCATTCATTTCCTCTGTGATTCCTAACTCTGCCAC
Organism: Mirounga leonina; assembly: GCF_011800145.1. NCBI lineage: Eukaryota > Metazoa > Chordata > Mammalia > Carnivora > Phocidae > Mirounga > Mirounga leonina. The sequence continues at coordinate 17,007,869 of NW_023270854.1, forward strand.
TTGTTCTTTCTGAAGAGCTTCAGGGAGATGCGAGCGGAGGGGGAAAGGAAACGCAGAGCAGGGGGAGGAAGCGGGGGAGGAGAGGGGAGGTGAGGAAAGGGGGACGGGGAGGGGAAGGGGACGGGGAGGGGCAAGGGGGACGGGGAGGAGCAAGGGGACGGGGAGGGGCAGGGAGACGGGGAGGGGCAGGGGGGACGGGGAGGGGCAGGGGGGACGGGGAGGGGCAGGGGGACGGGGCGGGGGGCGGGGCAGGGGGACGGGGCGGGGCAGGGGGGCTCACAGCAACTGCCCTAGCATCTCTGTAAGTGGTCATCTAGCTCGGTGTTTTTCAAACACAAGTCATACAACCCATGGTTATGAAATCAATTTAGTGTATCCTATTTAATGAAACAAACAAAAGAGAGTAAATGAGCAGCACTAAAAGAGAAACCAAGGAAGAGAAAGGAGCCATCCCATACAGGCCCCAAGGTTAGAGAGAAGCCCAGGAGATGCCGGTAGTGGGCTCCCATCCAGATCAGACCAGGGCAGCGGGTCTAGGAGAGACGTCACCAGCACAGAACACCTACTGGGTCTGAGATTTGGAGGAAGAGTTGGGTGATACCAAAGCCAACAAATACCGGACAAAACAGGAAAAAGCACCATGGTGCAGAGATGGCGTCACGATCCACTCCTCGGGTCACAGTCCAGACAAAGTCACCACAAAGTAAACATGGAAAACCCACCTGAGGGACATGGCAACAGACCAGTGTGGAAGGAGGGAGGGCCAGGGCTGTGTGGGTGAGAGAGGGCAAAGCCCTCACTTCCAAACCAGGAATCCAGTTTGAATATTCAAGTAGCAGCAACCAAATCATGTTGAGATTTGGAGACACAAGCTAAAAGAAGAGATGAACGTGGTTGCCTCTCAGGAATGGGAAATGGATACACATTTTGGGGCTCTCCCTCATTTCCATGTTACTACACCTGTCAATGGTGAGTCTCTCTTCCTGGCTCTCAAGGCCTTTCCCAGGGAAAGAACCACATCCCCACTGGTGCCCACCCTCCCCTTCCTCCTCCACTCAGGCTTCCCACAGAGTCCTAGGAACCTCCTGTTCTCACAAGGGCTTCCCCGCTTAACGACAAACAGAACTCCTTTCTCTGGTCTTTGAGGTGGGTTGAGCTTTATGAAGATAGAGTCTGGTTATCCAGTTTCCTGTGTTAATGAGTGAAGCCACGTGAGTAACATGGCCCATAAATGACACGGGGTGCATCTCTATCCCCAGGATAGCCCCAGGGCACAACCTACACCCTTGCGGGAACCCATCAAGGTATAACTTTCAAAAGAGGCCAGGTGCTCTTTGCTTTTTGAAAGCCACTAAATACTGCTTAGTCACACTTAAAATAACTGTTTTTGCCAGATCAGACAGCTTATTACCCTTGAAGTCAATGTAAATATACAGAAAGTCCCTAACTTACAATCGTTCGACTGAGGGTTTTTCAACTCTTCGATGGAGCGAAAGCCACTCACATTCAGTAGAAACCCTACTTGGCAGTTGGCATGTGGATCCTGCCGGGAACCAGTGACATGCGGTGGGACCCTCTCCCGTGATGCTGGGCAGGGGGACAGCGACCTGGCTCCCCATCAGCCAGCGAGCATGACATGGGGGTCAACGACCGACCCACCGCCAACCATCTGCCCCCCACGCGGTGAGGGAGTCAGCTCCGTACAGGAGACGTCAGCCCCTGATTGTCAACCAGGCTGTGTGTGCGAGGATTGTGCCCAAGTGCAGGTTCAGGTCGGTGTTCGGAGCGCAAGTAAGGAAGGCCTGGCCAAGCTCCGATGGTCCATAGCTTAGTGCAGTAATTGCATTTTCGACATGATATTTTCAACCCGAGACGGGTATGTCAGGATGTAACCCCATTATAAGTGGAGGAAGACTGTAGTTACAATAGCAGGTTACCAAATATTTAAGGACACAGGAGAAACTCTTTAAAATTTTTAAATCTAATCCATTTCTTAGTTTTATTTTTCTCTCTGTGAATTAAGAAAATCAGTGGGGCACCTGAATGGCGCAGTCGGCTGGGCCTCTGATTCTTGGTTTTTGCTCAGGGTCATGAGATCAAGCCCCATGTGGGCTCTGCACGCAGCAGGGAGTCTGCTGAAGATCACTCTCTCCCTCTGCCCCTCCCGCTCATGCTCTCGCTCTCTCAAATAAATAAATCTTAAAAAAAAAAAAAAAGAAAGAAAGAAAAACAGGCTATGATTCCATTTTAGTAGCAAAACCTGTCCGCCAGTGCACACAACATTGGGGGATAACAGGTTCAGTTCTGAAGGAGTCAAGGAAACAAAAATGTGCCCAGAAGAAACTACTAGAATAGAGCTGAGTCTGGAACAGCCTCTCCTCACACCCCCAACATCTCAATGGCTGATTTCCTCAGCTTCTCTGGTTCCTTCTGGAATGCCCTTGCTCCCTCACTTTAGAGCTACCTTAAACCTGAAAAGTTTCCTTAAGTCCCTCTTATTCCTTTTTTTTTTTTAAGATTTTATTTATTTATTTATTTGAGACAGAATGAGAGAGAGAGAGAGAGAGCACATGAGAGGGGGGAGGGTCAGAGGGAGAAGCAGACTCCCTGCCGAGCAGGGAGCCCGATGCGGGACTCGATCCGGGGACCCTGGGATCATGACCTGAGCCGAAAGCAGTCGCTTAACCAACTGAGCCACCCAGGCGCCCAAGTCCCTCTTATTCCATAAACCTTTCCTTTGCTACTTCAGACCTTCCTCAAGTCCGCCTTTGTGAATGCCATTCATTCCGCTCCTGCTTCCCACCAGCAAACAAAAATCGCTTCAAGACAGAGAACCTGACTTGAACCAGAGTTCTCCCAGCCTCAATTCTGGGGAGAGAGGCCACTCAGCAAACAGACAAGCGTTTGCGCCAGTCCCCAAACAAGCAGACCGTTTGTCATTAAAATCACTCTGCCAGCTGCTTACTCAGGCAGATTCATCTCAACTCAGGGCCAGGACTCAGGGAAGTTCCTCCCTGAAACTTTCTCTGTTCACTTAGAACAATCACCCCTTTCCTTGCCAAGAGATTAAATATAAGAAACTGCTTCCCACAGAGAGCCAAAATTGGTATGAACCTCCACAATAAAAAGACAGGAGACATCCTCAGCATGTGAGCAGTCCTCTACTTTATTTACTTGCTTTACCTCTAAGACACAAAAAGCTTCAAACTGAGTCTGCATTTGTAATCTCCCTTTCATTCCCTGGTGGATGAGGTGAGTACTGGGTTTGCCGGTCCAACTCCCTTGTGTTCAGCCTCGGTGGGGGAGCTGGGGAAGCAGGGCAAGCGGTTAGCTCCTGGCCAACCTCACTAGGGCTACCGACATCAATGACAAAATGAAAATCCAGTGTCTTCTTCAGGAAACTGGCGAGGACTGCCTGAATAAGCTGGGCTCTCCCTCCACAAGACCTGCTTCCGTTATTCCCCTACTCTGTCTGGCTTCTCTCTCATTGTGCAGACCCAAAGACAAACAAAACCACCCCACAAATCAAGGGGGGGTGGAACACTCAAGTCCACACACCAGGAATACCAATGAAGAAAACTTTCTACATTCATTAACTCCAGAAGAAAAGCCAACAACCAGTGGGGAATTTACTAGAAAGAGGTTGGCTGCAGCCAAGTATGCCAAAGGGTAGTTTTTGCAGAATGCCTCAGATCACGACTTACAATTTCACACTCTGCACTAACAGAATTGGAAGGAAGGAAGGAAGGAAGGAAGGAAGGAAGGAAGGAAGGAAGGAAGGAAGGAAGGAAAGAAGAGAAAGGAAAGGAAGGAAAGAAAGAAAGAAAGATTGATTTTTATCTGTCAGTTCAAGGTCAGATGGCCTCCACCTCAAGGTTAATAGATAATCAGAAGGGCAAAACAAGAAAAGACGGCACCGCAAACACAACCCATCCCTGCCTCTCAGAAGAGACACAAACACTCACGTTTACAACAAACTGCAGTTTAGAAAGCACATTGCCTGAGTGTGAGAGAGTCATGAAGCTACAGTAAGAGGCCAAAATCACCAAAGATCTCAAGATGCTGGGACAATCTGCCACATCACCAGCCCTTCCCTCCTCATCTGAAGGCTCAACGTTCACTTCTCCTTTATTCACTCATATCTACCACACGGTGTTGGAGGGAGTGAGGGCTTACCCCAGGGCAGGCACCACAGCAAGGGGTCACTGCCTTCGGGGAGCCGGAAATACATAAGTAGGCGGTTCCAATAAAATGGGACACCCTTGATTCAAGGATACAAAGGGCACAGTCCTGCCACAGCAACCCTAGTCTGGAATGGAAAGAAAACACAATTCTGAAATTTCACGAAGGACATGGAATTGATTTGATAGATTTGGGTGACACATGACAGCAAAAATTAAGAATCTGAAGTTCCATTCTCTACGCCTCACAATCTCATCCCCCAAAAGGGGATAAAATTAATACCGAGACTTGTTAGGAGACCACAGGAGCTCATACTCTACTTGTAAAGCGCTCAGAACACAGCATAGCAGAGTGGGCGCTTACGATACTAGCATTTTCATCTTCATGAAACGTACGTAAGGTAGTCTATGTGCATGGAAGGGAAAAGATGTTTGCTTCACTGTATTAGAGGATTAAGAAAAAAATCAACTTGCAGTTCTGTTTAACTCATTTAAATACATGGACTTTTTTTCATGTACGTACACACACACACACACACACACAGGTTAATGCTAAGAGCCTATGATTTAAAGTAAAAAAGATCTGAATTCAAATTCTGACCCAGTTACTTCATCTGGCACATCAGTGTAAACAAGCTTCTTTATATTCCTCTGGGCTCCAACCTCATCTATAAAAGGGAAGTGACATCTACCTCCCAGGGGCAAGATTCAATATGGGGCTCAAGAAAACCCTTTGTAAGCCCTGGAGCTGTGCAACCATTAGAGAAGTGAAAATAACCAGCACAGAAACTTCAGGAGCTCATTCTCCTAATTATCCCTTTCTTCAAAGCTTTAACATGTTAAATAAACAGTAGCATTTAAGCATATATAAACCCGTAAGAATTCCATTAGGGTCAATACCATGGATCTCCCAAATAAATCAGAGAAGACATCCAACTCTCAGCTGTTACTCATGTTCCATTCATTCATTCATTCATTCATTCATCCATTTATTCAACAAATGTTTACTGAGTACCACATACCAGACATTTAAAAAGAGGAAGCCACGTAGCACCATGAATAACTAAAATCCACAAACAGGCCCCTCCATCTGGTTTTGGAATGTACACTATGGTTTTTAAAGCCAGTGTTAACCTCCTAAATAGGAGTTAACTGACATTTGTTATTTGAGTTTAATGATTTCCTAATACATCTCTTAATATATTAGGGTTCACAATCCTCTAGCTACCACATCTGTAAAAATCACTTTTCACAGATTGCCTTTTGACTTTTTTCACAAGAGTTTAGTTTTTATGAGTTCAAATCACAGATACTCTCATCACCTTCAAGAAACTAATCAAATCAAAAAACCAAAATAATACCAACTGCTCAGTTCAAAGTCTTCAACAGCTCAGAAAGGCACCTCCCATTTGCCGAGCACCATGTACTTACAAAGTCTTATAAATTCCGTAACGCCAAGTCATAGCATCATGCCATTTTACGGATGAGGAACTAGAGACTATGATAGATTATTTACTAAGAGCACTCTGGAACAAAGTAACCTTGCCACTGTCCTACCTGATAGTAGAGAGTTCAAAGGTAATGACCCAAAATTACTGAAATACCCTTTGTTATGCTGCAACCCAAAAGGAAAATGTTCAACTCGATCATAGTATTACATACTAAATTCGTATCTGCAAATAATCATTTAAATAAGCCGTCCCTTCTATCTACCCTATATGGCCATCCCACATTTAATTCATCCTATGGAAGTCCCATAGGTTTTCCTTTCCTAACCCCCTTTCCAGTGAGCGGCAAAACAAAACAAAAACAAAAGACCCACAGAAACAAAACCCTTTTAAAGTGGTAAGAGCCTACAGAGCGGGGTAAGGCTGAAAGGCTTTTAGAATGCCTAGTAGGGGAGAACAGAACTTAGGGACATGGTCAAGCAACCAAGGATCTTCTGTTTCTCACCTTAACCTGGTGCTTTTAGAATTACTTAGTCCTAATCCTCTGCTCCAGCAATGAGGGGAGGGGTGGGGGGAGAGGGAGAGGAGAGAAAGGACGCAGGGCCAATGGAGGGTTCTGCTGGCAGAGAGAAGGAAGACCAGTCTTAGAACAGAAAGTGCAGGGCGCCTGGGTGGCTCGGTTGGTTAAGCGACTGCCTTCGGCTCAGGTCATGTTCCTGGAGTCCCGGGATCGAGTCCCACATTGGGCTCCCTGCTCAGCAGGGAGTCTGCTTCTCCCTCTGACCCTCCCCCCTCTCATGCTCTCTCTATCTCATTCTCTCAAATAAATAAACTTAAAAAAAAACAACAAAGTGCATGTTATCTCCCATCTTTTCAGAATAAATTTACATAAGAACACGACTCAAATGATATAATCAAATTTGTTAAGAAACATGGTCAAAATTCTACATCGTTCTTCCCACAACTTTCCAAGTACACATCAACAGAGGAGTCCAGGAAGCCTCTGTTCATAAAAAAAAACACAAAACAAAAATTCAAAGAGCATGGCTTGGTGAAAAGCGTCAGGCCATGTGCTCTACCATCAGCACTTCTGCTTGCAAGCAAGCAAACCACAATGAAGCTGCAGATGCACAAAATGAATCTGGGACTGCGGGGGTTATAAGGTCCATTTGGGGGTTTGTCTGTGACAAATCTTCCAAGAGTTACATTAAGCAGTGCATACATACGCGTGCGCACACACAATTTAATGTAATCATTTGTCAATCCCCTCTCTTAACAGGAACGTGACTTTAAAACTGTAACACTTAATGGGCCAAAATGAAAAGTGGAAACTAAGATGGGTGATTTGTTGAAGTGGAGAAGCTTCCAGAATGGAGAAGATGACCAAGCAAAATGATGAGCCAGATGAACTATGAGTTTCCATTCTTTCTCTGATCCCAGGACATGATGCACATAGCTATGCTCAAATTTCAGGCCAGTACACATACTGAAGCCAAAAGTAGATGACTTACATTGTTCATCCTGAATCAAGGGTTCTGTTTCCCTCCTAATGTTGATAACTGAGAACAAGGCAAGTAAGGCTGGTCATGGCCTCCTCTGTTAGACTTTTGTGGCATGAAACAAAAGCAACTCGCCAGACAACTTTCTGAGGATCTTCTCTATCAGCAATCTGGGCTGAACCAACCACACGTATATATGTTCAATAAAGCATTAAGCACATGACTTTTTTTTTAACTCTCCCATGTGTAATCTGGATTTTGTACTACTGTGAAAACAAATGCTAGAAAATCTAACTCCCCTGCGAAACCTCCCCCCTCTTGGTAAGAGAAATCTTATACATGCATGACAGGCACTTCATAGCTCGGAACTAACCACCCCATAGTGAATATGTGTGCACAGCAGACAGGGTTACTGTAGATAGGAAATCATTAACCGAGTACAGTGAGATCACTCTCCGTAATCCAAAGGCTAAAAATCAACCAGGAAAAACAAAAGCATCACTGCCCTCAACATCAAGAGAGAATGCATTTTATGCTTCAGGCATTTCAATGCGCTGTTCAGCCACAGTGCATTAAGCAGGGAAGGTTTTTAATCCGCGGAATCCCAGCATTATATAATGGTAACAGCAAGTCCTATCTAGCCGTACCTGCCTCCGAACCAAGAAGGCAGGAACCTCAGAGAACAGAATAAGGGTGCCCAATGGAAGAAGGAAACAGAACACGCTTTAGGTTGCATTTTGTTGTTTATATTATGGAATTTACATTTTTTGGACTTGAAACTTCCAGTTGCCTAGATGCTTGTACCATGTACTCAGAGGCAGCTGGACATAAATATTCCCACCCGCCCCCATTAAAACCGTTTCAGAGATTGGGTTCTTTCACCTTTTGAGTTTCCTAGAATAACCACAACCAGGGATGTTGAGATGACTAAATGAATCATAATGGAAAATGTATATCTTAAAACTTCACGCAGCCAAATTAATGTATTTAAAACTGAAACAGCACTGCCCAGAGCTTTCTACGACGTGTGCAATGCCCCACATGACAGCTACTAGCCACATATCATTACTGAGCATTTGAAAAGTGGCTAATGCCATGGAGGACCTGAATTTTAACTTTTATTTAGTTTTAACTCATCTCAACTAGCCTCACGTGGCTAGTGCTTCCTGACTGGCAGGCACAGCTCTAATCCCCAGAAGTGGCAGAGAATGCCATACTATACGGTGTTGTCTGAGAAAAGCATAGAAGCATCAGCAGGTGTATAGAGAAAAAGGTCACCCCAGCAAAGACCCAGCTGTCTGGGCCTTACCCAGCCGGAGGGTAGACACGAATGCAGAGAGAAATGCAGATGTGCTCTTGTCAATCAACAAGGAGGCAGGACGGGGCCGGACAGGCAGCACCCAAAGGTGCCAGGGCGGAGGTGAGCAAGATGGCAGAATGAGTGCTCTGCGGGCTGACGGTCCTGAGAGGGGCGACAGAGCCCCACAAGGAAATAAGCCTATTGCAGGGGTTGGGGAAGGGCTATGCGGAAGCCTCCAGGCTTCAGACGGAGGTCTGGTGTCACACCCAGGTGACATCCTCAGGCACTCTCAAAAGTGACAGGGGGTCACACGAGTCATCAGAGGAGGAAGAGACACAGTTTCAAGCTTGCAAGGGGAAGGCTAAGAAGGTGGACCATGGGAAGCACAGAATCTGTTCTCTGAAGGGCACTTTCTGTGAAGTGAAGCACAAAAGCGGGAATGGCAGGAGAGGGACACAGAATTTTTAAGGAAATTTTGAGAGAAATGTTATAAGGCCTATTTTCATGCCATTTGGAATGATCCAGTAAAAAGCGAGAACTGACTGCAGGAGAGACATCCTCGAGGAGGTGAGAGGTGATTCCTTGGGGGAAAAGGGTGGCTGTGGACAAGAACAGGCTGGTGCTTCTGCGGTTTTGGGTGACGAGGCAGAGGCAAGAAGTAGTCTGATGAATGGCCTCTTATTCTCAATGAAACCAAAAGCAAAGTCATTGGCTAAGAGAAGGGGGAAGCAGGCGTGAGAGAACTGAGGAGAGATCAGAGGGGGTGAAATTATTCAAAAAGTGTACGAAGACGCCGGACAGACGCCCATCCTGAGGCAGGCGGTCCCAAGTGTGACAGGAGTCCTGCCAGCACCATTTTGGAACAGTTGGGAAAACGAGCCTAACCACTGTGGAGACTCTACCCGGGGCTGGTGGGGGTCTCCTCGGGAAGTGCAATGGGGTAAGAGGACCAAGGTGGCTTGGGTGACTACAGCAGGAAACCATGAAGTCCAGGCCGTGGACAGAAATCACCTAAAGGTGGGTGGCAGGTGGTGGGGTCCACAGTTCTGCAGAACGCTCAGTGGTAAAGTGACTGACGTAGAAGCTTGGGAGCATAAGACTGAGGTGCTTTGTATCATGATTCTGATCCTGATCAGGACAAGATGTAAAGAGGGTTGCTAAAACGAGATGGGGACAGGCCACTGAAGCCAAGGAGGTCAAGAACGGAGGCCAGGATGCTGGGGGGTGGGGGGGAAGGGGCGTCATCAATGTGCGCACTGATGTTTCCCACACGGTGAGGGGGGCTGAGGCAGGGAGGAGGTCATCCGTGAATGAGGGCCGGGGCCCAGGAGGCAAGGAGAGAACCAGGTGAACAAAGCGGTGCCACAGTTGGTGACAGAAGTCCCAATGGGACTTTAAGGTGTAAGAGGGGGAAAGATGGGTTGTTGGAAAGAGCAATAGGGAAAAATTATTCCTTGAGGAGACTTTAAGGGAAGCAGTGTCCTCTGGGGAGCACCAGCCAGGTTTTTGTCACAGCGAAGAGGGTAGCCAGTGGGAACGGTCACTGTTAACAGGTGGCGCTACTTTACAACTGGTCTGGTGTTGGACGGTACACCTAACTCCCAGGTACCTAAGCAGGCCCCATCTGAGAAGCTACCACAAGCTTCGAGGCTCTCACAAAGGGCAAGCTCGAAGTATAAAGGTGACGGCATTTCCAGAGCTCACGAAAGCACATTAGCCATCGCGAAGAGCCAACCCTGTCATCAGCTGGCTGACCTGGAACCATCCCTCCCACCCCAGCCCTACAGCGGGATGGCCGCTTTAAACCAAAGTCACCCACCACCAGAGGGCGACACAGCCCAAAGACCTGAGCAACTCCCAGGCACGAATTTTAATTAAACAAAGCTCTAAGCGGGAGCCGACTCTGGCTGAAATTTCTCCCAAGTTCAAACTTCACTTAGTTCAGTTTTGAGCGTGGAACACTATAAAAACACAGAAAGGACCACGTGTATGGAAAGGTCCAGAAAAAGGTCTCAGGCTTTATTACCAAACTAGTTAACAGTGGCTTGCCTCTGTACGGGGGAGAGATGCACAAAAACGCTCACTTTCACTTTCTCATCTATATGCTGTTGATGGAGTATTTTTCAAGAATGCATTCACATGTTATTTGTATCACTTAAAAATACATTAAAAATCAGGTGCGCCTGGGTGGCTCAGACTCTTGGTTTTTTGGCTCAGGTCATGATCTCTCAGGGTCGTGAGATCAAGCCCCGCATCGGGCTCCGTGCTCAGCTGGGAGTCTGCTGGAGATTCTCCCCCTCTCCCTCTCAAACAAATAAAATCTTCTTTAAAAATTTAAAGTAAAAAACATTAAAAATTAGAAAACAACAATTATAGACAGAAAACTTACTATGGGAAGCAAACTTTAAGAAGAACCAAAATAAGAGCAGCCACAACTCAGTAGCCCTCAGACACCATCAAAAATCTATCTCATCTAATTCTACGTTTTGTCCCAGAAGAAAACCGTGCCCCCCAAGGGATTAAGAAATTCATTCAAAGAACAGGGGCAAAATTAAAATAACATCCAAGTTTCATCCAGGATCCTAATATGTGGGAATCCTGTTTCATCCTCTGTGAAAACACTGAAACACTGTTCAATGTTCAGTCACCAACTCTCTGCTTCTTCAGTGTCATTCCCATCTCTTCTCTCCCCTGCAAGAAGGGGAGGGCGGAGTACTTAGAGATCATGTACCTGAAACGGTGTAAGTCTTCCTTCCGTTAAATTTAATTTTAACAAATACTGGTTGATACTTTCATCTCTTGGTGGAAAACATGGTGATCACTCGATTAGAGAACATAAACACTAGAGACCTATCTAGTCCTCGGGCCCCTGGGTGGCACCATCAGCTGAGTGTCCAACTCTTGGTTTCGGCTCACGGTCATGAGATCGAGCCCCACCTTAGGCTCCACACTCAGCACAGAGTCCGCTTGAGATTCACACTGCCTCTCCCTCTGCTCCTCCCTCCCCAGCCCCCCACTCCCTGCACGCTCTCTCTCAAATAAATAAATCTTTAAAAAAAAATTTTTATAGTCCTCATCTTCAAACCACCCGCCGTTTATTAAAACAGCACAAGCGGGGGGGCGCCTGGGTGGCTCAGTTGGTTGGGCGACTGCCTTCGGCTCAGGTCGTGATCCTGGAGTCCCGGGATCGAGTCCCACATCGGGCTCCCTGCTCAGCAGGGGGTCTGCTTCTCCCTCTGACCCTCTTCCCTCTCGTGCTCTCTGTGTCTCTCTTTCTCAAATAAATAAATAAAATCTTTTAAAAAAAATAAAAAATAAATAAAACAGCACAAGCGGGATATGGTAATGACTACTCAAGTATAAAGGGATTGCCCAGGGGATACTGCACTAAGGACTATTTCCCTGAATCTGAAGGTAGGAAAGGCCATGTTTAAGGAGCATCTGCTGAGCACTCACTCTGGGCTAGGCACATGCTAAGAGCTAGTTTATGCTGTTACGAGTTCTGTCCTCAAAAATCCAATGCGGTAACTATAACGAACTTCCTTAAAGAAGGAGGGAGACCACAGCCAGCCAATGAGTAGCAGAGTCGGGGATTCAAACCCAGGTCTGCCTAATCCACCCCTTCTCCGGTCTTCGCCTCTGGCAAGCAGATTGGAGGGCACCCTCTTTACTTCCCCTGATATGCACTCCATTTCCTCCCCAGCCCCTGTGCTCTTGGCTTTCACAAGACTGACATTTTTATGTGGATTGTCCAATGTGGCCAATGTCAGTACAGGCAGAAAAAGGGCTCATGGGCTCAGATCCTGAAGACTGCAGATGAGGGAGGGATTCAGACACAGGCAAGGGTCAGACGTGGGCAAGAAGAGTATTTCTTCCTCAAAGGATCAGCAGAGATCTTAAAAGATCAGCAATCCTCTTAAAGGAGGATGAAGAGTAGACAGGAATAGACCTTGGCTCTCAACTGTGGCTTCTTGGAATCACCTGTGCAGCTTCTAAACACAACCCACAGGCCCAGCCTGCCTGCCCCTGGCCAGTGACATCAGGACCTCTGGGCATGAGCCTCAGGGCCTCAATAAAGTTTTAAACCTCCTTCAGGTGACTCTAATGTGCAGCAGGAATTAAGAACCACTGTGCCAACCCAACAGCTAAAGAGGACTGAAATCAGGCAGTAACGAAAGGCAGGTGGGCAGGATTGTAAAGTCTCAGAACTAGTCCGGCCAAAGTTAGCACAGACTTGTGAAAAAGCCACACAACTTAGCTTGGTGACATTCACCAGCAATTTCCCGCAGCTAGGAGCAGAAAGAACACAACAAGGTAACCCAGGACAGCAGGTCAGTGGGTCAAAATTAAATGGAGGGAGTGCAAAGGCACCGTGGCAGCCCCTGATGAAGGAGTCCAGGCTGAATATGGAAGTGAGGCCCAAATACAACTGACAGAATCCAGGGGGCAGCCAGGCTGGGGGCAGGCAGGGATGTCAGCATGGCCTAGGCACCTTTCCAATATATAGACATCCATATGAGGGTCACACCTTCCCTCTACACCCCCAATTATTCTGGTAGTTGGGAACATCTCCCAGGTGTTTCTGATACCCCTGTCCCACCGAGACCATGGAGACAGAAGGACAAGAGAAAGGTGGAGCACAGAGGTAAGGCCAGGGAGGGAAAACTGCGGAACTGAAGAACTTCCAAAGGCATCAAGGGCTTGGATTAAGGAGAAGCACCTTTGAACTTAGTTCAGTGAGAACAAGGCCAGGGGATCAGAAGCCCATCCACAGGCATATCAAAGGCCCTGACAAAGATGCAGGGGAAGCCGCGGGGCGGGGTGTGCACATGTAAAGTGAGGAAGGGACACAGAGTTGTGGCCCTGGGGCAGGCGTAGCACTGGTGTGAGGTGAGGTCAGGATCTCCAGGAGAGACCCTGGCTGGGGGTGGGGCCAAAGGTGATCTGGAATCGGCACCGGAAGACGAGAAACATGTCGGCAGGAAGAGAAGCCTTCATGGGAGGGAGGGAGCGGGGGAGCAATGTCCTAACAGTTATTTTAGGCGGAAGAAGCAGTAGCTTCCCCAGCTGGAAAATTAGGACATCAGGCTTCTCCTCGGCCCTAGTGGGCTACAGCTCCATAAGTATTTCAAGGAAATTCTGAAAGATTTGGTGAAGAGATTATTTGACCAAAACGACAACAAAACACGACTGAAAAAGTAATTCAAGTTCAAGAGCAGTGAACATGCCTAAAAAAGGGCAGAGCAGTTCTGAGAAGTCTTTTTTTCATCAAAGGGAAGGAAGATTTAAAATTACTCTGTCCTAAGAAAAACACGTTCTGCCTATACAAACTATTGCTTTAGCACATTGATGAAGCAGCCCTTCCAGTGAAACCAGTAAAGGAGATGAAAAAAAAAATATGAAAAGCCAAGTTTGCTTCAGCATTTCATTGACCCACAGATGTCTGAGACAGCCCACCTTCAGCCAAAAGACGCATCCCACACACATCGGGCAAGAGGGAAGCACTGATAGACACATGCAGGTAATGTAAGTGCATCGTGCAGAACATACACCGTGTGTTCTGCTTGGTAACAACAAGTTCCATGAACACATCTGTGTGTTCACTAACAGAACAGATGTGAACTTAGAAGACATATTAAGTTTTAGGTTTCCTGGCTCATTTTTGAAAATCGGGGAACATTTCATAAATGAGGAGTGAACTAGTTAACGATATGGCAGGACACCAAGGGCTGAGGGGTTGTGCGGACTCAAGCATCGGGGTGTGTCCTTTCTACCAGAATGTCATTCACAGTAACTAAGTTTGGAGCTGCTGTGAAAGAAAGAGAGAAAGAAAGACAATGAGAAAAACACCTGATTGTAGGAGAGGCAGCCATTACCCAGAAGTGGAGAGAGAAAAGGCTTCTACGGAGGACTCACGAAGAAGGGAGGCAACATTCTGGGTGTGTCATAGGCAGGGGGGTTGGGGTAACCAGAACCAGAGCCATGTCTTTATCCACCATCGGAGGGAAACATTCAACGGTAACTGTCCACAGTGACTTTTCACACTTACAGACCTGGTCTCATAAGCATTTAATTTTACCCTTTCCACTACGATAGGATTCCCCCATCAAGAGTGAAAAATGGCTGATAGCATCCCTGTAAATACAGATTAAAGCAGAGGGGCAAACAAGACTGACATCCAAACTCCGAAACATACTTAAATCAAATTTGGAAACAAAAAATAAATTGATTGCATATTATCTTCAACATAAATCATTCTAGTTGGTAATAAGGATAGGCTGTTTTTCCTGCTCGAAGGCCTACATAAATTCCTATATCCTCTATAATACATGTGCTCATTTCAAATAGCCTCTGGAACCATGACCTTAATGTCTCTGGAGAAAGTTCTCAGATGGAAGAGGTAGTTCTACAAATGCTCTGGACTAGGAAAATCTAAGTTTTTTCATTCTTAGCTCATCCCTCAAATATTTACTAAGCCCCTGAAACTCCCTTCTAGATGGAGGGAACACCAACCAGCATACTCCTGCTTTACCTCTGCTCACTCCACCCAAAGGCAAGAAACGCCCTGAGTGTGGATAAGGAACCAGGCTAAACCCCTGCCTCTGGTTCCGTCTTACCCACTAGCTGGAGATCTTCCCTCTGCTTGGCATGGCAACCTCACGATGGTGCCTGGCCAGAGTGGGAATGAGGGGGTGTCAGGTCTGCCCAATTCCGCATTACCAAGTCCACCGGCCTGGCCACAAAAGCCACATTCTACGATGTCAAGCTTTAGCCCTAGTGAAGATGAGCTATAAACTCTCCCGTTAGTGTCAGAGGATGGGGTGTATCTGGGGGACCCTCCTGAACTGACGTACAGGGCCAAGGGGTTCAGAGGCCAGGGAGTGGTTCCAAACTTGGGATGCAAAGGCCGATCTGGAGAGGCTGTTTTTTGACATTTTTATTGTTTTTAAGATTTTGAGAGTGAGAGAGAGCAGGCGCACAAGTGGGGGCAAGGGGCAGAGGGAGAAGCAGGGAGCCCGACACAGGGATCTGGATCCCAGGACCCTGGGATCGTGTCCTGAGTGGCAGGCAGACACTTAACCGACTGAGCCACCCAGGCGCCCGCGGAGAGGCTATTTTAAAAAATGCAAATTCCCAAGACCTGGGCCCATGAATTCGGATGAAGCCGGCCTGGGAGGGCTGAGGCATCCGCACCTCGGACAACCACAGCTCACCCAAAACCACACTTGGAGAAAGCCTTGGGGGAAGTTCATGGCTCCTGACCTCTGGGCTTAAAAGCACAATATGTCAATTATAAATCTGAGTTTCCATTTCTGTAAGATGAAATGATTTTGACGGTCGATTCGGTGGCCCACAGAAAATGCTCCCAGGACAGGAAGACGGCAGGTGAGAAATGAAAGCCTGAGCGTGCTTAAGTAACCGGACACCCCAGTTTGTCACCAGTTCAGTCTGAGTCACCCACGGCCCAAAGGGGCGCGCTGGGGAGGGGGCCAGGTCCTCACACAAGCACTGAGTGGGGACACAGCGGCTCTGGAGAAAATTTGGCAGCGCCGGGTATGATCACGTTCCCTAAAAATCACTGGATCTAAACATCTTTCTCCTCCAACCACCCCCGATCTCCAACCACATGCGCAGGTAACAAATGCACTGTTGTCTAGGGTCGTTTTGAACTTTCAAAGGTCCTAAAATCCTAATTCCTTTCTCAATTAAGGCTGTATCACAGCCCCCTCCCCCAACGCAAACACCGGAAATTAGAATTTGATTACTTCTCAGATTACAATAAACCTTTAAACTAATCTTGGGAGGACCCCCTGGACATCCCCTGTAGTATTTTAACAGGCTGCATAAATGAGAAAAACCCAAGGTAACCCACTGTTTCCTAAACACACTAGTCTTCATGAAAAACTTCAATCTAATCAGTTCATGAATACTATTTCCCCTAAGACTGCTTTTAAAAACCTCTATCACTTTAACTACAAAGGAATTCTGGTAGAGGATTATATGTATTCCCAGAAGGTAATTCCACTCCATGATTTTAAAGCACCTACTGTGTGCTCAGGAGGGAAAACAAATCTAAGGTCAATACCAGTAGGAATCAATGAGCCAATTTTTCCTAGTACCAGAATGTATACGATTAAATCTACCACTGTGGGAGACAGAACAATGGCCCCCAACGTTGGCTATGCCCTAATCCCTAGAACCCATGACTATCTTAAAGGGAAAAGTGGGATTAAGGCTGGTAACCAACTGACCTTAAATCAGGGACATTATTGTGGATTATTCAGATGGGCACAATGTAATCATGAGGGTTCTTACAAGTGGGAGAGGGACACAGAAGGAGAAACAGAGGTGCCCACAAAGGAATGGCTAGAGAGGTTACACTGGGGGCTTTGAAAGTAGAGGAAAGAAAGAGGGATGTCAGTTACCCAAGAAAGAAGCTGGAGAGGGCAAGGGGTCTTGCCCCTGGAGCCTCCAGACTTAACACAGGCCTGCCGACACCTTGATTTTGGCCCAGTGAGACTGGTGTTGGACTTCTAACCGACAGAACTGTAAGACAGTAGGTCTGGGTTGTATTAAGCCACTAAGCTTGTGATGATCTACATCAGCCATAGGAAACCTACCTCTGATGCGACAGAAGGTCCACTGCTCCTTTCTCTGAGTACCAGAATGACTTCTAATCTACGTTAAGTGCTTACAAAAATACCGCATTTCCAAAACCAAAAGAGAAAAAGATAAAGGCCTTAAAAAATAAATCTCCCAATCGATTCTAACAGAAGGAAAAAAAAAAAACCTTTAACCACCAACTACTGCCCAGCAGCAAAACTGTCACTAGAACTAACCACAAAAATAACAAATTTGCCCAAGTGTCAGAAGCTTGCGAAAACACATTTTCTAATTTGGTTGAAGAATTTTAATCACGGAAGGGTCACTCAAATATTTATTTAAGAGAAAAGCATAGCCCTGGAAGCTCAGAGAGGACTTCTGCTGAGCCTTCACTAGCAGCCTTGCAACAAGGACAAACATTACGGAGACGGCTCCCTGTGACAGAGACGAGCAGATGGGAACCTGCCACGAGTAGGAGTGTGGGCGCCCTCACGGAGAGTGAAGAAGAAAACAAGGGTGCTGGAGCCCCGACTTACAGTCCCAACTCCGATGCCTCCAGTGGGGTTCCTGGGCAGGTGGATCCCCGACACTATCTCTCTGCACCCATTCTTGCCACCATCTCACCCCCAAATTGCAACGCATTTGACACACAGCAACCAAAGTGAATTTTTTATTTTTAAGATTTTATTTATTTATTTATTTGTCAGAGGGGGAGAGAGAGAGAGCACAAGCAGGGGGGAGCGGCAGGCAGAGGGAGAGTCAGGCTCTCCGCTGAGCAACGAGCCTGACACGGGACTCGATCCCAGGACCCTGGGATCATGACCTGAGCTGAAGGCAGATGCTTAACCAACTGAGCCACCCCGGCATCCCCCAAAGTGAATTTTTTAAATTGGATGATGCCGTTCCCCTGCTTTTTTAAAACCCTTCAATGATATCTCATTGCATCTTGAATAATATTAGCACATCCACAAAGAGCCCTGCCTGATCTGGCCTTGGTCTCAGGCCTCCTCTCTCCCCCTTCCCCACCCTCCAACCACCCTGATGTCACCGTACTTCCTCTAAACTGCCAGAGCTTCCCTGCCTCCCACAGTCACAGCGCCCCTCCCCTTTCCCTGGGTCTCAGATGAAATGTCACTTCCTCATAGAGGTCTTTCCTGGCACATCCCCCACCAAAAAGAAAGTAAAACTCAACTTGGGAGTCCCTGTCACTCTCCTACAGAGGAGGACCCCTTGCTTTCACGGCCCTTTTACGATTTGTCACGCCTTTATCCCTGAAAGGTCTGTCCCCAGCTAGACCTGACCCTCCATGAAGGCACGGACCCTGCTCAACGCCAATGGCAGACTAGTCATTCAAATGGTCTGTTCACTTAGCACATGAACTCCAGGGAATCCCCATTTTTAGAATCATGCCCATTTTTAAGAAACCATGTGATTTTACAACATGAATAGTCCAACAGGTACTGAAAATGCATTGGACTTTGCCCACCATACACTGAAGTAGGCTCAAGAATGAAGACAAATAGGAAACACCACCAAAGCTCCTCACTTAAGTGACGGGAGGTGACCTTCATGCTCACATAGGCCTAATTCTCATTTCAGTTTAAGCTTGAAAGTTTCTCAACCAGAAGCCATTGGGCTGGCCAGTGGGTTAAGCCGAAGAACCCAACAATGAACAAAGTATCACATTTTAAACTGAGACTGTAGGTCTGTAGATGGAAGGTTAAGCATGTCCCTACAAAACATACACAATGACACCACTAATAAGGAAACAAAATCACAAAAGCATGAACTACCAATGAAAGTGTGTGTGATGCCAGGAAGGCCAAACCATGGCATCTAAGTTTCATGTTAAATGATGTAAAAGAACACGTGACACCCACCAGGATGGCTCTAATCAAAGACAGACAATACCAAGGGCTGGTGAGAACGTGCAGAATCAGAACGCTCAACCCCCGCCAGTGGGAATGTAAAATGGTGTAAAACGGCCGAGCAGCTCTTCACACAGTTAAATGTAGAGTCAGCATAAGACCCAGCAATTCCGCTCCTAGGTAAAAGCCCAAGAGAAATGAAAACATGTTCACAGAATAACGTGTACGAGACTATCCAAGAACACACATGGATGTTCACAGCAGCATCGTTCATGACAGTCAAAGTGGAAACAACCCAAATGTCCACCAACTGATGAAATGGATACTCAAGGCTCTAGAAGGGTCAGCACTGTTTCCATCTTTAGAAACCATATGGTTTTACAGTACACTGTATTCCATACCATGGAATATTCTTTGACAGAGAAAGGAAGGAAATATTGATCCAAGCTACAACACAGATGAACCCTGAAAACATTCTGCCAAGTGAAAGATGCCGGTCACAAAGGACCATACACTGTATGACTCAATGTGTATGAAAGGTCCAGAGGAGGAAATCTGTACAAAGTAGATTAGAGGTTGCCTGTGGCTGGGGAGGGACTGTATGGAAGGATTGGAGAGTGGGGTTTCTTTTGGAGGTAATGGAAATGTTATAGAATTATGGTGACATGAATTCACCTAATTTCACCAATCTGTGAATCTACTTAAAGCCACAGAACTGAAAACTTTCAATAGGTGAATTGTACAGCATGTAAATTATGGCTCCATAGAGCTGTTTTTGAAAAAGAGCATGTGAGTTCCTGACAATTCATTTAAAAATACAGGTGAAAGTATAATGGTGACAACGAAATGCTTTTGGTCGCAGCTGTACTGATCCATCTGTGTGTGCGTTCACACACACACACACACACACACAGGCACTCATTTATAGTCTAGAAAAGGAGAATCAGCAAATTTCAGCCTCTCGTAAAACAACCTGAGTCAGGAGGGGCTAGGTGGTGGTAGAAAACCACCACTGACGTCTCACATCTTAGAAACCTAAAGCAAAGGTTTCTTCCCCAGCGCAGGGCCATCCCGTGTCGACCTGAGTCTGCTCTGTGCAGGCACTGACCTTGCTCGGGGACCCAGCCCCCCCACACAGCTGAGCTGCCCTGTGGAACATACCCAAGAGCGCCCCAGTGAGTCTTGTCTTGGCTCAAAATCAATAGGAATCTCATCTGTTCACTTTCTAACTCACCTCTAGGTGGTCACATCATCATGTGTGAGCCCACTGGGACCGGGAGACGAAACTGCACCATCTATCCTGAAGAAGAAAGGTCCAACGTTTTGAGTGATCGTAACAACCACCACAGACACCAATATCAAGCTCTACTCCTCAGAGCCAAGTCTCTGAAGAGAGAGGCAGTCGCATTCACTGTCCCTTCTTATGCAGATGGTTCCAGACCCAGAGGAGCACCAGCTACTTAAGGAAAAGGAAAACATGTGCTGCCCCGACAGCTCCAATTCAACCAATCTAAGATCCCAGGATCTGCTCATGTCCCACACACACCAGGCGTGTGTATGAATGGCACCGTTACCCACCAGACACCCAAGCTAGAAACCCACAGTCATCCCCACCCCACCCACATTCATTCTGACTGCAACAACGCCAACAATTCTGGAATCTGTCCTCTCCTCCAGGCTCCAACACCTGACACCCAAGTTCAAGATCTCAGTTTCATCTGGATCCTCGAGAAATCTCTCCAAAACTCTTCCTGGGTCTCCACCCTCCCTCCTCTCCAAATCCTCCTCCATGCCACCATCGGGTGAGTCTTCCTCAATTGTAAATATCGTCATGTCACTTCCCACCTGAAAATTCCTCGGCGGCTCCCTGCTGCCTGGGAGGTCTGTCCGCCTTTCAGGTCTTGTCTTCCTCCACTCATCCCCCCTGTGTCATACTCATCCCTGCACGACTGTTTCCTAACCATGCCGTGTACCCTCCAAACTCCTGCACTTGCCATTATTCCAGTCTGAAATACATTTTCCACTCCTCTGGGTGATGAATCTCTCCCAGAAATTCAAATTTCAATGCTAGTGCTTGCTCCCCTGTGAAACCTCCTGCAAAACCCTCTCTCCTAGAAAGCCACCCTCTTCAACACCGACATGGCAGCGCGAGCACGCCTCTCGGCAACACTCGGCATACCCTCCTGGTCTTGCCCACCTGGCCCAGAAGCTCGAGGAGGGCAGGAGCTTTGCCTTTTTCTAATCCCTAGCACTCAACCACTGGCTGGTGCTCAGACTTTTTTGTTGTTGTTGAACGAATGAATTAACCCAAAATTCATTGCTATTTATTTTCCTCTATTAGAAAGTCTTTTTAAAAGACCCCGAATTTAGGGCGCCTGGGTGGCTCAGTTGGTTAAGCCACTGCCTTCGGCTCAGGTCATGATTCTGGAGTCCCAGGATCGAGTCCCACATCGGGCTCCCTGCTCGGCGGGGAGTCTGCTTCTCCCTCTGACCCTCCCCCCTCTCATGTGCTTTCTCTCTCTCATTCTCTCTCTCTCAAATAAATAAATGAAATCTTTAAAAAAAAAAAAAAAAAAAAGACCCCCGAATTTATCTAGTCATATCCTCCTCCAGTGTCATTATATTGAGTGCTCACCATGGGAAAGACACAGTGACAGAACCTTCACATACATTACTGTATGCACGCTCTCCATCAACTCAATGGGATATGTATATGTATAATTACCCACTTTCCACAGCTGAGAAAATTGAACCTCTGCCAATTTATGTCATATGATAAATCTGACAAAGCTAGTACAAGTGACAAAGCGAGGATGAAAACCCAGTCTCAGCTCTAAATCTAATCTCGACTACTCCACAATTTGCTGATTAAAATAACATTTGTTAATAAAATTAAGGCATATTTAAGAAATTTAATTTTAGAAGATTTACATAATCTGTTTCTCTACAACCACAGACCGA
This sequence comes from Mirounga leonina, assembly GCF_011800145.1. NCBI lineage: Eukaryota > Metazoa > Chordata > Mammalia > Carnivora > Phocidae > Mirounga > Mirounga leonina. The sequence continues at coordinate 17,029,730 of NW_023270854.1, forward strand.
AACAGTTTTAGAGTCAGAAGCTACAAGCCACCTGAGGCAATCTACCACGAGACCCAGATTCTCTCTCCCCCAACAAGAACCACACTATGGCCCTAGACGTTACGTGCTCCATTAAGTACTTTGCTCAATAAAGGACTCCAATGCCTAGCAAAACGAAATACAGATTTCTCAGGCTCACATTCCCACCCAGTCAGCCACCCAGTGCCTCCTCCCATTCACCCAGCTCTATCCAAATCAGGGTGCCCGCAGATCCCACAACAGCTCTGCTCATTCCAGATCGCTGTGTTCTGGGGATGCTCTTCCCACCACACAAAGTCCGCTCCTCTTTGTCCTTGGAAAACCATGTCTGAAATCAAAAACTCAAAAATCACCTAGACCAACCATCTGCTCCCTCTGTTCCAAAAGTCCTGACTCTGCCTTCTCTCCAATTCCTGATAACAGGTATTCAATCCCTCTGGTTTTACTACTAATCATTTCCTGCTATGGGCTGAATTGTGTTTCTCGAAAATTCGCATGTTGAAGTCCTTAACCCCCCGCATCCCAGAACATGAATGCACTGGGACATAGGCTCTTTAATAAAAAGGTGATTATGTTAAAAGGAAGTCATTAGGGTGGGTCCTAATCCAACATGACTGGTGTCCTTAGAAGAGGAGGACATTTGGACACAGGTACACAGGAAAAAGATCACGTAAGCACATAGGGAGAAGACAGCATCTACAAGCCAAGGAAACAGGCCTAAGAAGAAATCAACCCTGCTGACACCTTTAACTTTTAACCTCAGAACTGTGACAATTAAATGTCACTTGTTTAAGCCCCCAGGCTGTGATCCTTTACCATGGCAGCCGGAGTGGACTAACACATTTCCTAATCTTCTCCTGCCACGTCAGTGAAGAAGCCCAGAGTGAAGGGTTTGGGGACAAGCTCAGACCCTGCCTCAGCCCCCTTCCAGCAGTGAGACTTCTGCCACATGTTCGAGACATGCAATGCAGAATAAGTGGGACACCACCTACTCCACATGATCGTTTTGAGGATTAAATGCGATCAGGAATTGTAATGCCCTTTAGTTCTAGGACAATTTTGTTTAAAAAAAACTTACCACCTGGGGCATCTGGGTGGCTCAGTCAGTTGCGCATCCAACTCTCAGTTTTGGCTCAGGTCATGATCTCAGGGTCAGGCTCTGTGCTCAGCAGGGAGTCTGCTTGAGATTCTCTCCCTCCCTCTCCCTCTCTAAAAATAAATAATCTTAAAAAAAAAATTGCCACCTGCCAGGAATTGCTCTCAGCACTTTACATACATTATTAAATTATTTAATCCTCATAACAACACTCTAAGAAGTGTCCTTCATTCGCCCATTTTACAGATGATTTGTCCAAAGTCACAGCTGATTTGAGAAGCAGAAGAACAGGACCTCCAGCCAGGCAGCCCAGCTCAGCCCTGGTGACTGATGTGCCAGACTCCGCCACCCCAGAGTGCAGGGTCTGCATCTTGCTCTCCCTTACCCCTACAAGTACCTGGCACTCAAGAGACTATAAACAGTGGGAGGTTGTAACCTCCCCAAGAGCAGCAGTCTTTAGGGTTGTTTTGTTTTGTTTTTAATCTTTCCACACAGTGACAGATGCCAAGTTATCTTAAATATCTACAGATAAATTAGGCTCATAGTAGCATTTTAAATACCTGACCTGGAGTTAGAGGCAAGACTGAGCAGTGGGTACACAAAGGAACGTCCACGACCCCAGAATAAATTCCATCCACCGTTCTGGACGCAGGCTCCCAGTCTGAAAGCTGATCTGGACAGTGTCCCGGGGGCCTCAGGCCACCTCTGCAGCAAGAATGCCTCCATACAGGAGCTGTGCCTAGCTGAGGACCACCCGATACCTGGGTTCAGGCCTCCAGGGAAAGGCAGACCCGTCCTTTTTTGCTGGACACACATCGGACAGCCAACCCAAGAACAGTTTTCCTTCTACAGGGCAAAACGGACCTCTCTCCGCTGCTAGCTGCTGTAGTCACTACTTGCTGGGTGTTCCTGAGTTGACTTTTTCAAGACAGTTCCTGAAATCTAAACCTTCTGGAAGGCTGGCCCTGGAAAAGGCAGTGTGCTTTGTAAGCACAGCCTAGGACCCCTACCGGATGATTTCTTGTGGGCTGGCTTTCCTACTCTTTCCTTCCACAAAGCACCATGTGAAAACATGCATGCTGCAGGAGACACATCCCAGGATGCTCACTGGAAGACTGAAGGGTTTATAGGGCAACAATGCACTGTAACAAAGATGGACAAACATCACACGGACCTACATATATGGTAAAACACGTGTACAGGCAGTCCCCAATTCCTCACGGCAGCATGAGACTACAGAAATGACCACAGAAGCTGAAACTGTGTTAAGTGCTACTAATCAACAGGGAAAGTTGCAACTGTCCCGTGACCTTAAATGTTTGTCAAAACATTGAAAACTGTCACTTATAAATGTACAGGGAGGGGCACCTGGGTGGCTCAGTCGGTTAAGCGGCTGCCTCCAGCTCAGGTCATGATCCCAGGGTCCTGGGATCGAGCCCCCATCGGACTCCCTGCTCAGATGGGGAGCCTGCTTCTCCCTCTCCCTCTATTGCTCCTCTTGCTTGTTCTCGGTCAAATAAATAAATAAAATCTTTGAAAAAATAAAAATAAAAAATAAATGTACAGGGAAAAGAAAAAAAGTCAAGCTAATATTTAAGCACAATGTCATTTAGAACATTAGAAATTGAAGTGTTTGATTTCTTTGTTAAAAAAAAATCAATAGTTGGGCGCCTGGGTGGCTCAGTTGGTTAAGCGACTGCCTTCGGCTCAGGTCATGATCCTGGAGTCCAGGGATCGAGTCCCACGTCGGGCTCCCTGCTCAGCAGGGAGTCTGCTTCTCCCTCTGATCCTCCCCCCTCTCATGCTCTCTCTATCTCAGTCTCTCTCTCAAATAAATAAATAAAATCTTAAAAAAAAAAAAAGATTCAAAAAAAAAAAAAAAATCAATAGTTTAAAAGTGCTTGCCTTCTTCTTGGCATAACTTACAATACAAAGAAAGCATCTTTTCTCTACCTTGGCAAATTGTTCTACTCTTTCTAATTGAGGTGAAATTCAGTAATAAAAAAAAGTGAACTGTTTACATTTTTTTTAAATTCCAGTATAGTTAACATACAGTGTAATATTGGCTTCAGCTGTACAATATAGTGATTCAACAGGTTTTTTTTTGTTTTTGGGGGGGGCTGATTCAACAATTCTATGCATTACACGGTGCTCATCACAAGTTCCCTCCTAATCCCCTTCACCTAGTTCACCCACCTTCCTCCCCTCTGGTAACCATCAGTTTGTTCTCTATAGTTAAGAGTCTGTTTCTTGGTTTGTCTTTTTCCTTTGTTTTGTTTCTTAAATTCCACAGAGTAAAAATCATATGGTATGTGTCTTTCTCTGACTTACTTCGCTTAGCATTATACTCTCTAGCTCCATCCATGTTGTTACAAATGGCAAGACTTCACTCTTTTTCACGGCTGAATAATATTCCATTGTATGTACAGTATCACTCTTCATCTACTGATGAACACTTGGGCTGCTTCCATAATCTGGCTATTAGTGCTGCTATAAACATGGTGCTGCATGAATCCCTTTGAATCAGTGTTTCTGCATTTTTGGGGGATATACACCCAGTAGTATGATTGCTGGACTGTAAGGTAGTTCTACTTTTAACTGAGGAAGCTCCATAGTCCACTGTGGCTGCACGGGTTTGCATTCCCACCAATAGGGCAAGACGGTCCCTTTTTCTCCACATCCTCGCCAACACTTGTTTCTTGTGTTTCTGATTTTAGCCATTCTGACAGGTGTGAGGGGATACCTCATTGTGGTTTTGATTTGCATTTCCCTGATAATGAGTGCCGCTAAGCACCACTTCATATGGCTGTTGGCCATCTGTATGTCTTCTTTGGAGAAATGTCTGTCCCTGCCTTCTGCAAGTTTTTTAATTGGATTATTCACTTTTTGGGTGTTGAGTTGTAGAAGTTCTTTATATACTTTGGATACTAACCCTTTATGAGACATGTCAAATGCAAAGATCTTCTCCCATTTAGATTACCTTTTAGTTTTGTTGGTAAGTTCCTTTGCTGTGCAGAAGCCTTTTATTTTGATTTAGTCCCAATGGTTTATTTATTTATTTTTTTTTACTTCCCTTGCCTCAGGACACTAGGAAAATGCTGCTATGGCCAATGTCAGAGAAATTACTACCTGTGCTCTCTTCTAGGATTTTTATGGTTTTAGGTAAAAGCGAACAATTTAAATTTAAAGTGAAGAATTCAGAGGCATTTAGCACATTCACCATGTTGTGTAACCACCACTTCTGTCTAGTTCTGAAGTATTTGCAGCACCCCAAAAGGAAACTGAACCCATTAAGCAGTTAGTCCACCTTCCCCAGCCCCTGACAACCACCAATCTGTGTTCTAGCTCTATGGATTTACCTCCTCTAGATATTTCATATAAATGGAATCATACAATACATCATCTTTTATACCTAGCTTCTTTAACTCAGCATCATGTTTCCCAGGTTCACTAACATTGTACCACATATCAGTACTTCATTCCTTTTTATGACCAAGTAATATTCCAGTTGTGTGTACAGACCACAATTTGTTTATGCCATCATCCACTGATGGACACTCGGGTTCTCACCAGCTTTCAGCTATCACTGAATACTGTTGCACCACAGGCCACAGTCCTTCCTAAGACAGAATACACATATTTTCTCTTCTGCACTTTCTATGTTGGGAAATAATTGGAGAGTTCCTTTAATGTGAAGTTTGTTGTTTTGCCAGCTTCGCGTTCTCTCGGATATCTTTATTCTCTCCTTCACAACCACATTCCTCGTTTACATGGATAGTTCACCTTCCTCACTTCCCCAGGTTGCACTCTAGTCCCTCCAAAGGCTGGAACAGCAACATTCCCAGATAAGAAATTGTATACAAAGCTATTCCTGCTACAAACTCCATGTAGGTTGTGAATGTCACTTCCAGCATTTTGAACTTCTTTAATGCACTTTCACCTTTATTGACCAATTCCTTCTCAATTTTTGCTCCTTTTGTAAAACGTCATATTGGTTTACCACTGGAAGACAAGAAGGCAGCCTAACCACACACTTTGCGGCCTGTGCATGAAGGGAGTGACAGGCGCAGGAGCCAATCACCAACAGACTTTGAAAGAAGGGGTGTGACTGGTTACTGATCACAATGCACATCAGTGATACATGCAGCGATTCATGGACTGACACACGAGCAGCAAAGTGTGTGTACTTTCTGCAATTACAGTGCAGTTAACACACTGGGATAATGGAAATTTGAACTGTATTGCTGGGGGATTGGTATTTTTTTAAAGGGTGATAACTGAAATTCATGCATATCAGAACTTCACCAAGTGAGGACTGCCTGTATATGTGGGCATGTAAAAACATGTGCACACACACATGCACAACACATATTACTAACTACAGGACACAGCTTTAAGGTAAGTAGCACTGGAACAAATCAGCGACACCACTGCTCCATGGAGAAATAAATATGCAAGGCACAGTGCCTCCCTCCATTCTATTCAGCTTGTTCTGGATACACAGTCACTGAGCACCCACTGCGTCACAAGTCAGGACAGCCCTCCCCTCAAGAAGCAGCCTCTTCAACTTTTCTCACTCACTGTGTTCTTAAGACACCAAATCAGGAGCCGGTTTTGAGCATACGAACGAAGGCTGAGCAGCTTGGAGACAGAACTGCCACGGGATCAAACCTTCAGTATTTTTCATGACTTTTTATTTTACATTTCATATTCCAAGAAGGAAAACAAAACGACGTCAAAACGGGTCCTAAGGGAGGGCCCTGTGAGAGACTTCTCGAAAATAAAAGTGCAGGATGTTTACTGTACAGAATTTTGTCCTATTTTCAGGAGCCAATTTTGTTCACTTGCCAGTTCTGATCAGGTTACAAAAATTAGTTTCAGGTGGATGAGCTGTTACATTAGTTGGATTTTTTTTTTAAGTCTGATTTCCTAGGACCTAAGCATCTGTAAATCCCCGGGCCACAGTTCTCCAAGGGCTCGGCCCTCCCCTGGTGTGAAGACGGCCTCGAGCACAACAGGAATGCCATTAGGATGGCCACAGTGACAAAGGCAAAGAAGAGGAAGAGGAGAAAGGAAACTATATTCCTGACCCTATTTCAAAATGAATTACCAGAAGCTTGAAAAAAAAAAAATGTTTAGGAAAAGAAAGACAAAGAAAAGGATCAAAATAGGCTTGGAGGTAGCTAAGTAGATACATTTTTTAAAAAAACCAACCAACCAACCAAGGAGCACGTCATATGGGCTCTGCAGCCAGATCGAGGGTAGCGGCTTCCTAAATGGCTTAACCGTTTGCTTCCACACTAATTTAAAAGAATACCCTCATTCATTTCATCATGAATAATTCACCCACTTTCCAAGAAGCACCCAACACGATTCCATTCAACAGAAAGAAAGTCTCCCACCCTGGCTCCTCCCTTTCTCTCAGTTTACCACCAACGCTTGTGATGAAGTAACTGACAAGGGCAGAAACAAGCATCTGAAGGGGTTTAAAAAGGCATCTGTCCCAGAATGAAAATGCATGTCACAGGGAGAGAATTTCCATTTGTGAATATAGTTTCCTCTCCCATGATATCCTTCTGCCATCTACTGATGGGCGGGTATGCGAAAATCTAATTTGTAAACGGAAACTCACAGGACCTCAGAGCGATGAGCAGCGCAGTCGCTTGTTACTCAAATAACACTTGACACCGGGTAAACCGAGAATCACTGATTCGAAACCTCAGCCCTCATTACCCAAAACAAAGCACTGGCTCTTTCCATGACCAGGCACTCCAGACACCAAATGCAAATTAAACCAACAGAACAAAAACCGCATTCACAAAGCACAGATTGCAGAAGCCTTGTCCTAAGTTCAGCCATTCACAGACCCTAAGGAGTACAACGCTGGGAGAGAAACGCAGCTGGGTGGCACAGAACATGCCCAGAAGCTATGCTCCTTCTTCAACCCGAAATGTCTGAGAGCCCACTTATCCAAGTCTCCTTAATATTCATCCTCCTCTTGGTGGGCTCTAGCCCACTGAAAATCAACATTTCAGCTAGAAGAATAAGATGTGCATTCCGGCTGGCATTTTTTGAAGCTCTAAACTTCCTAGATCTAAAGTCTAGGAAGTTGTTTCTTTTTTGCAACCTGATAAGAGCTTCCCCCTCCAATATCCACTTCCATCAACTCCCCTACCAGCAAGGTGGGGGGAAAATATCCCCTTCGGGGTTTGAAGGCAAGCCAAAAAACAAGGTTTTGTTCTGGGCCTCCCCCAGCCATCAGGGAGAGTCTGGTTTACAAAAGAGTCAGGGGGCCTGGACAGAGTGGTATTCAGGACTGGAGTACCAGGCAACATTCTTAGTGTGGGAAGGGTTCCCAAGTGTGTTTTAGTCCTCCGCATAAAACCTGAGTTTAGGATAATGGGCCAATGTGGAAAGATCCTTTGGAGCCTGTTCGACAGTATCACCTTGGCCAAGTCCCTTGACCAATCAACTATCACTCGCAAGCAAGTGCCAGATAATTTACATTATACTCACTCATTACTCTGACCTGCAGGAGAACTAGCTTTGGAAAGCTACAGTCTAACAAAAGAATCCTCAGCTTTCCAAGAAGAATTTCAGAATCAACCAGAATGCTAAGAGGCCTTAATGACTCTGCTGGACCAACAATGTGCCCCACCCCCAGCCCCCAGGTGCAGACTGGGGAAAGACTCCAGCATCTATTCCCATGAACACTCAGCAGCCTGCAAGAGGGGGACCCTTCCACCCTTCCTCCCACTAGCTTGAGAACGCGTCACCCCAGCAAGCTGCTCTCTTTGTCCTAGCTGCGAGAAGACCCCTAGCCACCTCAAATCCGTTTTATATCCCTTCCTTCCTAATTCCATCAACCATTCTCATTTTATTGGGCCTATACTTTCATTCTAAGCTATCTCAGATTATTTCTATGGCAGGCAGAATATCAAGCAAGAGAAATGGACTATTACCTCTCTTACACAGCAACTATAAATCCAAGCTGGAAAGTAAAAGTGGTCAGGACAACTCATCTAATGAGAGTGACCTGGTGCTTTTTGAAAACATCTGCTTGCACTGTGGTTTGGCATTTACTAACAAACATGGTGAGGTGGGCAGGGTACCACCAGCTTTCTTCCCCAGGAATGAGAGTAAGCTGACAAGTTTTTGAGTCTAGTAAGTACAGCATGATGGCTGTGAACAGTATCTCCTGACCCTACAACCCTCTATGCCCCCACAGTGAATGCCATACACCGAACATTTGCTCCTCCCCAAAATTCATGTGAAACTCTCATTCCCAATGCCTCTGGGAGGTGATCAGACCATGAGGGTGGAGCCCTCATGAATGGGATTATGCCTTTACAGAAGTGATCCCAGAGAGCTCACATGACCCAGGTGAGGACCCAACGAGAAGGCGGTGGCCTCTGAACCACAACAGAAGTCCTCACCGGACACCGAATCTGCCAGCACCTTGATCTTGGGTCCCCAGCTCAAACTGTGAGAAAGAAATTTCTGTTGTTTATAAGCCACCCAGTCTATGGTATTTTTGGTATAGCAGCCTGAATGGACTGGAGAAGGAATCTAGAATAAAGGGTACTCATTTCCTTTGGTGGGGCTCTAGAAATGATGCAGGGAAGGGTGTGGATTTGTGTGAAAAGACAGGAGACGAATATAGCAACAGCCAACACCTTAACAGCTCTAGCTCCCCGAAAGACAGGTACTGTTACTATTCCTAGTTCACACAGCTGGGAAGCGGCCGAGGCAGGACAGTCGGGGAATCCTGCTCCTAGCCACTCAGGACAAGGCTTCTGTACCTATATTCCAGGTACCCCATGATGAAAGGGCCAGAGGCAGAGCAGATTTGGGAAATGAAGGAAAAACAACATGAAGAGGAGAACAGAGGTGGGGGCACGGCTCCAGAAGCATCTCAAGCTCTTACAGGCCCCGGAGTCTGAGCTTCATCAGGCAACATGGGGCCTGAAGGGAGAGACCGGAGGGACATGGGGTATCCTGGAAGCAACACGTGTGTGGCCACTATGTCCATCCTTCCCACACCTGCAGGATGCAGCCATGCTGTCTGACCCCGACAACTGTCCCTGGCTGCTGGCGCTCCCCCGTACCACTGGGCCCATGAGCACGTCCCTCTTCACTGCACACCCAGCCCTCCTCCATCGGACTGTGACCTGACCACTCCCCTCCCTTCTCGTGGCTCTGCACCCTGCCTTTGCCAGACTCCTCCCCATGATTCTAGGACCATTTTCTGGGTAAAACTAAGGCATTGGGGGGGGCGGGGGGGAGCCACTCACTAGGACAGCTGTGGTTTCCTGCTTCTAAATGCTTCCTATAAACCTCCCCCCACAGCTTGCAACTAGCTCCCCCAGGCGAGGATCGGAAAGGGCTCATCTCTTGCTCTTACCATCTGCACATCTCACTTCAGCGTGTGTCCATTCGGAAGCTAAGGTCCTCCGGCTCAACTACAACTTTGGATAACATGTCACAGAGTCCAGATAAAGAATGGAGAATTCCTGCCCCAGGGCTGCAAACAGCAGAGGATAAAGCATGAGGCTCTGACCTTTTGCTTCTGATGACCTTCACCAATTAAAAGCTGAGCCCCTGGTCTGGTACAGTATTAATTCGACTACACCCGTGCCTGCTCTGGGTTCGCTGTTCACCCATCATGGGACTGGAATGCTTCTCCCACTTGGAATGGTCCCTGCGTAAACCACCTGCTTGCCAACTGCAAACCCGCCCGGAGAGGATTCGGCAGCTTCTCCAAGTTCTAAATAGCACTTAACACAGAGTTGGCACTAAAATATTATCCCTGACAGCAAGTTACACTGGCCGTATTTCTTTCCCATTAGAATGAAAGCCACAGAGCCTGTCATAAGTCTTGGAAACAGAACAGTCCTCATGCCTTCACTTTTTGGTAACTTAAGAATTCTAAATGGTTTGCCTCTTGAGATGCCATGCTTGATTGGAAATTTTATGAAGCACTGACCTGAATGGTCTGAAGAGTAGAACCTTAAATGGCTACTGTAAACTCTAGAGCAGAGCAAAATCTCAAACTTCGAACTGCCACCTGCCGTGCCTCCACATGTCACTTCACAACATTGATAATGACTTTGCAAAGCTAAGAAGAATCCTCATCCCGACACGTCGCACTCCGTGATTTATGGGCCTTCAGGACCGATCAACTGTATTTTTCCACTGTGAAGGAAAAACCCATTACAGCAAGCGGGAGCATGGACCTGGCTTCTGAATTTAAACAAAAACCACGATGTGAAATCTAGATTCACACTGAGGCAGGGGTGCATCTGAGATACACGCACAATCGCAGAATGACTTCTCATCAAACCACCCCGATGCAGGACCCGCAAGGAACTCTCCCGTGTTTAAAGAGACACAGCTGTCGGCTCTGAAGTATCCCTTGCAGATGAACACAAACACCGAACGTTAGACTCTGCCAAGGAGTCCCCACTGGGAAGCAGCAAGCTCATCCCAATCAATGCAGCTTCCCAAAATGCAAAAAAATGCAAATTCCCAAAACCTAAAGCCTAAAACTCTAGACCATGTAAGTCAAAGCTTTCTGGCAGAATTTTTCTTTTTGAGAGAGAGAGAGAGCGCGCGCGCATGGGGGGTGGGGATGCAGAGGCAAAGACAGAATCTTAAGCAGGCTCCACACTGTTGAAGCCTGGAGCCTGACACAATGCTCTATCCCACGACCCTGAAATCATCACCTGAACCAAAATCAAGAGTCAGATGCTTAACGGACTGAACCACCCAGGCGCCCCTTGCTGGTGGAATTTAAAGTATAAGGCACACTTTGTTTTAGGTTCAATGTGAAAAAATGCTCCTAAGAAACAGAAGAAACTATGGACACAATTACAGGGAACGTGTAGAGATGTCAAACCCTAACTGAGGATTTTAAGCCCCACAGTCTCAAAGCCCAGGAAGGTGAGGATTCTATGTGATTCTGGGAGGTAGGCACTGGCTGACCTTGTACCACAGAGTCTCTCCCTTGGCCTGTTCCTTATGTGTTCAGGCCAGAGCGAGCCCTGGGAGGCCTCTGCCAGCCAGTCCCACCCATCTGCCCAGGCCTGCTCTCAGCCCCACTGCCCTGCCACCCATGCCCTGCAGGAACCCTGTCACTCCCTGGCCTTCAGAGCCGTGCCTGTGCATAGCTACTCACAAAGGATGAAGAGCCCAAGGGATGGGCCCATCCTTTCACTTTTCAAAGTCCAGCCCACCCCACAAGGCCAGCTGAGACCTCACTGGCCCACAACACAGCCCGGCCTTAAGGCAGATCCTCCCTCGCTCCCTCCCACCCACCCAGGCAGCAGGTGGCCTCTGTGAGAGCACAGGGGTGCAAGATGGTGAGTGAAGCCCTGTGTGACAGAGAGTGAGCAGGATGTAGCAGGCCTATCCACCACCCACAGCCTGTAGACCTTCCCCAACAAGCCCAGGGTAGCCCTCAGTCAGGACCTGATGAATAAAGTGGCCCTTGAGCCCCACTCCACGGCCCTGGGAGACCAGCACGGCTTGTAGCTCAATAAACACCCATGGAGGGGAGCCTGAGTGGCTCAGTTGTCAAGCATCTGCCTTCAGCTCAGGTCATGATCCCAGTGTCCTGGGATTGAGCCCCGCATCGGGCTCCCCGCTCAGTGGGAAGCCTGCTTCTCCCTCTCCCGTTCCCCCTGCTTGTGTTCCCTCTCTCGCCGTCTGTCGAATAAATAAAATCTTTTAAAAAAATAAAATAAAATAAAACAAACACCCATGGACAACCGGCCTCTCAGGAGAGGAGAACGGAGATCAGCAACATCGCGCTGGGAAGGAGGAAGGAAGATGAGGAATAATGATCACCTAGTAACAACATCCCAACTAGTAAAACATGCAGAAAAATGTGAGAATCCGTGTAAACACACAATCCTCGGGCATCTGAAATCCTAATGAACACGTAAGACCAACACAGCAGCCAGGAAAGCCCAAAGACACCCGGATAAAAAACCAGCACCAAGCCCTTGAACAAGGAAATTCCTTCTCTGTGTTTTTCCTGTAGGCGCTCTTTCTAGGTATTCCCCGGAGGAAAAAGCACTAAGGCTGTACAAGCCTATATGTTCTTCCACATACTCCGCCATCTTCAAAGGTTGAAGGGTCTGCATGCAAAGCTGCACCCCTGCCACCTGGCTTCCGGGGTGTCCAAGATCCCACTGTGTCCATTCTGGCCTTCCACCACGTGATCCCTTCCCCGGGCACTCCACTCACCAAGAGAAAAGTCCACTCTGCAGAGGGGGAGTCCACGGTGAAGGGGATGATAGCAAGATGGACCCTGAAGGGCGACCAAGGATGAGTAGAAGCCCATCACGCAAGAAAGGGAGGAACGGGAGCATCCCAGGCAGGGGGGCAGGGCTGGAGAGCATCGGGTGCAGGACTACCAGGCCATACGGGAGTGGTTCAGTGAGGCCAGGGCAGCCAGAGGTAAACGGGCAGGACTCAGAGGGGGACATGCAGGTGAGAAGGACCTTGGAAGCTGGACCAGGGAAGGAAGCCCTTATTCTACAGGAAGTGGAAAGAGGCGGCTCAGGCCACATCTGTGCCATAGATGTCCCTCACTGGGGCAGTGTGGGGTAAGGATGAGAGGAGGGAGTCTGGCCACGGTCCTGCCTCAACAGCTCTGGAAACACCCTGGGTTGGGGCTGTGGGTCCTTCTCGGTCATCATGTGGGGCATGCAGCAACTTTGAAAGAATGGCTCTCATTTATAACAATTTATTATCCACAACTGGATTTCTCCAACTGTAACCTAGTTTAGGTTATGTACCTTATATACCCTCATCTACAAAATTTAATTTCCGGAGTGTGTCAAAATGTTTATGATGTTCTGAGAGTGGACAGAATTCCCCTCCAGCGTGAGTTACACAGGGCTTGGCCTCTGGGTCATCAGACAACATGAAGGCATGCTCCAAAGGAGGGGAGGACCACCGCTTTGCAGGACAACATTTCTGCAGGTGAACTACCTGACCGGACAAATGAATACGCACGCACCACAGTGGCTTGAGTACAGCCACCTTCATTGGGTGGGGCAGTAAGGTCTGTGTGTGCCCCGCCCCCCCCAACACCTGGAGATAACGCTGCTATTCCTGCTTTTCAAGAAAAACGTGCTAAGCTACGATACTAGTTAGTCTAAGGGACAAAGAAAATTAGGATATGTTATTACTAACCAACTCCAATAGACCAGAAAGCAGAGTAAGAATAAGTGTTCAACATCTTAGACATTTCTCCCCAAACATCTTGCTATTATTCAAGACCACGTAATAAATACTTGTTGAAAAACTCCTACGTGAAAGCACCACGCTAGACACCATGAAATCAAAAAATTAAATCACTATATTCGACAAAATCCATGTTCCCAAAAGCTTACAACCTATAAAGGATCCTACTCCCATCTCCATTGCCCGGAAAGGTCCTTTTGCCTAAGTCACACTTGTAATATAACCCCCCCACACACACACCATGGACCTTAAAACCAAATCTGAACAGGGGCACCTGGGAGGCTCAGTCAGTTAAGCGTCAGACTCTTGTTTTCGGCTCAGGTCATGTTCTCAGGGTTCTGGGATCGAGCTCCGCATAGGGCTCCACACTCAGCGTGGAGTCTGCTTGAGATTCTCTCCCTCTCCCTCTGTCCCTCCTGCTCGTATTCTCCCTCCCTCTCTTTCCCAAATAAATCTTAAAAAAACAAAACAAAAAACCAAATCTGAACTATTTCTGAAACACCATTCAAAAAAAGAAACAGATCTTCTTCCTTTGGTACCATGGAGAGGACGTCTTTATTTAATCTGAACTCTTAAATTCCACATAAATGGAAATTCTGGCAATCTGTACTGCACGTATCTGAAGTACTGTTGCTTTCAGGGGTGCCTAAGTGGCTCAGTCAGTTAGGCGTCTGACTCTTGGTTTCAGCTCAGGTCATGATCTCAGGGTTGTGGGATCCAGCCCTGCGTCAAGCTCTGTGGTCAGTGCAGAGTCGGCTTCAGATGGTCTCTCCCTCTGCCCCTCCTGCTCATGCTCTCTCTCAAAGAAATAAATCTTTTAAAAAAGTAAAAATAAAGTGCTATTGCTTTTATGCTTTTTAACTGCAAGCTCTTGTAGATCAAAAACCTTCTCCCTTAGTCCCCTCCACCCCCAGCCATGACATCTGGTGCAGCGCTGGGCCAAACAGCTGCTAGAATCCCCTCTACCCATAAAATGTCTGTACTTCCCCATCTCATGTCAGAGTCTCAGTCGTCCTCCTGCTGGTCTTGACCTGTCTGTCCAGCATCGTGATTACTGCTATGCCCTCTGGGGCCTAGGCTTGTGGTGGCCCACTAGACCCACCTCTGCCTCCCACCCCCAAATATGAGATGCTCAGCAGTCTTTCCTGTGTTCTACACACAATCCCCCCACCCTGAGCCAGCCAACTCGCCACACAGAGACCTGACCCATCTGCTAGAAGCAGTCTTATCGTCCGTCAGACTTGCAAAACCTCCCGCTGGTGTGCCCACGTTTTTATCTCCTATGTTGGCAACACCCTCCAGCTGGTCTCCAGATTAAGATCTCACCTCAAAGGAAGATACAGGATCTGCCTGGACCCGTGTCCCATGCCATCTCCCCACTTTTACCCACATCTTTAACTTGGAGCAGACACAGAGCAACAGAAAACACCTAATACATGTAATGACAGAATCACGAGTTCCAGGGAGGACATTTAACCAATGAAGGCGACAACCCGTACTTGGAGTCAGAACACAGGGGTGCGGTGGCAGCCACATGGGTCCCGGGGCATGCGGGGGCCCGAATCTCCCAAGAGTGCAATAAGCCCACAGTCATATGTGGTTGCCAAAGGAGCTTCTGTGGTCTTAGACAACACGCATGACAATATTCTGTGCTTATTTGTGTGAAGACCAAGTCTCACGCCCCAGTCTGTTCGTAAAACACAGCACGGCAGTTAGGGAAGCAGATCCTGGGGGCCTCCAGTCAAGACAGAAACCTGGCTCCTCCTTTTATTAGCTGCACAAGCGTGGGCAAGTGACATAATCTCTTTGAGACTCAAATGCCTCATTTGTAAAATGGGGATAAGACTACTAGCTATACTCCTGCTGGAGTGAAGATTAAAGAGTAAATCCCTGTCAAGCCCTGAGCAACAGTACCTGGTACAGAGTGAGTCAGTCAATGAGAACAGCTGTTAGCTGTTTGTCATTCTCCACTGGGCACCAACCGCACACAGGTCCCCATCAGGTAACACACACACACACACACACACACACAACTTTATCTCATTTCACTTCATTTTATGAATGAGCAAACAAAGGTCCACGAAGGTTCAAGGACTTGTCCAAGGGCAAAGAAGTGCAAATGAACTCAAAAATCTTAGGAACTCCAAGGCCTGAGCTCCATCTACCCTGCTGCGCTGAGAGGCTCTGGGACCTTCCCTCGTTGTGCCAAGTACGGACCATCACACTTGAAGAAAGATACACACAAACTGATACCCAGTCGGTGGAGAGCAGTGAGGATGGTAAAGGGCCCAAATTCCAATGGGGAGAATCATATGGGGAGCAGGAAGGCCCTGGAAAGGCTCAACCTGGTTCTCTTTTGGCCCATACGATGACTAAAGGTCAGTATGTAAAGTTTTCAGAGGACAGATCTGCCCCCGTATCGGTCTCCTAGGGCTACCATAACAAGATACCACAGACTGGGTGACCCAAACAACAGGAATTTATTTCTCATTGTTCTAGAGGCTAGAAGTCCAAGAGGTGTGTGCAGGCGTGATTTCTTGTGAGACCGTTCTCTTGGTCCTGCAATTACCTTCTTGCTGTATCCTCTCGGGATCTTTCCTGGGCAAATCTTCTTCCCGTCCCTTCCTCTAAGGACACCAGTCAGATTGAATTAGGACCCACCCTAATGGCCTCCTTTTAACTTAATCACCCGTCTCCAAATACAGTCACATTCTGAGGAACTGAGAACTAGGGCTTCAGTGGGGGGAGGGGACTAACTCAACCCATAATAACCCTCAAAATAAGGAGGACCTTTATCATCGCCTACTGCCCTCCAAGGACGGAATAAGGTGCTTCAACAGGCAGCAAGTTTCCAGTCAGCAGGGAAAGGCAAGCAGCAGCTTCAGCAAGATACCACTTGATGGTGAGGCTACCTGCCCGGATGTTGGGCTGCAAGATCTTTAGGCTCTCACCTAAGCTGTGCAAGTCTAGGGACCAGTGCACTTTAGGGGGTGGGTTTTTTTTAAACAACATACCTCTATACAAAAGATTCTGCAGAAAGAACAAGAGAGCTGGAAATCGCAAATGCAAGGAGTCCTGGGTGTTATCTGGATAACATTGCCATGATGGGAAAGGCTTCTTCCCCCAAGAAAATGGAAGGAACCAACCGAAGTTCACAGGAGTTCATGGGCCAAAGGAAAGGAAGAGGTGGCGCCAGCTGGGCTCCACAAGCTTCGAGACCCAGTGACAAGGACTGCTGGGTTCCCCACTCCCACAGTCATTTATACTGAAAGCAGTACTTCTGCTGGGCCCCTCAACTAGCCACATACAGTGTCAACCAATCTGCCCTGAGAGCCGTGGCCGATGACCACCAAGGATAACACAGCCTCCGAGGAGGAAGGGGAATGGCAGGTGGTCCTAAGAGCACGACCAGAGTCCCCGGCCAGGAAGAAAGCTCAAGTGCCACCAGTCTTCCAGTCTTCTTCAAAGGCTAGTAACTCCCAGTGGGAGCTCTTATTCTCAACAGATAGTCTCCCATTGCCCGCTTGAAATGCATTTCAAACCATTCAAATTTGGGACTTCCAAAGATTCAATGTTAATATTTTAAACATCACACCATCTTATCCAGCACCCAATCGGCCACTTCCAAAAGCCTTCTCCAAAATCAGCAACTCCTATTACTTACATTTTCTCCCATCACTGTTTTCTAGGAGCAAACTATAGAATTAGGAAATAAAACCTGAATGGGTAAAAGCAAGACACGAATTGGGCTCTCTCCGAGGCCGAATCCTCCTAGAGCGAAGGAGGCTATATTTTTTCTTACTGGACTGTGAGCCAGAGGACAGTGGGGCCTCATCTGCTTGCACATCTCGTATCCACAAGCCCCTGGGACACAGTCCAGCAAATGAGTAGAGTTCAAGAAGTATGTGTTGCATTTAAGAATATCTGGTTTTTATCCCCACAAATTGAAATAACTCACAGTAAAAGGTCAAGTAATGATAGAAATATGCAAGTTAGGAGGATCAAGATCATTGCCATGTTTGAATAAGTACCACTTTTACTGTCCTCAGAGCCAGAGCAAAAGTGGAAACCCAGCTTGTGCTTACACCAATTTCTGGAGAAAAACCATTTCTCTAAGAAAGTCTACAATGCACACCAAGTAATATATTAAACAATGTGCCCATCTGCACCTACTAAAAATGCAATATTGAAGTTCATAGGATTCTTTCACATGGTGTCCACTCATAAAAGCTGCAGGCTTATAAGTAACATGACAGACACTAGATGACCTGTGTTTAAAGCACGACATTCTCACAATCAGTTGACATAAATCACTGGATTTCACAGAAATGGTGTTAGTCTCGGGGCTAACATCATCATCTCGAGGCCTCCCCGAGGGGGAGGTAAATTCACACCCATGTGTGGTCACCTTCCACAGGAAGCACCGCTGATCTATAACCCACAGGATATCGTCACAAAGTGTGACTTCTGAGATTAGGTCATAAAATACATTGCAGCTTTCGCCTCTCTTGGATCTCATCTTGTGAGGGAAGCTAGCTGCCACACCTCTTAGACATTCAAGCAGTCCACAGAGAGGTCCACGTGACAAGAAAACTGAGGCTTCCTGCCAACAAGCACTAACTTGCCAGGCACAAAAGGAAGCAGGAACGCCTGCCCCACTCAAGCCTTCAGATGACTCTAGCTGTGGTCACCATACGACCACTGCCTCCGGAGAGACCCCGAGCCATCATCCCCCAGCTGAGCACTCTCACATCCCCTGAGCTGCATGGCCTGTGAAATGATGATGTCCACGGGGTAAAGCCACTGAGTTTTGGACTAACTTTTACTGCAACAATAAATAAATAATACAGATTCTGCCAATGGCAGCTGATGTGCTCCTGTCATAAACTAACATGTGAGAGTGGCTTATGGAACCCGCAGCGGAAGGAAGCTGGAAGGACTCAGACAGTGTTAGAAAAGCCAGAAGCGCAGCCCTCAGGGTCTTTCAGGAACCTGTGAGGGATGAGGGAATGTCAGAAGCTGGAATAAAAAGAATCCTGGTTACTTAGTGACAAAAAATTTAGCAACACTGTTGCCTATGGTCATGTGAAAAACAAAAATGTATCTAATGAAACAAAGGATCTGCCTAAGGAGATATCCATGCAGAGTGTTGAATGTGCCATCCATAGTCTTTTTAACTACTCAAAACCAAAACAAAACAAAAAACAAAAAACCCCACACAACCCTGGGAGAGCCACTGAGGCAAAAGGAAGGCTTCTAAGAAATAAGGGTGTTGTCCCCTAACAAGAGTAACCCAATGTAGAGCACAGCTTCTCTCTCCAGCAGATCTGTGGATGTGGCTTTTGTCTAATCAAGTGAACCCCAATAAGATTCATAGGGCATCCACAACATTTTTAAAGAAATTATACTTGTAGAAACATCAGCTTGAACTGAAAGACACAGAGACAGTACAGAATAAAATTCCTTTGGCAGGAAGCTGAGAAATCTACTCAGGTAGAAACAGGCTTTTATAGAAAAGGAAGGATGATATGGGACGTAATGGTTTTCAGATGCTAAATTTTTAAGTTCTTAGTATTATATATTAGTAATATACTTTTCCCCAAAAACACAGAATAAAGGTTATTCCTCTAATTCCCTTGGATTCAAAAATGACTTTTTGATCAGAAACCAGTAAAGTCAGGGCACGTGGGTGGCTCATATGGTTAAGCATCTGCCTTCAGTTCAGGTCGTGATCCCAGGGTCCTGGGATCAAGTCCCGCATCGGGCTCCTGGCTCAGTGGGGAGCCTGCTTCTCCCTCTCCCTCTACTGATTCCCCTGCTTGTGCTCTCTTGCTCTGTCAAATACATAAAATCTTAAAAAAAAATGAGTAAAGTCAATAAATGAATTTGTAGATAGTGTGCTTATGCTTAAACGTATCAGGTGGGTGACCCTGTCCTGTATGATATGGCCAAAACAAACAAACAAACAACACCCTAAAAACTAAAAACCAGGGCGCCTGGGTGGCTCAGTTGGTTAAGTGACTGCCTTCGGCTCAGGTCATGATCCTGGAGTCCCGGGATCGAGTCCCGCATCGGGCTCCCTGCTCGGCAGGGAGTCTGCTTCTCCCTCTGACCCTCCTCCCTCTCATGCTCTCTGTCTCTCATTCTCTCGGTCTCAAATAAATAAATAAAATCTTTAAAAAAAAAAAAAAAAAACTAAAAACCAAGGACTCGAGTTTTTCCATAACATTTTTAGACAGTGAAATTGTTTTCTTAAATTAGTATACTCATATAGTTCAAAATATATATATATCAGGTGATACACTGTAAACATACCTCCCTCTCACCCTGACCTCCATCCTGCCAGCCCCCACCCCTATCCCACCCACACACAAAACACTACAGGAAACCACTATTGCCAGGTTTCTTGGGAATGCTTCCAAAGTTTCTTTTTACAGACAGAAATATGAAAATCTCATCTCATATTCTCCCTTCTGACAAAACAAGCAGTATCTATTACACACTGTTCTACATCTCAGGGAACTCTAAATTAGCTGGAGAGCGGTCCATTCAAGGCTCTGTAAGCATCTGGATGATGAATGTTCTACAGTGCTCAATGCACTTTGAGTCAAGTGTTTTAAATGATTAAAAGTCAAAATGAAATATGTATGAAATTCAACAGCTCTAACTCCAATGACCTATAAGCAAAATTGACCCAAACCAGGGCGTATACCCCCATGCTCTGATGATTATAAACAAGGTAAGATAAAAAACAGTGCGCATCCTAACCATCCCTTGTTAAGGAACCAGCTGTAAAACCTGCTAAACTGTACCACATTAACTAATGCAAGTGATTAACAAATACACTGGTCTCCATCCCACCCCTAGGGTTGGGCTCCTGAAAACTCTTAGGAGAATCTGAGGTTGGTGTAAAATAAGACTCTCTTTTCAATAGAGAAAGGAAATAACTGGTTGCAAAGATTCAGCTTGGAAGAAAGCTATGTACATTATTATACGTTTACTTTAAAATACAAACACACTGAGTAAATAACATTTGACATACCTTATCAACAACGGGACCTGTATTTTCATTTGCCTACACTTCCCTAATTCACATTACTCTGTTTGCAAACGTCAAGTTTCAAAACTCTGAAGTCAACTCAGACTCCTCGGTTCTGAATCTTGGCCTTTTGCAAGGCCCTCAATCCTCGTAGCTTTCCTATGTTTGCCTCGTCATCTTGTATTTATCTCCCTCCTTCCAGGGGCTTCTCTCTGCAGCACACCTGCTGAGCAGCATGGATTTTTCTAAGTATGCTTTACTGTGTCACTCTCAGTTCATCCTGCCCCTGCCGGCCCCCCACTGCCTGGAGGGCCAGGTCCACACTGCTCACTCTGGCACCCAGCCCCTCACAGCTGGCCCAACTCCACAGGCCTACGCACCCCTGCCACTGCTGTCAATCCTTTGGCCCTAGAAAGATGTGCCAGCTCACTGTTCCATACCCCTTTTTCCCTGCATCTCCACTCACAGGTTCCTCACCTCAACCTGGTAACCACTGTAATGGGCTGAACTGTGCCCCCCCAAAATTCAAAATTCTATGCTGGAATTCTGATGCCCAGTACCTCAGAATGTGACTGTATTTGGAGAGAGAGGTGATTAAATGAAAACGAGGCCAGGGGGGGGCCCCCAACAAGTGGCGGGGGGGGGGGGGGGGGGGGGGGGGGAAGGAAATTTGGCCACACAATGAGACAGTAGGGATGCACACACACAAAGCAAAGGCTATGTATAAGGTCACAGGGAAAACTGGGCCTTTTGTAAGCCAAGGAGGAACCAAACCTGCCAGCACCTTGACCTTGGACTTCTAGCCCACAGAAATGTGAGACAATAAATTTCTGTTGTTTAAGCCAACCAGTCCATGGTATTTTGTTATGGTAACTCCAGCAAATTAATACAAGCCACCCCCACCTTCCTTCTATAATGCTAAAGCTCACTCGTTTTTTTATTTAAAAATATGCCATAATTTAAATATACCAATTGTATGGTAATACCACACATACACTTCACCCATTTAAAGTGTACAATTCATTGGTTTTCAGTGTATTCAGAGTCATGTAACCATAACTAATTTTAGACCATCTCGCCCCCTGAAATAAAAACTGTACCCATTTCCCTCTTCCCCTACCCCTAAACAACCACTAATCTATTTTCTATCTCTATGGATTCACCTATTCCAGACACTGCATAGAGTAAAATTATACAATATGTGGCCTTTGTGACTGGCTTTCACTTTGCACAATGGTTTCAAGGTCTATCCATGCTGTAACAACTGTCAGAACTTCATTCCTTTTCATTGCTAAATGATATTTTATTGAATGGGTATACCACATTTTGTCCATCTAGTCAACAGTTGATGGACATTTGGGTTGCTTCCATTATTTAAGCCCACCTAATTTTTAAGTCTTGCTTCCTCCCCAGAATGTGAACATTAGAAGTAGACTCCCTTCACTCCCAAAATCCCAGAAGACGACATATAAATTACTTAGGTCAATATCCAGTGTCAAACTGTTACACAATAAGCATCAGCTAGTATCCTACTATGAACCAATGCAGCACTTCTTGTATATACAACCATTCAATCTTCTTTATGATCTTTGTCTTAGGTTCATTCAGTCAATAAACATTTGTTGAGTATCTACATTAAGGCACCATGCTAGATCTACATATTCGGTTACTAAAACAGATGCCTTATCTACCCTTAGAAATCTTAATCTAGTGTGTGTGTGTGTGTGTGTTTTGTGGGGGTTTTTTTAGATTTATTTCAGAGAAAGAGTGAGCATGTGGTGGGGAGGAGCAGACGGAGACACTCAAGCAGACTCTGTGCTGAGTGCAGAGCCCAATATGGGGCCTGATCTCACCACCCATGACATCATGCCCTGAGCCAAAACCGAGTCAGATGCTTAACAAACTGAGCCACTCAGATGCCCCATGTGCTACTTACTTTTTCTACAGTCAACCCACAGGTTTGAACTACATGGATCCACTTATACAAGGATTTTTTTTTCAACACAGTGCTGTAAATTTATTTTCTCTTAGGATTTTCTTAGTAATTTCTTTTCTCTAGCCTACTTTATTGTACCAACACAGTATCTAATACATGTTTTGTACAAAATATGCATTAATCAACTGTTATCAGTAAGGCTTCTGGTCAACTGTGGGCTATTAGTACTTAAGTTTTGGGGAAGTCAAAAGTTATTTGCAGCTTTTCAACTGGGGAAAAGGGGGTCAGTGCCCATAACCCCTGTACTGTTAAAGGGTCAATTATACTTCAAATTTAAGTTCCTCCTAAAAATAAATATGCTTTTTGTCTCATTAAGAGAAACTGATAAAGGATATCTGAAAGGGAAGAACATGACGAATAAAAATGCTTCCCACAGCCTGTTTTGTAATATGGGAAATACCAGAAACAACCCGAGTCCAAGAATATGTAACAGACAAGTAAATAAAAGAATATCTGTATGATGCAATAATCACTTATAATAATGCTTATAAAGTTTTTAAAGGAAATGCTGATTTTATAAAAAGATAATGTAAAAAAATACATCAACAGAGGCATTTCAATGTGTAAACTACTAGAACCACCGAAAAATTGTAACATCCATTGGATCTGGGTCCCCCCCACACATATTTTTCCAGCTTTCAGAACATACCCCTTAAAAACATCAGACTGCTTAGAACTGGAGTTTCTATCTAAATCTGAACACTCAGGAGCAAAGGAGTCAAGGGGATGGAACCTCGACAGAAGGGCGGGCTGTGAACACATGGGGTCACTGTGGTACATCCAAGCTGGAATTTTTGTTTTGTACACTTCTCTGTGTATTATGTTTCACAGTACAAAGGCCCAAAGATGCTTAAGGTATGCTCCTTAAAGGCAAAAATCATCGCAACTAAAGCCATTACATTTCCCACATCCTTTGCACATCCTACTACTACTAGTTATATACACCGAATAGACACTATATGCATTTAATAAATGCATCATCGACCAATTCTTAAACTTGAACAACTAGCCCACTTACTCTTCTGGGACACATAACTTACCATCTCTGCTAGGATGGTAAAGGCTCTTCCAGGTTACTAACTGGCCCCTCCACCAAACTACCACTTAGGGTTTTATAACGTGTCTCTGTCTCTTCAATTAAAAGATCAATCTGCACTATCAACTCCTGGAAAAGTCATGTCTCCCAAATGATAGGTCACCAAGTAGCACAGCAAATAGGACAAAACGTAAGAAAAGCAGAATGCAGAGGAACAAGAACGAACAATGGAATGTATGATACCAAGATGAGGAAGGAAACCAATAAATTATGGATAGAGTCCATTTCCCCATGCAAAAGCTAAAACCATTTTTCAAAGTCCAGATAAACAAACGGCTGAGATTTCGAGCTGCATTTTTTAGTCCTGGGTCCCAATCATTTTCTGTGCCATCCCTTTCTAACATGAAAGACATGCATTACTTCACTCTTAAAATATAAACAGCCTGTCAAGTACAAGGGGAGATTATTAGATTAGGTAGTTACCACCAACTCGAAGGGAGGTGTCACTGGGGAAATAGGCATTGTGAATTCTATGCAAAACACATCTGTTACGGAGAATGGCCTGGAAAAAGCAGCAAGTAAAGCAGACTCAGCCAACTCCTAATTGTTTCTCTAATAATTAAGGTAAATACTCTAAGGCAGGTACAAGGGCTCAACATGTACCAAACAGGTTCAGAAGTAGGAAGTGGGGAAATGAAAATAAACAAAAGCTTGAAGTTCACATCAGGCCAGGGGAAGACAGGATGGTTTAGTTCTGTGTTTTATTTTGTTTTAACGGTTCATTCCAGCACTCAGACCTTCCACATGTGTTCAAAAGTCCTTTTGCACAAATAACAATAAATCCCCTGCTTAAAAACACCCACTGCGTTCCAAAATTTCATTTGTGAGCTTTTCGTTATCTGAAACTTGGAATCCATTTCCCCAAACACAAATGAGTTTCCAAAACTAGTCCACAACTGTCTTTTTAACTACCCACGTAACTGAAACCACCACAAGCTTTTATTCTCTGAAAGCAGCAGAGAACAATGTCATGGTAATATTAACACACAGCAGTGCTAGAAGCCCAGACAACTTGTTATTCCCAGAGTTATGATGCTTGGGAGTCTGGGTGCTCATATTTCTCTGACATCTGACAGGGGCTTCCCCCACTCACCCGCCCCCACCCCACTACCTCTCCCCACCTCCAGCAGAGTTTTTTGGTTTTTTCTTAAAAGCTTGAGAGACTGCTCTATAAGACTGTTGCTCTCTCCTCCTGGAAGAGGTTGGCCAGCCACCAGAACTTTCTGTCTCACCTCACACAAGTCGGCTGGCCAGGGGCCGCCCCCAAGCTCCAATGCTTACTCTAACAGATACTAAAGGACTGTTTTCTTTTTTCTTGCTTGCTTGCTTATATTTGATGGCTAAGCCAAAAAATCCTCTCTATTTAGAGCAGCCAAACGTGCCTCCTCCCATCAACATGTGGGTATGCTTTTCCAAATGAGCAGCAGGTACAGCAGGACTGAAGAACATCTTGCTGCCCCCCGCCCCCCTTATCTGGCTCTGCTCTCTGGAGTGACACAAGTCTTTCCCACAATGGTTTTTCTTCCACAAACTATCCGTGAGGTGGCTCAAGCTAATGAATATATAGCTTCTCACACCTTTCTAGACCAAAAACGTCTCTAGAGGAACTGGGTATCTCACAGAAAGAATCCCACTTTACTCTCCAGATCAAACCCACAAGCCTCAATTAACCCAACACTGCAAGAACCAAAAACCTCAAAGGTTATATGTCAAACCTAAAGCTTTTTACCAGAACTCAGAAACCTGAGTGAACTACTGCTCATCTGAACAACTGTGTGCATGCTGGAGCCAGGTGTCCAAGTGGACCCCCCCATCTAAAGGGAGCACTGGACCCCAGGCTCCCGCACTTCCCAGGGACCACCTCACCACTCCATTCCCTTCCCCCCTCTCCACTGACACATTCTCTCAGTACTTACATTCACACCTCAACCAGCTTAAAACAAAATAACTTCTATAACCCCACCCACAGCAAAAGGCTTCTCAAATTCTACACACACACCTACACACACACACACACACACACACACCATCAACCCTCATCCATGAAGCTCACAAGGCCCCCAATCTGCAGCCTCCTCCAGGACCCCAGGCAGGGGAGGTGGCCAAGTGTTTAAGATCCCAGAAGTCGACTGTGTACCTCACCAATGTCTGCCCCTTTCTAGCTCCGACCAGGGACAAGTCACAAACTTCTGAGCCTCGGTTTCCTCATCTTAAAAAGGATTACTTTTAAAGCCCTGAGGAAAGGGCCTGCAACACAGGAAGTGCTGTGTTAAATAGAAGAGAAAGTGTATGCCCACTGCCATTTATTATCACTCTGATCATTACTGTCATTCCATTCCCAGAAGCTTTCCTTCCAGAAAGCTCAACACCGCAGCATGCTAGAGACAAATGATCTTTAAGATTATCCAAGCACCTCCATTTCAGGTATGAAAAAATGAAGGAAGTTAAGAACGGAGAGATTAACTTGCCCAAGGACCCACTATAATTAAACCCCAGAGGGGCACCTGAGTGGCTCAGTCGGTTAAGTGTCTGACTTCAGCTCAGGTCATGATCCCGGGGTCCTGGGATCCAGCCCTCTCCCTCTCCCTCAGCCCCTGCTCTCTTGCTGTCTCTTTCTCTCAAATAAATAGAATCTTTTAAAAAATGAAAATAAAAAAATAATTAAACTCCAAAGCCGAGCCAAGAATCCCAGGGAGCTAAGTTCATGAGCACTCCCGACAGCACACCCAGGAGGCCATTATTCACCTGCAGTGACCCGGGTACACCTTCCACACGCCTTATAGGTACGGGAGTGTTCACACACTGCCCCACACAGCCCTGGTTGCTCCCTCCACCAGACCCAAGAGCGCCTTCTAGCAATGGGGACATTTTATCAACGCTCACGTTTAACCTTACAAAAACGATGGGGCATTGCTCTTTTTCCTCAAAGTAGATGTGAAGTGGTGAAATGATCTGATCCTAGATGAACAGCTCTAGAATAGGGATGTAATCGGGTTTCACCCAATCCAATCCAGCCAGCTTTTTGCTCCTGCCATATTGTCTC
The DNA here is from genome assembly GCF_011800145.1 of Mirounga leonina. NCBI lineage: Eukaryota > Metazoa > Chordata > Mammalia > Carnivora > Phocidae > Mirounga > Mirounga leonina. The sequence goes on from NW_023270854.1 coordinate 17,056,273, forward strand.
CAGTCCGGAAACTAACTGAGCAAGAAGGAACGTCTGACCCCACCTTGCTTGTTCACTCTCATCCTCCTGCTCTTTCTCAGGGCCAGCGCAAGCCCCATCTCCCACCTGACCACCTCAAGAAAACATCTCCCCCACGCTTTGTTAAGCCCTCTTTTTTATTTTACATTTTGTTTTCCAGAAGACTGGTAAAATATAGATCAGAAGCCGGAGCAATTCTAGAAACGCACCTTTATTGAGAGACACTGTGGAGTCAAATTAGACTTTGTGAAGAATAACCCCATCAACTTCTCAAGCCCCCAACTACTGATATGCCCCCCTTCCCCGTCTTCCTTCACCCACCTTCATCACTTCCTGCCCACCTGCATGACAGGCCTGGTTTGGTTTGATGCTAATTACTGCAATCCCAAAACACTGTTTTCTCTGCTTATAATAGTTTTGTTTTTTGTTTTTTTTCTAATGATTTTATTTATTTGACAGAGAGAGACACAGCGAGAGAGGGAACACAAGCAGGGGGAGTGGGAGAGGGAGAAGCAGGCACCCCGCAGAGCAGGGAGTCCGATGCGGGACTCGATCCCAGGACCCTGGGATCATGACCTGAGCTGAAGGCAGTCGCTTAACCAAATGAGCCACCCAGGCGCCCTGCTTATAATAGTTTTTAAAGGAAACTTAAAGGCCACAGAAAACATTACTTTTTCAGGCAAATTCACTCAAAGTTTGAGATAACTGGCCTTTTAACCAGGCTTTGGATATCAGATTTTAAATGAGGAACTTTTTGGAGCAGAAATCTGTATTTTGTGGACAACAAGTAGATCCTGATTACAATACCATCTCTAATGGTCCCATCCAACTCTTAAATCCATCTCATGGTTTAGTTTCCTTTTAGGTCAAAAAAAAAACTTTCTCAATCTCAGCACTACTAACATTTTAGTCCACGTAAGTCCTCATTGTGGGGCTGTCGTGTGTAGCACAGAACACTCCGCAGCATCCCTGGCCTCTGCCCACTAGATGCCACCAGACCCTCCACCACCACCCCCAGGTAGGACAACCAAAACATTCCCAGTTGAGAACCAGTGGGTTTTAAGATTGTATTTATTTATTAAAGAGAGAGGGAATGAGTGGGGGGAGGGATAGAGGGAGAGGGAGAAGCAGACTCCCTGCTGAGCAGCAAGCCCCACACCGTGGGGCTCAATCCCAGGACCCCAAGATCATGCCCTGAGCTGAAGGCAGACACTTAACCAACTGAGCCACCCAGGCGCCCCAAGAACCAGTGTGTTAAGCAAAAGATCCCAAGGAAGCCAAAAATGGAGATCCATGGTCAAGAAAAGGGCAATAATCACTTTCAGTGGAGGTTGAAGTAACCAGGAGGCGCTTCCTGGAGCAGAAGACCCCAAGTCTGGCTCACCATCAGAAGCACGTGGGAGGGAGCTCTTCAAAGTACAGATTCCTGGGCCTGCCCCCACCCTTCTAATCAGAAGCTTTGATGACACCTGGGAATTTAATCTTGAAAAAAAATTATTGGAAGAGATCCATAAACTAATACTGAACTATACTTACTGACATGCACATTAGGTACATAAGACTAAAGTGTACTGATGTGGATCGTGTACTTTTAAAATAGATCCATAGGGGCACCTGGGTGGCTCAGTCCTTAAGCGTCTGCCTTTGGCTCAGGTTATGATCCCAGGGTCTTGGGATGGAGCCCCGCGTCGGGCTCCCTGCTCGGCGGGAAGCCTGCTTCTCCCTCTCCCACTCCCCCTGGAGTGTTCCCTCTCTCGCTGTGTCTCTGTCAAATAAATAAATAAAATCTTTAAAAATAAATAAATAAAATAGATCCATAAATAAGATGGACAGAGGGCATAAACAGGCAATACAGCTGGTAGGATAGAATGTTAATTGTAGAATCCAGAAAGTGGGTATATGGGTGTACATTCTTCCACCTTTTCTGTGGACTTGTCATTTTTCAGAACAAAATGTTGGGGGGTAGTGTGCAGAAGCACTTCTGACGATGAGCAGGATTTGAAAAATCACGGATAGAAAGCGTGTCCAACTTATCTCCGGTTGAAGGAGACAGGCCTCATCTAACCTCTCACTTTACTCATTCCATAGTTAGCCAAGGTAACTAAAGAAATTCATAAAAATGGATCCAAACCTCAAACAGGATTTTTAAAAGTGTGCTGGCCCCTTTCCCTCTGTGCCCTGCAACCTTTTATTTTAATGGAATATTATAATATGAAACAAAACAAAACTGACCACCTTTCCTAATTTTGTTTAGTTTTGCTGGTTAATAGCCCCAAGCCTGAGGCAGAGCTCCTCACAGAGGCTGCTTGTGCTTTAATCCTTCACTCTGCTCAATTTCAGAAAGGAAGGGTTTGCTTTTCATAGGTCCAAGCCACTAACTCCGCCTCCCACACTGCAGTTTATAGAACTCAAACTACTAACACCGTGCCAGTCTGGCCTCATCCCAAAATACACCATCTTCAGCTCACATACTTGTGGGCTTCTCAACTTACCAAAAAATCCTGACCACAAAAAATGGACAGCTAACATTCCCACTGAACCACAATGTGAGCAATCAAGGGAAACACTCTGGTAATCTAGTGCACGGCACTTACCAAACGGCAGAAGCATTTCTCTTGGTAACAGCGATGTATTTTCCACAGCGCTTTGTGCCCGCCTGATGATTACTTTGTGCAGTAACGAAGTCCATGATCAGCTACCTGACGAAAACAGTTCCTAAAACCACCTCCTGGAGTCTCAATCCTTTTACCTCCCTTTTGTTGTCTACTACAGGAAATCCCTGCTACTAGGAAGTTCTGGGGTCCTGAGACTGTTGGATAAATGGGACCTATGCAAAGCATTCGCCCTCCCAAGAGAGTGATGGGGAAGAGGAGTCCACAAGAGAAAGTATTTGAGACAACACAGGTCATTACGTAATGATCAACAGGTCAATCCAACAAGAAGATATAACATCTATAAATATTTATGCGCCCAACGTAACGGCATCTAAATATATAAAGCTAATATAAAGAGAGAAACAGCAATAAAGTAATACTGGGAGACTCTGACACCCCACTTATATCAATAAGTAGATCATCCAGACAGAAAATCATTAAGGAAACATGAGCTTTAAATGCTGTGTTAGATCAGATGAACTTAAGTTCAGATGAACTTAACAGATGCATGCTGAACACTCCATCCAAAGCAGAATACCTTCTTCTCAAGAGCACACAGAAAGTATGGGGAATATATGCAGGTTTTTTTTTTTTTAATAAAGATTTTATTTATTTATTTGAGACAGAGAGAATGAGAGACAGAGAGCATGAGAGGGAGGAGGGTCAGAGGGAGAAGCAGACTCCCCGCCGAGCAGGGAGCCCGATGCGGGACTCGATCCCGGGACTCCAGGATCATGACCTGAGCTGAAGGCAGTCGCTTAACCGACTGAGCCACCCAGGCGCCCTATATGCAGGTTTTTTATGTCCTAACAACTGTCTGTCCATCCAACTCTTCACCAATAGAGAAGTCTCCCCTCCCTGACCCTCCCGCTTTCGTATTTCCCAGCATCCTCTGACTCTGAGCCAACCACGTGCCACATACTGAAACGTTTACAGCCAGTACTGGCTGAAGATCTCTGGATCCTCTTTTCTAGGTCCCTGTCATTTGGGCTTCATCTCCTTGCTTTAATATGCAGCACCATTTCTTCCCTGAGGGTAACTAGCCAAGGACAAGAATCTGTTTTACTCTTTAAAACAAATTATCTGGGGCACCTGGGTCGCTCAGTCGGTTAAGCGTCTGCCTTCGGCTCAGGTCAGGATCCTGGGATGCTGGGATCGAGCCCCATGTCGGGCTCCCTGCTTCTCCCTCTCTCTCTCTGCCCCTCCCCTGGCTCATGGCTCTGTCCTCAAACTGAGGAACAAAAGTAAATCCCTATGCTGCTCCCTTAATCCAGTGACACAGAAGTAGACCCTGCCAGTGGCTGTAGGGAGGATGGGGAAAACAAAATGCAAATTTAAGAATTCTGCACAAGGAACAAAATGCCCAAAGTGGGCACGAGCCAGATGGTGAAGCCTAACCCACTGTTTTCCTAACACCTCTGTTGCATGGGGATGTGCCCTTATTTATTATTATTATTCTTAAATAACCTTGAGATTTAACTCAATGTTCACCCTTTTGAAGGGTACAATTCACTGATTTTTAATATATTCACAAAGCCGGGCACCTGGCACCTTTAGATAATCCCAAAACATTAGCATCATCCCAAAAGAAACTCTATACCCTTTACAGAAACACTCAATTCCCTCCTGCCAGCAGACTCCCATAAAAACTAAGCTACGTGCTGTCCCTATGGATTTGTCCATCCTGATCACTTCAAATAAATGTGTGGGGGCGCCTGGATGGCTCAGTCGGTTAAGCATCCGACTCGATTTCAATTCAGGTCATGATCTCAGGGTCCTGAGATCCAGCCCTGCATCAGGCTCTGCACTGAGCACGGAGCCTGCTTAGGATTCTCTCTCTCCCTCTCAAAAAAAGCCAAAACAAACAAACAAAAAACTCAAATAAATATGTGGCCTTTTGTGCCTGGCTTCTTCAATCTCCTGTAATATTTTCAGTGTTCGCCCATGTTGTACCATTTATCTGACCTTTACTTCTTTAATGATAGAATAATATTCTGTTGCATAGATAGAACACATTTTGTTTATTCATGCATGTCCTAGCACTCTTTGTTGAAAAACAATAGACCATAAACCTAAGGATTTATTTCTAGACTTTCAATTATTCCACTCATCAATATGGCTTACTATACAGTAGCTTTTGTAGTAAGTTCTTTAAACTGAGAATTGTGATTCCAACCATGTTCTTTTTCAAGATTGCTTTGGCTATTCTGAGACCCTTGCACTTCCATGTGAATCTTAGGATCAAGCTTTTCAGTTTCTACAAAAAAGCCAAATGGTGTTTTATAGGGATTTCACTGAATCTGTAGATCAATTTGGGGAGTATTGCCATGTTAACAATGTAAGTCTTCCAGTCCACGAACATGGGTATACTTGACAATGTCCCACAGGTCTCTATGGCTCTGTCCATTTTTTTATTCTTTTCTTCTTGTTCCTCATACTGGAAAATATTAATTAACCTGCTTTAAAATTCACGGATTCGGGGCACCTGGGTGGCTCAGTTGGTTAAGCAACTGCTTTCGGCTCAGGTCATGATCCTGGAGTCCCTGGATCGAGTCCCGCATCGGGCTCCCTGCTCGGCAGGGAGCCTGCTTCTCCCTCTGACCCTCCCCCCTCTCATGTGCTCTCTCTCTCTCATTCTCTCTGTCTCAAATAAATAAATAAAATCTTTAAAAAAATAAAATAAAATAAATAAATAAGTAAATAAATAAAAAAAATTCACGGATTCATTCCTGGGCCAGCTCAAATCTGTGGCTGAGTCCCTCTAGTGAATTTTTCTTTTCAGTTACTGTACTTTTCAACTCCAGAATTTTTTTTTTTTTAAGATTTTTATTTATTTATTGAGAGAGAGAGAACGATAGAGAGAGAGCATGAGAGGGTGGAGGGTCAGAGGGAGAAGCAGACTCCCTGCTGAGCAGGGAGCCCGATGCGGGACTCGATCCTGGGACTCCAGGATCATGACCTGAGCCGAAGGCAGTTGCTTAACCAACTGAGCCACCCAGGCGCCCATAGAATTTTTTTTTTTTTTTTTTTTTTTTAAATAATCCGTACCTTTCCTTACATTCACTACTTGGTGACAAATCACTCCATTTTTTCCTTTAATTCTTTAGACATGGTTTCCTGTAGTCCTTTAAACATATGCATCAGAGCTGATTTAAGTTTTGTGTAGACCATCCAACACCCAGGCTTTCCTCCAGGACTGTTTCTATTAACTGTTTTCCCTTTGAATGGGGCTGGCCATATTTTCCTGTCCTTTCTGGGTATCTCATAATTTTCTGTTGAAAACTAAACACTTCCAAGAATGTAATGTTTCAATTCTGGAAATCAGCTTCCAGAATTATGGATCCCTGGGTTTGTTGTTGTTCTTGTTTACAGAATCAGTCCAGGAAAACCAATGAAGTCTCTATTTTTGTCATACGCAACCCCTGAAGTCTCTGCTTAATTCACTTAGTGGTTTGCCAATGACCGCACGACAACTCTGAACCAAAAACCTTCCCGCCTTTCCCAAGGGCTTCTGTGTATATGCTGGGGTATAACTCCGCCTTAGTCTTCACTTTTGCTTGCACAGAGCATCATCAAGGTCAACCCAAGGTGAGAACTTAGATCTTCTCAGGTCTTTCCTGTGCATGTGCAAAGCCTTGTAAATTCCCAGAAATAGGTTGGTGTTTTTTAAAGCCCTTAATGGACATTTCATGCTCAGATTTTTCTTTTAGGGTATTTTGGTCAGTTACTGGTTGGCCCTAACTAGCAAGACCATCTTCAGGGAGCTGTGATTAAACAATTGCATCAGATTGTTTCCAACAAATGCTCAGTGAGCACAGCCCCTTAAACAAAGCGAATGGAGTCAGGTCAAATAAAGAGAAGCTAGAAGAATGGAGCTTTTAAGCAAGCTGCCAGGCAAGTCAGATACTGACATTTCCTGCAGGAGCTGGCCTTTTAGGGAGCTCCAACATTCTGTTCTGCCCCATCCAGTGGCTCCTAGACTGCTGGTTTTCACAATTACCATACTTGCAAGGCTGTCAGCTTCCAAGGCCACAAAGCAGCTGGGGCAATGGCCGGGGGAGGGGGTGATGGGATTAACACAAATTAAAACACCACTGTTCCCACTGAGGTTCACTATTCCTACTGAGAGACCTCATTGTTTTTCTTGAACAAGTAGTCCCCAAATTGTTGCACGTCTTTAGCAAAGTTCTGAAAAAGTTGGTATTGTTAGCTTTTGCCATTGTTCTCAATGCATTTATGGCATACATGTTCAGAGGCCCTTACTCTTCCCATTCTGGAATTCTAGAGCCCTTCTCTTATTTTTGCATGAAATCTTAGTGGGGTATTTACCATCATTTAAAACTTGGCACCCAGCATTACAACATTAACACTTCCTATTCGTGTCCTGAGAGACTGCTACTTTAAAAGTAGGCGCAAGGGCGCCTGGGTGGCTCAGTCGTTAAGCGTCTGCCTTCGGCTCAGGTCATGATCCCAGAGTCCTGGGATCGAGTCCCACATCGGGCTCCCTGCTCAGCGGGAAGCCTGCTTCTCCCTCTCCCACTCCCCCCTGCTTGTGTTCCTGCTCTCGCTGTCTCTCTCTCTGTCAAATAAATAAATAAAATCTTTAAAAAAAAATTTTTTTTTTAATTTAAATAAATAAATAAATAAATAAAAGTAGGCGCAAGAAAGATGTGGAAAATTTATAATCACTGCCTTCTATCCAGCCAAACTTTCTTTCCGGGGAATCCCTAGCATCAACCACTTCCTAACACTCAGCTTAGGAGGAAAGAGAAAAATGATTAGAATCTAGAGTGCTTTTAATAATAATTTTCCCACACTGTTAAATTTATATCAACTTCAACTTCTGAGAGTTGGTTCCGGGCAAGATGTCCCCAAGTGCAAGTCTAACACTGCTGAGCCTTAAGATTTGTGCTCTTCATGCTGTTAACACTTGCTGAGGAAGGGCATAATAATTCCTGATAAACCATTCGAGAGAAGAGTATGTAACAAGGAGCTAGAGAGGAACACATCCTTTTCAAAAGGAGAATTAAAAATCCAGTGCCCTCAGAGGCCCTACTCGGTCTCCTACCAACAGGGCATTCCCATCACTGCAGGGCCAAACCTGGTCCAAAGCCATTCACCTCACTGACCTCTCTTAAGTGTCTACCTTTCTTGGATGAGTAATGGAAAAAAGCGGAAAAGTGAGGAGTGGACAATTTTCCCTTGTAGGTTTCCTTTCAGTCTCCAGTACAGCAATGCTAAGGGAATGTATAACACCTAACACCAAGACAGTAAGAGAACGTGTTCATGTTTATCTCCTTAATGCTCACCAGAATCGTATTTACTCGTTTCCTCACCTAGCTCCTCCACTTTGCAAGTTAACAATCCTTTCTCTCTCTGCCGAGCCTACAACAAATCAGCATTGAGGACAGCAACAGGGATGCTTCTGTTCTTTGTGTTTAAGAATTGTGCAGCCCTGTTGCCAAACAGTGCAATCCCACTTTGCCCTTCAGGAAGTTCCACCCCGAGTCCAATCCCCTACCTTGACACAGACCACCTGCACCTCCCCTGCTGCCACCACCAGCTGTCTTCTAGAATCCTCACACTCCCAGCCGGGCTGAGAAGTGCCAACTTCCCAAGTCACCTCACTTCACCTCTGATCTGCATCACACTCAAGGGCTCCACTGGGATGCAAATTAGTTATCAGAAAGGACACTATATGTGGGCAGTCACAAAAGCACTACAAGTATTGCAAAGTCCTCACAGAGCTACTCTTCTTACTTCCTAGCTTAGGCTCAATTTCTTAGCTAAAAGGCCTGATCAGAGCTGTGCAGTGACACCGGGATTTTCTCTCTTTTTCCCTTTATGGTCGCTCTTCACGGCCCGAGGTCACCGTGATATCAGATGCACACATACACCCTCAAAATAGAGTTCGAACACATGCACGCGTGATAGGTGAATTTGGACTTTCATCCAGACCTGTTTTAAGCTAGGACTAGACACTGCTTGATCCAAGCCAGCACCGTGAGTCTCCACACCAATTTGCTTCCACGGAGCTTGGCTTGGTGGTGCCGAATCCTCCCTCGTTCCGCTGCTGTTCTTTCTTGGCAGAAACTGAAAACGCATTTAACTTCGCTTTGAAAGAAAGGGCCTTTAAAAAGCTTACATTGGTGAGCCTATCAAGGATCACTGAAAGATGACAAATTCTGAATCCACTGTGGGTGTGTAGGAGGGATCTAAGTTTAGAAACCTCACAAAAATCAACCCAATCCCCAAACGAGCGTGCAGCATTCGAGGACAAAGTGCTCGCTCAGCCAGTTACTGAATTTCCTAGTGCCTAGAAATCAATGTCCCAAATAAAGCCCCGAACCACCTAACTTCTATGAAAACAGAGGCTTCAAAACAGGATTTACAAAAGGCATCCAAAAATACCTTATAACAGGAAACAACTGAAGTGACTGTGGGGGGGGGTGATGAGGGGAGAGCAGAGGGGGGGATGGGTCTGTATTTCTACTGCATGAGAATTCAGTAGTTTCTGCTTTTACTTTTGTTAAAGATTTACACGAAGTTTCTTTCCTGATACTAACTCTACAAGATATGCATCTTAAAGAATATGGCCGGTTCCTTCTGAATCCAGCACGAGTAACTGTGGCATGCCATTCTACCCACCCTGGGACTCTAAACACTTATTTCAACAGAAAGTCCTCATTCGACACCTCTCAGACCTTCTCTACTGGAGGAGTTGCCAAGAGAGCCCAGATCCCGTTACATCCAACACCTGGAATGGTGGGCAAGTATGCTTTCCCAGGGGATAAATTTAATTTCCAGAAACAGCTTCAAAGCCAGCCACAGTGACTAAGATGAGTGTTCAATCCAGTTAAGAGCATTTTAATGAGGTGTTACTGTAAGGCAATGAGGCTAATGGGGACAGTAACCTGGCTGAAAAAGCAGTTTTGACAGAATAAGGATTACTGAGAAATTCACTGACCTTCAGTTACCCTCCCAAGAACCCACCTTGAATGGCAATGCTCATTCGGATGGGTGGCATCCAGTCGATCTGTTAAGAAAATGCTCCTTATGTTACGGTCATCCCTGGTTAAAAAAGCAAAGGGGGAGGAATTATTTTAAGGCGAGAATACCAAAGCTATTCAGGAACCGTGTGCAAGTCTGTGCAGCCGAGGCCCCAGCTACACGCTGTGCAGGGCACAGAGACCCGAGCTCTGCCTGCTAGGGACTCCAGAGCCAATCACTGATTTTTGGTTGCCCTGAAAAAGAAAAATCCAACAAAAGCATTTACTACTTGGAAAATCGGCAAGGTCATCTGATGGTGACAGGGGAAAAAGGGAAAGGGCTGCTAAGGAAAGGAAAGAGGAGACTGAATGAAGTGTTATTTTCTTATTATTGATTCATTAGAGACAGAGAGAGAGAGAGAGAGGGAGAGGCAGAGGGAGAAGCAGACTCCCCGTGGAGCAGGGAGTCTGACGCAGGACTCGGTCCCAGGACCCCGGGATCACGACGCAAGCCAAAGGCAGACGTTCAACCAACTGAGCCACCCAGGCACCCCTGAATTGCGTTATATTACCAGGGGAATTTTCAGTACCAAACTGTCTCTTAACAGTAAAGGCAAGATCTGTGCAAGATCAAGCAGCAACAATGCTTAAGACGTGTGAGATCTCATTGACAATATATTGCTGAGGCCAGGTGAGAGTCCCCCGCATTCTGACCCCTCACAGCTGTGTAACAGCAGAGTCAACAGACAGAATACATCAGCTTCCCAAAGAGGCTTCGCCACCCACCGTCATTCTGGAATCCCCTCCCTGCTGGATCGACTGGAGAGCAGGGACCACACCTTGCACAGGAAGCCTCAGGCAATGACCTTCACACATTAATACAAGCACATTCTAGGTCATCTACATGGCCACCTCATGTCACTGGGTACTCCCACTGATTTCTGGAGATTCCATTGGCACTTGTATTCAGGGTCAAGATGGAAGCAGTACTTCCCCTGGGTCTCCAGCTAACAAGACTTCAAGTCAAAGAGGCCTTCGTTGAGCTCTAGCACATAGTACAGTAGAAAACAGAAGAACAGAATTAAATGATGGACTGCCCCCCCAACTCCCCGCACGTGGTAGGTCAGGAAAGGGAAACTTGTCCTAGCAGCTAGTACTTCTTGAGCACAGATATGATAGCTGTGGTTTTAGCAAAACAGCATCACGTGTCACATTAAAATCATAGTTCAGGGGCGTCTGGGTGGCTCAGTCGTTAAGCGTCTGATTTTGGCTCAGGTCATGGTCCCAGGGTCCTGGGATCGAGCCCCACATCGGGCTCCCTGCTCCGTGGGAAGCCTGCTTCCTCCTCTGCCACTCCCCCTGCTTGTGTTCCCGCTCTTGCTGTGTCTCTTTGTGTCAAATAAATAAATAAAATCTTTAAAAAAATAAAATAAAATCATAGTTCAACTGAATTAGGTTGGGCATTAGATTTGTAATGAATCCGTACATTGGTTTTAGTGATCATTATGGTGATACATGCACTATAAACACATTAATTCCTTTTATGTTTAGACATATTTTAAGACATTATAATAAAAAATAATTTAGGGCCACACGTGGCATCCCCACTAATGTTTTCTCTCTAAAGGAGGTCTACTCTATAAAACCTTTAAAAAATACTGTATCATGTTGCCTGTGGTCTTCCCACCCCAAAAAGGAAACACAATTAATCGTTCTTCCCAAGGCAAGCAATATAGAATAAGGTCTTCCTCACTGGGAAATCTTGGGGCAGAAAAAAGCTCAGCCCAATTAGTTAAGCACTGAATAATATTAACATTAATATAGTGAATAAACGTGTTACATTTGTTATGTTGATGGTTATGCCTCAATATAGAGACAAGTTTACAAGAGTTCGTTTCACTGATCATGCCTTCAGTTTATCAAAACTACCTACTACTACTTTTGAGTTATGCTTATGAACCTAAACAAGGGATCTGAAATGCAGAAACTACGCAAGTTCAATGCTGAATGTGGTCTAATCCAGGCTAGCGACCACTAACACCAAAATGGGAGAAGTTTTAAGTCCTCCTTGTCTCATTTTCATCCTGATTTTGTATCCATCTGCACCATATTGAAAACATGAACTCTCCCAACAGAAACCTTTGCGGCTCTGCTGTTGGTTTGCCAAACTCCATAATGGGATCACCCTTCGGTACTCCCTAAGCATCAACTTCCTAGCAGAACTGACGACAGATTAGCAGGTGCAGCAAACAGGACTCCCCCAAAGCACTGGCCGGACTAAAGAGCCCCATCTGTTTCAGGACAACAGATCCAATGGGTGAAAGACAGAAACTTCATGCTCACCAAATGGTCCCAGTAGCCCAAGCGCCAGGACACCGTGTGGCCAACAAAAAACAAGACTACACAATACAAAGACTGTTTTAAACAGACAAATAATGCCCATAAAAGTTTCTATCCCAATTTCAGTGGGGCAGCCTCCTCCACATCACCGTCCAAGACTAGATCCTAAAATATGTAACTCTGAAAATATCAGTAATAGGATATCATGGAGAGTTCAACTATGAGAACTTGGTCTCAAAGCTCTAATCTCACGAGCTATCAAGGAAGGCTGCTAATACATCCAAAATCTGCCCAGGAGCTGGATTATAATTAGAAACCCCATTAGAAAATTAGCAACTGTATCCTGAGCTACCAAAAGCTGTCTGGTTATTCTAGATGACACTAAAACAAACCGATTCTCAAAAGGGCTCCTTACCTCTGGCAAATCAATGTATTTTTACATTTATCTCTAAATCCAGAGCAGTCCTATAGGATCTTCCAAATTCCCCTCTTCACATTATCTCTTCCTAAAAGGGATACTTAGTAATAAAATTACTAAGGGGGGCCTGCAGTAGTTCATATGCACAAGGAATAAACAGGGTTTGGAATGAAAATTTCTGCATTTTAGCTTATCATAAATTAACAGCAGTATTTTTAAAGGAAAAGATAGTATGTGTTCCCATATTTAGACCTGCAGGGGGACGCCAACGTCTAAATGATCATAGTTCTGTGAAATCCTCACTGTAAGACCTTCAGGATCGGAAAATGCAGAGCTATTCGATCCTATGCAGAGCTGAGTATAAATAACCACCTTCCTTCCTGCCTCCTCCAGTCTGGAGCCAACGCTACAGAAAAAGAACCCCATGGTCTGACGAGCCTCTTCCTTTGCAGCAATGTGAGGAAGAAGAGCAGCAGGGAGAACTGAGAAGGCATGTCTGGACGCCGACTCTGGCACTTACTAGCTGCTCCCTGGCTTTGACCCTGTTCCCCACTAAGCCTTGGTTTTCTCACTGGAAAAATGTGAAAGATGGAATTTATAACGTCTCATGATTGGTTCACGGGTTAAGTGAGCAGCTATGTAAAACTAATACATATACCGGAGTGGGACTGCTCAACCTTAGCACTACTGACATTCGGGGCCAGGTATTTCTTCGTTGTCGGGGATGCCCTGTGCCTTGCAGGATGTTTAACAGCATCCCCTGCCTCTAACCCACTAGACTCCAGTAGCACCTCCCAAGTTGTGACAACCAACAATGTCTCCAGGGATAGCCAAATGTTGGAGGGGGCATGTCCCCCAGTTTACAACCTTTATACTAGGTATTTAATAAATGCAGGTTTCGGGGCGCCTGGGTGGCTCAGTCGGTTAAGCATCTGCCTTTGGCTCAGGTCATGATCTCAGGGTCCTGGGATCGAGCCCCATGCTGGGCTCTACGCTCAGTAGGGAGTCTGCTCAAGGATTCTCCCTCTGTCCCTCCCTCCACTCACGCACAGGCTCTAAAATAAATACATCTTTAAAAAGTAATAGTAATAAGAAAAAATAGATGTAGGTTTCTCCCTTCCTCCCATCCAGAAACAAGAAACGTGGGTGATTATTCTACAGTCCTTCTTTTTTCTCACCTAATCAACCAGTCATCAATCCAATGCCACCTGCATCCTAAATACCTCCTGCATTTATCCCCCTTGCTGGTTCCCCCAGTCATCACCACCCTCCGTACCTGGCCAGCTGCATGACCACCCACCATTACTCACCTCACATCCACTCTCCCCTTGCTGCATGGTGAGCGCCAGAAAAGCACAATCAACCCTGGTTTCCCAAAGTGCCTCAGAGGATGGGGACCCAGTACTCGACGAGGTCCACACAGCCTCTTCTTCTCTGCCTTTCTGTCTGGCCACCAGGGCCTCTGCAGTGCCCTCCTCCCCATCCCTGACGAACTGCCCTGAGACCCCGTGGCATGGTGGTTCCACCCACGGTCCTGGGAGCCAGACTGCCTGGATTCAAGTCCTGGCTCTGCCAGTTACGGGCTCTGTGATGCTCTGAGCAAGTCAATTAACATCTCTGTGCCTCAGTTTCTCACCCTGACCTGGTATGACGGAGCCAGGAGGACCCACCTCAAAGAGCTGATGTGATGATTAGGTGAGTCCGTTTTTGTAAGACCTTAATATCAGCACCTCGCATATGGAAAGTGCTCATATTTTAGCTGTTCGCTTATTTTCATCTAAAACTCAGCTCAGAAGCTCACTGTGTGAAGCTGGACACCCTGGCTGGCTTCTCCACCTTTCTTCACGCCCCAGACCCAAAAGCAACGTCCTGTACAGGTATTTCTGCTGCTTCACGGCCACCACGTGTGATCGCGGTCTTGGGCGGGGCTCAAACACATCACAACACTTCCTGGAAGCCAGAGCTGCATGCCCCCACCCCCCACCTCCGTCCCCAGCACAACATCAGGCCCAGGAGGTGTGCACTCCAGCCAAGACCCTTGCAGATCAGACAATCTCATCAGATCAGCTAGCCAAAAAAAAAAAGAGAGAAAAAATCCTTTTTAAGATCTTTTTGAATCCTAAGTTATTCATGCCATAGAGATTATCCCTTTTTTCTTGTCTATGCCATGACCTAGAATCTAGGCGGGGGGAAGGAGAAGAGGTAAGAGTAAAATTCTAACTGTACAGACACACCTCTTGCCTCTCCAAGCCCCAAAGAGGCAAATACATTCAACAGAAGGGCACACACTCGCCTTTGATCCTGACACACCCTGGGTTTTATTTTCCACAGATTCTTAAAAGGGCAAAGACACGGTTGAAGTTGTCATTGTCCATACCAGCGCACCTGCTTGAAATGCCATTTTGCAGACTCCAGAATTCAGCCTGCCTGGCAAAGAAAGGCATGGTCCTTGTTGCCTGGGCGTTAAAATCACCACAATAGTAAGAAAACTGAGCAGCTGCTCCTTCAACAGAGACATTATGGAATCTGGATTTGCCAAGCCACCTCATCCTATCCATAAATGGGCATTCCTGTCCCTTCCTGCAATTATTAACCTTTTTGTGTATTAAGACCAGCCTCATTCTAAAAAGACTAAAGTTACTTTAAAATATAACCCTATAGGGGTGCCTGGGTGGCTCAGTCGTTAAGCGTCTGCCTTTGGCTCAGGTCATGATCCCAAGGTCCTGGGATCGAGCCCCGCATCGGGCTCCCTGCTCGGCAGGAAGCCTGCTTCTTCTCTCTCACTCCTCCTGCTTGTGTTCCCTCTCTCACTGTGTCTCTCTCTGTCAAATAAATAAATGAAATCTTAAAATAAATAAATAAAATAAAATATAACCCTATAAAAGCATTTCAAAGAGTCAGGACAATGGGAGAGAGAAGGTCGGGGACACCAGGAAGCGAACTGTGGCTATCAACCAAGAATTAGAAGGGTAATTCTCAAGCTTGACATTCCATTTGAAAGGTGAAAAAACGCTCTCAATTCTCCTCTGTGCAGACTTAAAATTCTGGGTTGTGATTCCATTCAGGAGGCATGAACTAGGTGTGCATCGTGTGGCATTGGCTGCCACCAGGCTGGTTCCCAGAGCCCACAAGGCCATGCCAGCTCCGCAGGTTTGGTGCCGACTCAGTGCTCCGTGCCCTTCCAGCTGTAGGGAAACTCACACCCATGACCCCCGTCCACCATCATCTGGCCTTCACTGGGCAGGAGGAGGTCAGCACTGACGTACTGGCGTTTCACCTCCTCGGCCTGAGGCAGCTGAAGGGTCACCTACGTCAACACAATCAGAGATGGTTTCGAACGCACGCCCAGAAACCCCACAGCGGTGATCACATCAAGCTCACTGCGTAGGCAGACCCCCTCACTGCACCAATTTCTCCCTCTCCGCACACAAATACACTCTGGGGTCTCCCAACTTCAGAAAACATCCCCCAGGACCCATTCCTTGCTCTCCAGCAGCCACAGGTCTCCACTCGTGTTCACAGCGAAACTCCTCCCCAGGGCCGCCTCCAGTCCCCACCTGTGTCTGCTCTCCTCCCGGGGCGTCCATTCCCACCCCTCCTAGCACAGCTTTCAGCCGGGCCACCAACGCGTGCGCCCCCAGGCCCCCCGGCACTCGGTCCCCACAGCACCAGGCGTGCTGGCCGGTCCCACCCCAGCGGCCACCCTCCTTGCCCAGGGCCTCCACCCGCGTCCTCACCTTCCCGAGTCCCAGGCCTCAAGTGTCAACCAGACACCAGGCGCTCCAACGTCCCATCCCCGGCCCGAGGGCTCCACTGGATTCTAGACGCTCACATCCCCCTGCCTGTGGGCATCACCCCGACGCTTCGTAGCTCTATCACTTTCAGCCTCATCAACACAGACCTGTTGATCTCCCGATTTCCCCCCAATCTTGTTCTTTCCAGTCTTCCTCCCAGGAACGGACATTCCACCTACCTGCTCACACCAAACTGTAACTGTCAAGTGCCAGGCAATTCCTCCCCAACCCCCACCCCTTGCCGGGGCCCCCTGCACCCCCCATCCAACACACACAGACACACACACACACACAGACACACACACACCCCACCCCACCCCCACCCCCCGCTGCCGGGCCTGGATCCCAGCTTGCCACACCTCCTCATTGACCAGTACCACAGTTCCCTGACTGGCCTCCCTGCTTTCACTCCTGCCCCACCCCCAACAACCCGTTCTCCAGAGTCCCTTCAAGTCACAAGTCAGATCCCGCTACTCCCCCGCCAGAAACCCTCCAACCTGGCTTCCCGCCACACTGAGGAAACCCCAGCCCTCCACACTGGCTGTCAAGGCCATTCCTGATCTGTCCCCCGTCCCCCTCTCTGACCCCGCTGCCTGCGAGGCCCCCCATGCTCCTGCCACTCTGGTTTTCCTTCTGTTCCTCCCGCTCATTTTCATCTTGGGGCCTTCACATTTGCTCTTCCCCCGTCTGGAACATTCTGTCTCCAAACCTCAAGTAGCTGGCAACACCTCATTCGGGCTCAGCTCAATCCCTATCATATCCCCTATTATACTGCAGGCCCCTGGAGAGTGCCTGCACCCCTACAGCACTGGGGGGAGGGGGGGCACTCAGCCCCCATCGAAGACACAAAAACATGTCATAGCCTCTCCCTGATGCAGGGATGGCAACAGCTCAACACACACACTGCATCGCCTCACTACTGCAAACGCTCATTTAACATTTATAATGGGCCTGATTCATGCTTAGCGGGGTCTTCTTTGTGGGAGGGAGATGCTGTGCTGCCCAGCATCTGAAAACAATTCCTATGTCTGGGGATCCCCCACAGTGTGACTTCTGGAGGGAGGCCAGGCCCACCTCCCCCAACAGAAACCAAAAACTTCAGAAAGGAGGAACAAAGCCCTCCTACCCCTCCCCTGGCAGCAAGGGTTGCTGGCACATGACCGAGATTGGCCAAGGCCTCCGAGAGGCAGGATGCAGGACAGAAGTGGTGCAGCAGGCCCAAGACTGCTCTCCTTACAAAAGCCTGCTTTCAAGACTGGCCCTTGGCTGGTGTCTGGGAACTCGAACGGTCAACGGTTCCCTCCACAGATAGAAAACGCTCCCTAAATGAAAAGTGTGCCTCACTGGCCCGGACTGTGCCAACCACGTGGTTCATGCTGAACACCGACTCCCCTTCCCAGAGTCTGGAACGGTCGTACGTGCTGGAGAGAGGGTACCTACAGGGGCAGGCCCCGATAAAATCCCTGGGCGTGGCATCTCCAGGAGCTTCCCCAACGGACAACATTGCACACACATGGGCACAACGTCCACTGGAGGAATTAAGTGCATCCCGTGTGCCGCCTCTCAGAGAGACTCCCGCAAGCTCAGAACCTGGCTTCCTCTGGACCTCACTACATGCAGCTTTTTCTTTAGATTTTGCTCTGTATCCTATCACTGTAATAAACCGTAACTGTGAGTACAACCATTTCTGGGTCTGGTGAATTCTCCTGTCGAATCACTGAGCCCGAGTGGTTGTGAGGACCGCCAACACGGTAAGAAAGAAGAGCGCTGGTGCAGCTCCCTCCGCGCCCTCTGGAGCCAGATGAGCAACGAGGGTGTGGGCAGCACCCAGTGGCAGGGAGCCAGGGTTCTCTGGCCCTGATTTGGGGCGCCCATCCTCCCCTAGCCCCTGACTGCTATCTAGGCCCAGGTCTCCAGCTTGACAGGTACTTCTGTGCTATCCAAAATGTCTTCAATAAATCCCTTTCTGCTTAAATTCATCAGCATTGGTCACTGTTGCTTGCAGTCAAGAGCCCTAACAATAACAGATTTTGTATAAAATAAGGGCTATAAATAAAATTGAAATGGCTGAGTCAGGGGCCAGGTAGAGGGTCCTGTGGGTCCCACAGCCCCAGTCTGGGGAAGTTGGCCCTTCTGAATAGGCAGAGCAAAGGTAGAGTGGGTTCAAGGGCCCGGATGGCTGTTGGACCCAAACTGTGTGCCTCTTCATCCAAGGCTCCTTTCAAACTGCCTGGAGGTAGAAGCCCTAGGAATGAACAGGGCATGGAGACCAGTCACTAAGACACAGAAATTCCCAGAACCACAGGCCTCATCTAGATAAGGCCACTGGCTGTTCTTACCAGCCCAAGGAATTGACTAGAAGCAGAAAAACTCAGACGCTAAGTTTTCACAGGAGCAATACTGCCAAACATTCAGGTCAGAAGACACTAGCCCATGGCTGTTCAACCCCAGACACACAACCCTAAAGCCCCAAACTCACACCCAGCAGGACCCAAGAAGGGGCAGTCTGCTGCTGGCCCCAGCCAGGTGCAGCTGCAGAGGACAGGGACTATGGGAGGGTCTCACACTGGGCCTAATCCAGCAAAGCCAGAAGCTGCCAGACTAGCTGACCAGCCAAGGACTCCTTGCTAGTCCTGATCCACCAGCTACCACACTGAGTTTTCTTATTTTTCCCCTCTCCAAGTGGGAGGTTTATTGTAGTATCCTACTCTTTCTTCACGGTTGTAGGTTGATGTTTGGGGGACCACACCTATTCAGCCGTAAGTCACTAGACCATTAAAAAAAAAAAAAACTCCTTTCAAGTGTTAGAGAAGGGACAGTGTATCACCCAGAGATCCTTGCAATACTTAAATGAATATTTGGGTTGCCTCCATAGAGAAAGGGAGCATGTGATCTCACAGAGCCATGGGTATATTTCTGAAGGTGTACATAACTGAAGGTGGATGAATTATCCAGCAGGTGGAATGTAGGGTCATCATGGACTTCACCTCAGCTCAAGGGGTAGACCCTTAGAACACTAAAGGTAATTCCATCCCTCCTTGCCATTAGCTGGCTGAGAGATAAGCAGATCGAAACTTCCCTGGCCAATGGGACACAAAAGATTGCCTGGGTGTTTCTGGGAATGAAAATTCTTTAATCTTAAAGAGAGAGACACAGGAAGCCATCCCCTTTGCTCTGCAAGTAGGAAAAAAGAACATGGCTCTGGTTACCACTGACAGCCACCCGAGGACCCCTAGGTCTCTGAAAAGGGCTAGACTTTATGAACAATGGCGTAAAGAATGGAACTTGGTTCCTTAATGACATCACTAAGCTGGCACATGTCCTTACTGTCCAGGTGGGCACTTAACAGACACAAAACTGACCGAGAGATAACGTTCATCTCCATGACAACTGTCAATAATCTGCCATAATACACGGACTGCCATAATACATAAACTGAGATTGGCCAACTCAAGCACCACAGTTCTGTAAGCTGTAACTTACTGTTAAGCTGTAAGCAGGAAGGAGGGAGTGTGGTATGAGTGCAAGGAACCCACCACCACATTAAACACACTGTAAGATGCATCCTTATGGGCGCCTGGGTGGCTCAGTTGGTTAAGCGACTGCCTTCGGCTCAGGTCATGATCCTGGAGTCCGGGATCGAGTCCCGCATCGGGCTCCCTGCTCAGTGGGGAGTCTGCTTCTCCCTCTGACCGCCCCCCATGTGCTCTCTCTCTAATAAATGAAAAAAGGTGCATCCTTATGTCAGAAATAGTAAAAGCATGCTTCTCCCTCTGACCCCCGCCATGTGCTCTCTAATAAATGAATAAATAATATCTTTGAAAAAAAAAGATGCATCCTTATGTCAGAAATAGTAAAAGCAGTGGGGGTTGGGGGAGACACAAAGAGACAAGTGTCAGATGACACATAATGTGACATCTGTCAACTGCACCCTTTTGTTCGGGAAGGGACCACCATGGAACATACTCGGACGTACTGATACTGGATGGACATTACAAGTCTGCTCCAAGGCCAAACGAAGAGCAGCTTCCAGATACTTAGATATTTGCACCGATGATGAAAGCTGTGCACAAGGACCATTCTGACATCTAAAACAATTCAGGGCTGCACCAACAAGACGCGAAGGCAAAATCCAAGGACACAAAAAGAGAAACAGATTTCAGTTTGTTTTTTATAGTGCACACAAAAAAATTCAGAGAACACAAAACGCTACTAAAGATTTAAATTATTTCTATGCAACTGTAACACACAGAAGGATGAAAATACAAATTTGGAGTGTCCATGGTGGAGAAAACAAAACCTCTGTTCTACAAGCTCCAAGTGAAAAGAAGTCTAATTTCCCGGTCACTTTGTTTGCAAAGTGTCCCATCCTTCACCTATCCCTCCACTTCCCACGTTGGCGGGGAGCTCCTCAAAAGCACGAGTGGCAACGCGACGACCTTGACATCCTTAAATACAGAGCACACAGCGGGCCCTCGATGAACATATGTTCGACTAAACACACACTATCAGTATTCTGAGCAAGTGCTCTCATTTATACCCAAAGCCTGAAGTACTACAAGCATTTGGGAGGTTTCTTTCTATCTCACTTTAAAACTTACTTTTATATTAAGAAAAACTTCCCTGTAGAAAAATATAAGAAAAAAGATAAAAAGGCATGAAAATCACACCTGAAATCCCTTTGCTCAAAGATAACCGCCTTCGACACCCTGGGATACATCTCCAGTCATTTTTCCCTATGCATAAATACTTTTAGCACAATGAGATTGTACTGCACCCACTATTTTGTAACTGACTTTTTCCAGTTAGATGAGTGGCCTTTCCACGTTATTAAATACTCCCCAATACCTCCCCTGCCCTGCCAGCCACTCCCATTGCTGCAGGACGCTCTTCTCTGCCTCACTTCTCAAAGAAGGAAAGGAAAAGCTCTTAGCCCAAGCTCAACGTGTTCTCAGGGAAATGAAGACATCCCCTCCACAGGCAGGTGGGCATGGCACATACCAATTTCTCAATTATCAGCATCAACATACTCTAGGACTCAAATATCAACACAGTGGGTTCAGCCCCTCCAGACAGAGCTTAAGTCAAGTGCCACATTCATGAATCCTCTGGAGTTATTAACAAAGGGGAGGATGTGCAGTCGGTTCCAAGTTGAGAAACGACCTGCCTGCCGTTCTGCTCACATCCAATTAGCACACCCCAGACACGGAGCACCAAAAGGGACTGGAGGAGAGTAAAAGGAAGCAAACGGATTCTCAGTTTTGCTTCTTCTTTAAACCTCACACTCCTTCCCCTTTCCAACCCAAACTGCCAAAGATGAAGTTGGCACTAGGCTAACACTCGAAGATGAATCACTTATTAACTGAGAGAGGGAAAAAAATGGAGCCTTAGAGGGGGAAAAAAAAAAGCAAGCAAGCACAGGTTTTCAACAGACTTTGGTTCTAAAGGTAGTTGGCAGATTTGAGAGTAAGTATGTGGAGCTTTTAATTCCATGAGATACACTGAGCGCTTACTAAGCAAATTCTCTAAATAGCTTAGGCTTGCTTTTGTTTTGTGGGGATGTGGATGGGGGGTGGGTGGGGAGACGACACCAGACCAAAATAACTTCCAGTATTTAAAAAAAAACAAGACATACACGTGTAAGTAAAACTAACCCATTCAAAAAACATCTTCGTTTAAAAAAGAAAAAGAAATCAAAAAAGAAAAAGAAAAAAATCAAAAGATCTTTATCTTCTCCATTACCTCTGACCCAAGCCTGTCTCCACTAGAGTCCTCATGCCTGTGACTTCTAACACAGTTGCCAAAACATCCATGGAACATTCGAAATCCTATAGATCCCTGAACAAAACTAAGTTTGCATTTCGAGACATTAATCTATAACAGATGTGCCACAGAGGCGGTTTGGTGGGACTTCCCACCAGATATAAACGTGCTGGCGATCTTCCCCAACGGCGATGCTCTCCCACTGGGAAGTCCGGCCCCACAACACTCTCTGAAAGGCACACTACAAAACGATCCACAGCTGCATCCACGGAGAGCGAGGAGAGCCAGGCCTTGAATGCAGCTGTAAAGTGCAAACCGTGCTAAGTGAGGCCAGACCAAGACTCACAGGCACAACGGGTGCCCCGCCGGGGTCTGCTGGAGGTGGCCAGTCACGCACAGAGGCAGAAGGAGCACATGGCCTCCACCCGGCGGGCAACACATGGACAGTGCCTGAGCCACTCATGCAATCCCTCCAAAGTTCACTCCGCTGTGCCCGGGATGCATCGGTGCACCGAAGCGCAGACACACTGCAGGTGAGGGGACACGACCCTGACCAGCCATGGCCAGTCCATCCCCTTGGTAGGACCACGATCCCTACAAGCCCTTCCAAGTTCCATCTTGGATTTCACATCGCAGCATCTTACACTAAAACAGTCACTTTTCGGGCACCTGGGTGGCTCAGTCAGTTAAGCATCTGACTCTTGGTTTCGGCTCAGGTCATGATCTCAGGGTCCCGGGATCGAGTCCCGCACTGGGCTCCCTGCTCAGCGGGGGGTGTGCTTCTCCCTCTCCCTCTGCCCCTCCCCCTGCTTGTGCTGTCTCGCTCTTTCAAATAAATAAAATCTTTCTTTAAAAAATTCTTAAAAGGGGCGCCTGGGTGGCTCAGTCATTGGGCTTCTGCCTTCGGCTCAGGTCATGGTCCCAGGGTCCTGGGATCGAGCCCCACATCGGGCTCCCTGCTCAGCGGGAAGCCTGCTTCTCCCTCTCCCACTCCCCCTGCTTGTGTTCCTGCTCTCGCTAACTCTCTCTCTGTCAAATAAATAAATAAAATCTTTAAAAAATAAATAAATAAAAATAAAAAATAAAAAATTCTTAAAAGGGGCGCCTGGGTGGCTCAGTCGTTGGGCGTCTGCCTTCAGCTCAGGTCATGGTCCCAGGGTCCTGGGATCGAGCCCCGCATGGGGCTCCCTGCTCAGCGGGAAGCCTACCTCTCCCTCTCCCATTCGCCCTGCTTGGGTTCCCTCTCTCGCTGTGTCTCTGTGTCAAATAAATAAAATCTTTAAAAAAAAAAAAAAATTCTTAAAAAACAAAGTCACTTTTCAATGGCCCCTTTTTCTTGGTGAATAGGAGGTATAAAAATACGAAATCTCCCAGTGGATGCCTGCCTGCCAGGAAGTCACCCAACACTGAATTTGATGACGGCAAGGGAATCAGATAGTCTCAACCATTAAACTTGGCAAGTTCTGAATCAATACAGGACTTTGGAGTCAGGGACAAAAAGTCGACTAGAGGGTCAGATTTAAGCTAGTTACCCCAAATACGGTAATGGAATAGAGCTTTTCCACACCTAAAGGTATTATTACAGTGACAGCTGCTTTCAGGCCGCTCGGGTTCAGAACAAATCATTACAACTCTAACAAGGTCCTATGTGTTCATGAAACGTGTGTCCCAGATCTTTACACCGCTGGTTTTCTCTCTGCACAACCTGAGCCAGTCCTACCTCGGAATCAAGAAGTTCTCCAGCAATCAAATACTCGGGAGTGGTGATAATTATTAGTTCCTCCTCAAAGCCAATGACAATTCCAGAGCAGTCCATACAGAACTAGCATTTTCTTTTTTTTTTTAGAAGTCCCTATGCACCCAAGAACAAAGGACATCACCGTGGTTCTCAAAGGAACTTTTCTGTGTGTATATTTGTGGGGGAGTTTCCCCCCAGATCCAAATGCCTGTTCCTCTTCCAAATTTAATATGCCCTGGATAAAAGGGCATATTATCATTGTCACTGCTCGCACTGACAATCACCTTAGGTGTTTTTACTAAACAATTTTTTTTTTTAGTTTGTAGGAAAACATTGGTTTCTAAATCTAGTTTCTTTATCATCGCTGAATTCGGCTCTCACTTCTATATCCCACCAACAGGCAACTTCCAACCAAGAGTAGCAACATGAAACAGCACAAACATTGCCACCTATAGTCAGAAAGTGAGATATGTTTGTTTATAGGGTGACCTGGAAGAGAAATACAAGAACAGAAAGTAACATTTGGCCACCCTTCTCATAGCCTTCACCAATCCTACTATCCTAATACTTATTTTCATAATTATTCATATATTATTTTGATCCTCTTTAATATCGATTATCAAAAGTATAGTTTGCTTTATTGCCAATTAAATAGATCACTGAGCCAAAAACACTTCAAAGACCTACAAAATCAGAACACCTGAAAACTCTTAAGTTAAAATCTCATTTTACTGCTATTCATCTAGGACCCAAATTCAAGGGCACCAATAAAATCTGTTCAAACAGACCTTTTAACTCAAAATAAAAATGTTAAGATGATCTCAATCTGTCAAAGAGAAACTGATTTCTTTCTTTCACCAGTCACATACTACCGCGCTTCTATGTTGTTTAACTGCTCGATGAAGGAAGGCAAGTAAACCAGCAATGAGCATGAAGTTTCTTCCCTCACAGTGAGTGCAGAAGCAATTTAACAGGAACTCAAAAGCACTGTTGCAATGTGTGACACCATTCCCTAACGTGAGGGACTTCTTCCTGGAGACGTCTCCTAAATATATGGCAAGCATACTAATGCTCCCAATATCACAAAACAACTTTGCAAGGAAGTTTCCTGGAGTGTGGGTCCTCGCTGCACTGAGGAGATGGCCAAGCACCATTCAACCACTTTTTAAACTGTGTTCTGCTACAGTAAAGAAACCAGGATGGTCTAGGGATTCCCGTTTTGCCACAGTCCTCACTCCTTTGAACAAAAATTATTTTTATTCCTTAAGTTAAGGAAACTGCTTTTCAGGAATGAGATAATTTAAAACCTTCTGACTTAAACTGAAAATAAATTAAAATGTCAGTTTCTACAACTGCCAAAGAACCCTTGAAGAAAATAAAAATCTAATGAGAGTAGAACTTTAATACAATACATTATATTCGCCAGTTTATAAAATTGCTTTTAAATGTCACAATAAAACCTAGGCCCTTGTAGGGTTTTTCTTCAATGTTAGCAATCACAATGCAGACTGTAACTCGAATATTGCTCGTGTCCTAGGCATAAAGCATACCAACCAGCACAGCTAGGCTTGATTCAAGCATCTGGAGTTGGAACAAATGGGCAAAGTTTTATCTCCCTCTACAAAACTGCTGTTCAGCATCCACCTTTAGTCCAGACAATATCTTAACTGATTTCCAAAAGCCATCTTGTGATCATTTTTGCACAGCTACAAAGACGGCATGCAGGGTTTCAAGTAATCTCTTGAAAACACAGACCACTTCTGAAAAATTAACGACCACTCTGAATTACTTACAGATGGCTATTCAGGTGGCCTAGCTTGTAGGCTCCCTGTTTCTTCTCTGCCAATGCCCAGGTAAGAGCATTCCCCTGGGGACGCCTGGGTGGCTCAGTCGGTTAAGCATCTGCCTCCGGCTCAGGTCATGATCCCAGGGTCCTGGGATCGAGTCCCGCATCGGGCTCCTTGCTCCGCGGGGAGCCTGCTTCTCCCTCTGCCTCTGTCTCTCTCTCTGTCTCTCATGAATAAATAAATAAATAATCTTTAAAAAAAAAAAAAAGAGCATTCCTCTGACGCGACCCCTTTTCTCAGAAACAGGCAAAAATCTGACCAGCAACTGACTTGAAAGCGTTGAATGACTAACCTACTGAAACTGACAGCCCAGGGCTATCCCAGGTTTCCAATGAGAGTCAGGAATTCTAAAACATCCTGAAATAAGGATGCTTCATAAAATTAATGGTGTATCATAGTGTGACCAATTTTTTTCTTTGTCTTAGCAGTACATAAAATAATGGTGCATCTTAAAGTTGACCGCATCTTAAAGAAAATATACCTATGCCAACAGTTAAATCTTACAGGTTTGTTATGGAGTAAATGGAACCCTAAAACAATAAGGAGTAGTGGGGATGCTAGCAAATACAGCACAGCTATCACATCTCCAGGGCACCACATGGACCCACTCATTGTTGCCAGGTGAGAATGGAGCCCCAATGAGGTCAGATTTTTGCCATTTTCTGTAAAAATTCCCAAGCTTTAAAACAGAGTGGAGACCATACTACTAAGCAAGCCTCCTGGTCCATTCAGAACTAGAAGTCTTTGGTTTACAACTTCTGATGTTCATCTCCATGGCAAATCAACCTCAACAATCTAACTATGAAAACCTTTCAAGATACTTGGAAGAGAGGAAGAATGCTAAAAACTAGGGCTGCGCAATCAAAAGAACAGAGTTCCAATCCTGACTCCATAACTTCCTGTGTGTCTTTATGCAGGTCACTTAACATCTCTGAGCCTCCAGTCCTCATCTGTAAATCTCAGCACCCCTTATGGGGGGGGGGGAGGTTCATGAGGATTAAATGAGACCACAAGTACATAAAACCTTAACACAGTGCTAAGTGCAGCATAGACAATATGAAACATTAGCCAACTATTCTTGTTTGTATAAAACACAGAGGGAGGGTGTCAAAGTACTGTCCTACGTCAGCCTGGCCTTCATTTCTATGCCATCTGCCTCACTGTAACCATCCAAAAGCTGCCACATCTAATAAGAAAGCTGTCGTTCAGACTTTAGTGTTTCACCCAGAAATCTTTTCAATGAAGTATACCTTCCAAGACGTTGTAATAAAAGACTTCAAGAGGTTAACAGTTTATATTCCCAAGTAAACTGCCAAAAAGTGCTACACATTGCCAAAAAAAAATAAAATAAAAACAAAAAGCAAAACAAAAAACTGCCAAGGAACCAAGCCAGATGCAGCAACCAGTCCAACTGTTCTGATTCCAAACCAAATCTGATGCTGGGCCCTGCATCACAAGTTTTGCTAATGTGCTAATCTCTCAACACCAAAGTCCTTCATCTGATGGCAATTTTCAAATTTGGTTTCCCTAAGGTGACCGGATTTAAATCAGTAAATATGAACTCTACCTCTCGAGGAACCTCAGCCAGTAAGACACAAAAGATAAACAGTCCACGCACTCACACAAGTAAAGCCCGTATTTAACCCCTTTCATTCTACAAGCTGGAGAGACCTAGGAGCATGGTCCTCTGTCTTGGCATCCCACCGCAATGCTTCATCACCAGCAATACTTACAGTGAAAGAAATGTTTCTGAGATGGGACAGGACACTAAGTGCACTCCAAACACACAATGCTGTCCATCAACTTCCAAAGAAAACACAAACTAACTTTTAAGAACTGTGCTAGGTATGGACACCTATTTTGCTAAGAGATGTGTAAGATAACTCTTATGTAGCCATCAAACTATCTTCAGGTGTGATGTTCCCCAGCACACCAAGTGTGTAAACTGAAGTGCACTCATATTTAACACGCCTTGGAAAATCAACCCTGCCATCGGTGTCATCATCCTGCCTGCCGTAAGAGCCTGTTAAGATCTTTCATTTGTTTTCTTACACTGCCTGATTCAGGGGGACAAAAACAAGCTGTGCAAATTCAACAATTTGTTAATATTCTACGAAGGCATTCTCTGATTTTCCAAAGGCTAACCTGACGGCATGAAACCTCCCATAAAAAGCAAATACCATAGAAATGTGAAGTCATCAAAACAGCCCTGCCTTATTTTTTTTCACTGGGAGAAGCAGCTGAAAAAAGACAACAGATGCGACTTGTCTTTTGTAATATAATGCTGGGGAACTCAACAGTACCAGCAACATAGCCATCACTCAATCAAGAAAATGTCTTCATCACCTCATGCTGTTCCCCACACAGCCCCAACACCCCTCTAGCGACATACAGGAGTGAACCCATTCACACACACAAACACATACACACGCACCCCAATTCTGTGTATATTCCATCCTTCACTTTCACACTGGACACCAGTTAAGAAGATCTGAGTTAACTCATCTAAAGAGGCAAGATGTATGCTAGGTAGATGGTGACACTGGATATAAATGTAAACAAAGAATAAACAACAGGGACATGCATTGGACTCATTTATGCAGTTGAATTTCCCAAAACACTGTCAATATCTTTTTCTTCAGCACGCCATTAAAAATCATACAATTTAGAACAAGACAGACCAGAGCTGAAGCGCAGCTGTCTTCCCCCCAATACCTCAAAAGCCCTTTGTTTCGGAATGTCTGTATCTCAGCACCTTTCTAAGAGCTCACTGCCTGCCATTTACTGCTGCTAATTAAATGGAGAAGTACAGAATGAAAAGGAAAGCTCCTCAAAGAGTAGAGGAGCCTGGGAGAGGAGAACCCCCTGGGTGAAAGAAACAATGATCCTTTTCACCCATCCCCAGGTAACTGCACCAAAAAGGGAAATTATTTTACAGGAGCACAGCATGGCAAAATAATCAAAAACGTTAAATCACACATTATTTGCATTGTGATCATTCTTTGATAAACTACATACCACAGCAAGCCTTACCTAGCCCTGTGAAGAAAAAGTCATACCCCCACTCTCCCCACCCCAAGATAACTATTCCATTACACACTTACAAAGCACGCGCGCGCACACGCACGCACGCACACACACACACACACACCCCATACCAGAGCAGCAAAGCTGGTGAGAGAGAAGCCATAACGTAGGCAGGTCTAGATAATAGCCTCTCCACTCACCCCACCCCCAACACCAGAGAAAGAGGGGACCTCAGAAAAGAAAGGAGAGGAAGAAAGAGAAAGCCAGAAATCCTTGAATTCCCAGGCATCAACTTTTCATGAAATGCACAACCAGGATAGGAAATACCTCCCTGCTGAGTAATGCTTCATGGGTTGTAAATTCACCTCTCGAAAGGGGAGCCAGACCTGAGCTCGCACCCCGCCAGATGGCAAACCCCTCCTACCTGCTCCATCCAGGCTGCCGGTCACGCCGCGCCAGCGACAGGCCTCCCACCCCCCTTTTTGGCAGAGCAACACACCAATAAGAGCCGAGCGTAGCTGAGGATCGTTTCCAAAGGGGGGAGTAGGAAACCGCGAGGAGAGAGTGAGGGTAAAAACAAAGCTCTTTCCACTCAAACCGACAGCCTTGGGGGCGTGGCTTATTTGATGTGCTTTATTAATAAAGGCGATCAATTGAGCTTTTGTCTCTCCACCTACCCCGGAGGTGCCGGGCTTTGAGTCCTCGGGAGGGGGAAAAAAAATGGCAGGGCTGCAAGCTTCCTCCAAGTTTCCAGTAGCACCTGCCACCAAGCTGGCCGTCCTCCCCCACCAAAAAGACCCTGAGATCCACACTCCCGGTTTGGACTCTGCAAGCCAGAGCGACAGACACACCCAGCTCGAGCGTCTTGCCCACTCCCACCGGGGTAAGCACACACTCATCGGAGCACTTGCTGACACCACCACCGGAAAGTTCCGGGGGGAGGGGGGTGGAGAACAATTCAGGTTCCTCCGCGGCCCCGGGCTCCCCCGCGCGGCGCGGGCCCCCAGCCGAGACCCAGACGTGACACACATCATGGACTCCCGAGAGGCAGGGGCGAGAGGCGGAAAGTTGCCCAACAGCCCGGGAGACGCGGCTGGGAGACGAGGGGGAACAGGGGGCCGGAGAGGAGCACGCGCCCTCCTCCCACCCCAAGGCGGGGAAGCGGCCGAGCGAACCCCGGCTCGAAGGCGTCGGGCCGCTTTATCTACAAACAATGCCCTCCGCTGGGGGCTGGGGAGCGGGGGGCGCGAGCGCCGGGCAGATGGGCCCGGGCGTTTGGGGTTCCGCCGCAGGCGCGGGGGACGCGCGCCCCGGGGGTCGGCCCAGTCCCCACCCCCTGCCGGCGCGGGACGGGAACTCCCCGGGGAGTCCCAGGCGCGAAGGGGGCGCCGCTCACCTCGTCTTCCGAAAGTCCGTAGACCGGCTCCCCGAACCCGGTCGCCATGGAGCCGGCGCCCCGCGCGGGCTCCGAGGCTCTCCCCGGCGGCTGGGCTGCGGCGCGGGCGGCCGGTCTTCCGAGCGCCCGGCCTGCGCGCGTCCCGCCGGGGGAGCTGCCGGACGCCGGCAGGTGAGGGAGCCCGAGCGCGCGCCCCGGCCGCTGCCTGCGCCGCTTCCTCCCGGAAGGCTGCGGGGCCGTGCGGGCTGGCGCTGCTGCGAGCGCGCCGTGCAGCGGGCGGCGGCGCGGAGCCCGCCGGGCTTTCCCTCCCCGCTCGCCCCGCCGCCGCTCTCCGCCCCTCTCGGAGCCTGCTCTCGGATCTCCGGAACCCGGCTCGCCCGCCCCCTCGCTCGCTCCCTGCGGCCCCCGCTCTCTCCGCCCAGTCCTCCGCCTCCTCCTACCCGGCGCCCAGAGGGGACCCTCCCCGCCTCGCCGGGGCGGGCACACGCGCCCCCCAAGCCAATCACAGGCCGGCCTGGGGGGCGGGCCGCGGGCTGCGGGGTGGCGGGGTTCTGCCCCCACGCCCACCCCACCCCAGGCCTTCCCAGCGGCGCTCGGGGGCGCACCCGGCCTCGGGGCCGGTCGGCCCAGGGTTGGGAGGGAAAGGAGGGTTGCGGGTGCGGGCTTGGCCTTCCGAGCGGACCCACCCTCCCTTTCCAGCTTTCCCTCTGTTTTGGGGAAGGGGCGGCCTGGGCATTTGGGGGGGGGGAGCGTGGGCTGAAGGCATTTTCCCCGAGGGAGGAAAAAAAAACAAAACCCGCTCAGTTCATCCCTGTTCCCCATGGTCTTTTTGCCCAGAGCCCTAAGCTCGCCGTAACTGTTAAAGGGGGAAACGTGGATGTTTCGAGACCCCTTTAAATGCTTGGCAATCCCAACCAGCCGGACTCAGCGACGCTGTCCGCTCCCCGGGCCGATCCGCCCGGCCCGGCCGCCTGCCGGGGAGAGGCTGCCCCGGTGTGGCCGCGAGTCGCCACTGCCTGTGTCAACCTTCCAGGGCACAAAACCAACACGGCGCCCGCTCCGGGTACACACCCACCCACTCGGAAACAGACAGCCTTGTTCTTTGAATAAAAGGCAGCTCATCTGTGAGCCGCAAGGTGAAATATCAAACTCAAGTTTAAGGTTATCCTCTGCATGTGCAAACCCGTAAGACGTCTTATTAGCCACCGCAGGAGTCTTCCCGCATTTCAGCTACTGTTTCTTCTTTAGCAAGCAGTTCATTTTCATCCTTCAGATTTATAGGAACGCCAGAGACTACTTGAAATAAGTGAAAGAAATTCATCACTCGACTTTTTCCAGGAAGCCTTTCCTTAAATTTAGATGGTAAATGCAGTTGCGAGTTTTGGGGGGTTTTTTGGTTGTTGTTGTTTTTGCTTTTTTCTTTTTTCCTTTTTTTTAAGCAGAACATGCCATTTTCCTTTGAAAAGAAACCTCAGAATGCCTACTTGGGATTAATAGGGTGCTTTTAGAATTTTTCAAGTTAGAAAGGAGAACTCACGTGATCCATAAGTATCACTATGCCTGTTGCCAGCTACTTTACTAAAATATCTGCTGTAGGCCCTACTAGATCGTTTTCAAAAGAAAATGGGCACAACCAACCTAACTTAAATTCTCCTTTGCCTCCCCATGACATCACAGTGGCTTAAAACAATCTGCTCTGCGTATGATGGGTTTCCCTTCAAGGCTTAACCCCATGGAGTCAGCACTGTACTCAGAAGCCTTCTTGTCTACCAACGGCGGGCCATTAAATCAATAGTACTTAGATGCCAGAAAAGCCCCACTGAGAAAAAAAAAAAAAATTTAACCTTTAACCGGTCTCCCTGTTCATTCTTTCCAGGCCAAAGTTTTTCCACCCTTTCAGACCTAGATTATTTTTGATAAATAAAAGGTTCTCTAATATACACACCTGTGCATACACACACACACACACACCCCAATTGTGACTCCTATAGGTTTCACTACTTCTTTACCCTAACTAGCCAGGCCTTTGTCAAGCGTAGTATCCTTTATGGGCGAGGGGGAACAATAATTGATTTTAAAATTTCCTAATAAAGAATTGTAATTTCTAATTACATAGGACACCCTTCCTACATCCTGGAGGTACATAGTCCCAGCCTTTATCTCTGGGGGAAGCCGTAATTTTTCGGGAAATGTAGAGGTGTGTCATACTTCCTCTCATCCTCTCTTCATCGGTCCTGCTCCCACGCCCCCACCCCAACAGCCTGCATCTCTGGCACTCTTGGGTCATATCCTTGGCTTTTGCTCAGGGATGGCAATTAGAAACGACAATATGAAACTTGCCATATGTCATTTATTGTAGGGGTGTTTATAAAACTGTGATCCATAACATCATTCAATGGCCCCTGTAAGAAGACTCAAACAAGATGTTTCAGACCTATGAAGAAAAGCTTTCTTTCTTCCAAGGAACTGGTAAGCTTTTACAAATGGGTGACAAGAACAATTTCAAATGATTGTTTTTCTATTTACTTTGGCCACCAGGAAACTCAGGACCAACTTTATGGCCTTAAGCCATAAAAGAACGTATAAAAAATGAAATCAGTCCCCTTTGTAAATACGTACGGGTTTCCCCCAGTGCAGTGGTTCTCTATGCTGAAGGCACATTGTCACCATCTGGGGAGCTTTAAAATTACCCAGTGCCCAGTACCAAGCGCTCAGTTGCCAGTGTAGGAGACTGTGATTACACTGGTTCAGGGTAGGAGCTCAGGCATCAGTAGTTTCAATGGTTTCCCAGGTGATGCTAATGTGTATTTTCTCTGCCAGTGGTTCCCAAACTTTACTGCACATAGGAACTGCACACAGGAACACTCAGGGAAGCTGTAAAACTATTATTCTCTACCCCCCTCCCCCATACACTGATCTATTTGATGTGGGGTACCACGTGGGCATCAGGATTTTTAGAGGCTCTCCAGGTGATTCTATCTAAGGTACAGCAAAATTTAGGGATCTCTAGCCTAGATAAATATTCCTACTCTTTACATTTTTTCTATGATCCTGATTTTTTAAATTTAGACAAAATTGCTTATTATAAACATACTCAAATCCTTTGTGGAAGGAGATAGGATGTAAACAAATACATTTAATATGACTAGTATTGCTGATCAGTTCTTCTTGTGCCCCATCACTTGGAAGACTCAGAATAGCAATCCAGTTTTTTTGGGGGGCGGGGAAGGGGATAGTGCAGGGAGGACAACCCTTAAGACAAACTATTTGGCATTCTCATCCAAACTGTTGTTGCATTCTCCAGTCAGGTTCCCATCTACCCAACAATTTCATAGAACCTGACTTGTAGGTTGTTCTCTAGAATTTGTTCCATTCTGTTCACTTTGGAGGCTGCTTTAAACATCTAAGATTTGATACTGTGGGTGTTTGGTAAATGCTCTTCATTGGGTCATCAGAAATGAAAAATTAGCAAGAATGATTTTAAAGTACAACGGGTAATCACAAATAGGAAATATTTTAATGTTAAGCCTCTTTACAAATTGAGTTGGTTTAGCTAACTATGTGTATCTTAATCAAGCCTGGGAAGTACCCAAAGCTGAATACATAGTGTCACATATTTGCATAAATTTCATATAAATAACACTACATTTTTCTCATCAATTTTTTGGTGACTTGGGTTCTTTAAAAACAAAGCCCATGAAAGAGTCCTTTGAAGATGGCCACGTACCTGTAAAAACTGGTGTTATCTCGGAACTTAGCTGCATTCATTGACACATAGAGAAAGCTCACAAATTTAAGGTGTTTATGATTACACGTGGAAATAAACCATGCTTCAAATTGTTGAGGAGTATAGAGATGGGTAACAAAGAGAGGCTTGTAAATAACTAATCTTTGTGTATAAAAATAGCTAAGCTTTTTAAGAACCACATCTTGCCCCTATGTGCTCTTCATTCTAGAGCTCCAAAAATATCTGAGACGTAGATATCGGATTCCTATTTTTTTCCCCAGTGTGACTAAACACTTGCCTCTTAACTGGCTATATTAGCTATTTTCCTTTTTTTTTTTTTTAGATTTTATTTATTTATTTGAGAGAGAGAGAGAGAGAGATCACAAGCAGGGCGAGTGGCAGGGGGAGAGGGAGAAGCAGACTCCTCCCGAGCAAGGAGCCCGCTATGGGGCTCCATCCCAGGACCCTGGGATCATGACCTGAGCCAAAGGCAGACACTTAACTGACTGAGCCACCCAGGCGCCCCTAGCTATTTTCCTTTTTAAATAATATTTCTAAAATAGCTAGATTTGTTTCCACATTTTTACTGGACTTTCCCTTATTTTTAAATGAATCTTTTTATTGAATTATGCTGTTGTTTTATTATATTTGTTTCCCTCTCCCAGTTGGGATGTTAATTGTTGCATTTCTATTCTTTTACTGTTTACTTTTACCATTTTATATGCATGCCTAACTTAACAAATCGAAAGTTAGCATCTTAATCCCCCATCTGAACAAAAGAAGAAGCTTAAAACACTACTTTTTATTAGCTCTTTCCATGGTATTACTATCCATGTGACTAGTGTCATCAACCTACCCAACCCCACCCCTCTAAAGTCTTGAGTTTGTGAATAATTTTGGGGGCAACTGGGGGTCAGGACAACCCTTAAGAAAAACTCCATAGTCTTATCCAAGGTAAAAGGACGGTCTCATTCTCTATACTTTGCAAATGCTATTCCTCTGATTTCTGGCTTCCATTGCTAATGATGAATGGGCACCTCTTAGTCTAATTATTGTTCCTGTGTAGGTCATTTGTTTTATCTTTAACTGCTTTTCATTGTTGTTCTGAACTTTCTATAATTTGTTTATACCTGGTTTTCCTCTTACTTATCCTGCCTAACCTACTTTGCGCCTTATCTGTGGATTTAAGTTTTTTTATTATTTCTGGCAAGTGCTCAGCTTTCATCTCTTCAGATATTGCTCTTTTTCCATTCTCGATATTTGTCCCTCTGGGATTCCAATTGACCACATGTAGACTTTCTCATTCTATTGTCAGTATCTCTTACGCTCTTTAACATATCCCACCTCCTTGTCTGTCTGTGCTGCATTCTAAGGGATTTATGCAGATCTCTCTTCTGCTTTGCTAAGTAACTATTTAGTTGAGTCTAGTTTTTTTGTTTAGCCCATCAATTGAGTTTTTTATTCAATAATTATGTTTTTCATATCTAAAAGTTCTATTTTTGTAATCAGCCTCATCATTCTTGATAGTTTCTTATTTTGTTTCCAAACTTTACTTCATTAAACAAGTCATAACTAATTTTTATTCTTTGCTAATTCCAATATGTAAAAGTTTGGAATGTGTCTCTTCTAGTTTCTGCTGATGCTCACCCATCGTGACTTCATGCCATGTGTGTTTATCGTAAATTAATGTGGTTGTCAATTTATTTGGTTAATCTTAGTCTATGGGAATCCAAAGTGGATTTGTGTTTGCTTCTAAGACCAGGGGCACTACCACCCTGAGACCACTTTATCCTCATTTCAGAGTCTTGATTTCAGACAGAAGTCTCAGGTTCAGCCACTTGCCTAAAAACTACCCTCCCCTTAATTGCAATGCTGATACTGCATTTACTGCAGCATTCTTTGGTTTCAGCTAACTTTTTCAGGATGGAGGAGTATGGCACATTCATTATTATTCAGCAGATATTCACTTCCTCCCCTTCAAGAGGAATAAATGTTCCTGCCCCAGTGATATTACACTTGACCACATAACTTACTCCGTTCGATGCCATATGAGCAGAAGGCTCTAGTGGCCAATTCAAAACAGAGATAAGACGCTTTGCAAGTTTTGCCACTTCTTTTGTGTCCTTTTGAGTCCTCCACCCACTCTAGGTTTGGTTTGCCAGCATCTCTAGAACATAACCTCCGTGAATGTTCCACAGTCTTATCAAGTGGATGCGATAGATGTTGGTGAGAAGCTGCGATGCCTTCCAAGGAGGGCAAGACTTGAGAGAACAGGATTAAAATGCTGGAGAGAGGGCGCCTGGGTGGCTCAGTCGGTTGAGCGACTGCCTTCGGCTCAGGTCGTGATCCTGGAGTCCCGGGATTGGGTCCCGCATCGGGCTCCCTGCTCGGCGGGGAGTCTGCTTCTCCCTCTGACCCTCCCCCCGCTCATGTGCTCTCTCTCTCTCTCATTCTGTCTCAAATAAATAAATAAAATCTTAAAAGAAAAAAAAAAAAAAAAAAAATGCTGGAGAGAAAAAAGCCAAAAGTTTGATGACATATTCTGTTGGCCAGATTGTGGAGACACAAAATTTTCCCCCATTGCTAGTGAGCGTGCAAAATAATCCCTGTGGAGAAGAATTGGTCCGTGTCCATATCAAATTACATTGATATGATAATCCAGTAATCTCACTTCTAAGACTAACAGCTACAGGAAAATATGAAGCCTTGTGCATCTGAAAATATTGAAAGATTGGAAATAACCCCAGATGGCCATCAATAGAGAAGTGGTTGAATCAGTGATTGAGACAACCACACAATGAAGTACTGTGTAATTGTAAGAATAAGTGGGGGTGCTCTCCATACACTGATATGGAGTAATCTCAAGGATATGTTGGGGTTTTTTGGGGTTTTTTTTAAAGATTTTTATTTATTTGACAGAAAGAGACACAGCGAGAGAGGGAACACAAGCAGGGGGAGTGGGAGAGGGAGAAGCAAGCTTCCCGCGGAGCAGGGAGCCTGATGCAGGGCTTGCTCGATCCCAGGACCCCGGGATCATGACCTGAGCCGAAGGCAGACGCTTAACGACTGAGCCACCCAGGCACCCCTCAAGTATATGTTGTCTAATGAAAAGAAAAAATAAGCGAAGTGCAGAACCGTGTTTATCGTGGGATACCATTCATATGCAAATAGGAAAACATGCCTGAGTCCAGAAGTACAGATAATGTCATCAAGGCTCTGATGCTTGGCTCTGCTTGGCTCTGCTTGGCTTCACTCAGTCTGGTTCCTTCCAAATGAGAAGATTGCTTGCAGCCCCGGCTCCTCCATCAATGAGGGAGGGCCCCGCCTGGGTCACAGGCCTGCCCCCTTGCAAGGGAGAGAGGAGGACAGAGTGGTGACAGCCCCACCAGGACCAGATGGC
This sequence comes from Mirounga leonina, assembly GCF_011800145.1. Lineage (NCBI taxonomy): Eukaryota > Metazoa > Chordata > Mammalia > Carnivora > Phocidae > Mirounga > Mirounga leonina. The sequence continues at coordinate 17,093,384 of NW_023270854.1, forward strand.
AGGACAGCAGGGACGGTCCCCAAATGAAATGGGGCCACTGAACACACAAGGGCAAGAAAAGCCCACGACAGGCTCAGACCTCTAAGAACAAGACATGGGAAGAAACCATCTCCAAGTTTGTCCACATTTCAAAATTCTGTGGAATAGCTGAGCCTCCTTCCCTTGGGGGTGTCATAGAGAAGCAGCTGTAAACATTTCTTTAAACTTCATAGTCAAGAACTCATAGCAAGCCATTGAGTTAATCTGGGGCTGGCATCATAGTTTGCTTCTGGTTTCTCCACCTCACCTACCAGATTTTTCTGGGAATCTGAAGCCTATTGCCTGGAAACAGAGCAGGAGTTGAGAAAGTGAATGCTGAACTGTGAAAGTAGAATCAAAGCAGCAGGACTCGCGCCTTTACAAGGACAAAACAGCTTTTGGTGTTATGTTTCACACCCGGAGAGCTCTCCCTTTGCTTCCCTGGCGTGGATGCCTCTGGGATTCTCTGGGGCCAGCTGTAATGGAGAGCTGTAAGAAAGGGGCAGGTGTTGCTTATTGGAAGAAGGCTAATGACCTCAGCAGCACTTTGGGATAAGCTGAGAGCCTCTGGCGAGCCTTCTAACGGGCTGTCAGCCCAATCTTAGCATTTACGGAGACTAGCAAAGCATCCCAGTGGAAACAGAATTTCTGGGCATCCAAAGGTTGTGATGGCTAAGAAGCTCAGGTTATTTGGAGTCATCACACCTGTTTCAGTAGTAAGAACATTATTGCAAACTACTTTTATGGAATTGTGCAAAAGCAGTTTCTCTTCCTTTCTTTCCCTTTCTCCTAGAACCAAACATCTTTGGGCTGTGGGTCGAGAAATCTTCTGCTTCCCATGGTTGAACCTGTGCCTGGGGAGGGCGCCTGGGTGGCTCAGTTGGTTGAGCGACTGCCTTCGGCTCAGGTCATGATCCTGGAGTCCCTGGATCGAGTCCCTGCATCGAGTCCCTGCATCGAGTCCCGCATCGGGCTTCCTGCTTGGCAGGGAGTCTGCTTCTCCCTCTGACCCTCCCCCCTTTCATGTGCTCTCTCTCTCTCTCTCTCTCATTCTCTCTCTCTCAAATAAATAAATAAAATCTTTTTTAAAAAAAGAAAGAAACTGTGCCTGAGGAAATGGCCTTGTTACCTTTTGATAGATAATTCCAGTAAGCCCTGCTAGCTAATGGCCACTCACTCTGCATGTTCCCCAGGATCTGCTCGGTGGAGCTTCAACTTCAATTACTATAAAACAAACAAACGCCTATGCTTTTACAACAGAAATTTCTCATAGTCATGTAAACTCAAGTTCTTTTTTAAAAAATCGGTAATCTGTGATTTTTAAATCTGTGATTACCCTATGTTAAAACTATAGCACATTAAAAATACATTCCATTACATTTTGTGGTTTACCATCAAAGTTTGTTTTTTTTTTTTAAGATTTTATTTATTTATCTGAGACAGAGAATGAGATAGAGCATGAGAGGATCAGAGGGAGAAGCAGACCCCCCGCCGAGCAGGGAGCCTGATGCAGGACTCGATCCCGGGACTCCAGGATCATGACCTGAGCCGAAGGCAGTCGCTTAACCAACTGAGCCACCCAGGCGCCCGCATTAAAGTTTAATATTAAATCACTTCTTTGAGGCCTGTATCATTGTGCCCCTCTTCCCTCTTGATGCTCTGGTCCTCAGATCCCTTCGTCCATGCACCTGTTCTGAACGAAGACTTTGGTGCCTGGTTCCCCATTATCCTGTCCACCTCAGTGCCTGGGCTATAATCTGCCTGGGATTTAATGAATGGATGCAGAGCTGCCTCGTCCAACCTCCTGGCTTCTCAGGTCCTTGACCTCTCCATTTCGAATGGTCTTCTCTACATCCTAGATGTTGTCAACACTCCAAACTGCTCCACCTCAAACATCAGTGACTTAAATACCAACTCTCTCATCTCAGACTCCTCCCACCCCAGCTTAGGGTCTCCCATGTCCTTTGGCATCATCAAGACCATTATCCCCTCCATGGCAGTGGTCAGCTCTGAGACCCTCAGGCTTCATTCACCACCTGCCTGGTCTAGCTGAAATTCTAATCCCTTCCGTCTGTCCCTTGCTCTCGAAGTTGTGCCCAGCTGCACCTGCCTCCATCCCCTGCTCTTTCTGCTTTATCCCACCCTAAATTTGGGTAGCTGAGAATTGTTGAAGAATGTAAAGCTCAGGAGTTCCCCCCCACCATGAATTCCCAGTCGCCATCCCCAACTGTGCTCCCCTATTCCTGACCTCTCTCCTACCTGGTCCCTCTCAGCGGATGGCTTTGCTTCTTGTTTTAGAAAGGGCTCTAGGGGTGCCTGGGTGGCTCAGTCGGTTAAGCGGTTAAGCATCTGCCTTCAGCTCAGGTCATGATCCCGGTGTCCTGGGATCGAGTCCCATGTCGGACTCCTTGCTCAGCGGGGAACCTGCTTCTCCCTCTCCCTCTGCCTGCCATTCCCCCTGCTTATGCGCACTCTCTTTCTTCCCCCCTCTCTCTGTCAAATAAATAATAAATAAAATCTAAAAAAAAAAGGAAGGGCTCTAGGAGAAAACAGAAACCATCAAATAGGTCCCTCACCATCATACCTGCAAACATCTCATCCACAGCCCAGTCCCACTGCCACCTCCTTGTCCATTCTCCTGTCATGGATCAGTCATCCCAAGGAGGCCTGGAGCCCATTGCTCCCAGTTATCCCCTCTTTTGCCCACTGGATCCTTTTAATCAGCATTTAAGTTTTCTTCCAACCTCAAAAAAAAAACCCAAAAATAAACCATAAACACAAAGCTTTCTCTGAGCTTCACATCCCCTTCCTTTTACCAGCTTATCTCAATTCTTCCCTTCACAATCAAATGTCTACACCTGCTGTCTACACTGCCTCACAACCATTTATTTCCTGACCCCTCCAGTCCGGTTCTCATTAATTTCAATAACAACATGCCAGTGGAGACTCTTTCATCTTTTTTATTTGTTCTCTTAATGGCATCCACCACAGAGTGCTCTTCTGTCCTCTGGAAACTTTCTGTTCTGCTTCCTGGACTCATTGACAAGCACACTCACCTGGTTTCCCATCCACCTTTCTAGCTTCTCCTGTTCCCTTTCCATCATGAGCTCTTTCTCCTCCAGCCTGTGAGCTTCCAAGGGACTCATTGCTGGCCCCTCTTCTCTTCATACCCTTTATGATGTCCCCTGAGATCTTGTTTTCTCCTCTGCTTTCAATTGCTATATTTTCACCAGAGATTCTGAAATACACACCTCTGTCCCAGGCCTTCTTTCTGATTTCCAAACCTGGGTGTATGCTTAAAAAAATTTTTTTAAGCCCCTACAAATTAGGGGTGCCTGGCTGGCTCAGTCAGGAGAGTGTGCAACCTTTGATCTTGGGGTTGTGAGTTCAAGCCCCATGTTGAGTGTAGAGATTACTTTAAAAAATAAAATCTTCTTTTTTTTAAGATTTTATTTATTTGATAGAGCACAAGCAGGGGGAGCGGCAGGCAGAGGGAGAAGCAGGCTCCCTGCTGAGCAGGGAGCCGATGCAGGACTTGATCCCAGGACCCTGGGATCATGACCTGAGCTGAAGGCAGACGCTTAACTGACTGAGCCACCCAGGTGCCCCTAAAAAAGTAAAATCTTAAAAAAAAACCCCACTCCTAAATGTATGTATATAATCCAATTGACCACATAACCACTGGAGGGTGTCTCAAATTTCAGTATGTCCCCAGTTGAACCTATCACCTCCCCCCCCCCCCCCACCCCCCCAATAATCTCCAGACAGAACAGGTAGTATGCTCAGAGGCACGGAAGTCGGAGTGTGAAAGCCCGATGTGGGAGCTGTAAGAGAATCTGTGAGGGTATGCGTGCAGGGAAATGATAAAGTGAAGGAAAAGATTTTATGATTTATTTATTTATTTTTAAAGATTTTATTTATTTATTTATTTGGCAGAGAGAGAAAGAACGAGAGAAAGTGGGAGAGGGAGAAGCAGGCTTCCCGCTGAGCAGAGAGCCTGATGTGGGACTCGATCCCAAGACCCTGGGATCATGACCTGAGTCCAAGGCAGACCCTTAACAACTGAGCCACCCAGGCATCCCAAAGAGAAGATTTTAAACAACTGCTTAAACATAAGCCTACCCTTTTCCTGCCTCACAAAGCAGCTACACGAATAAATGAGACAGTATTTCTGTAGGCTGAACTGTATTTATAGATTCTGAATACTCCCAGTAGACTTCAGGTTGTGCTTATTATAATACACATCCAACCCCGTTCTCCTAAATAACCTCATTGTGTAAACGCCCGATACAGATGTATTTTTACATAAGACTAACTCTTGAAAATGGTGAGTCTCTAACCTGGAAAAACGAAGGGTCAGGTTAAAATGAAGGAAACGTATAAAATCATGAACACGTGAGAGAGAGAAGATGAGTCTGTTCATTAAATTCCAGAACACCCAAGAGAACACTCCCAGAGAACACCTGTTGAAGCTTAAAAGAAGTCGGTTAATATCAGACACCGTGGACAGTAAGCTTCTGAAACTTAGCCCCAGAAGGGATACAGCCTCAGAATGAAAATGAATTCAAGAAATGTTTAGTTGAGTGAGTGGAGGACAGATTTAGAGAGCCTTGCGTCATCACAGCAGACGTTTACTGAGTACCACAACCTGGGTGGGACCTCACTGGGGCCCTTAACATTTCGAAGTTCACACCACGAGGGCAACTGCAAGGACTTGTGCTGCTCTCAGAGAACTGGCTCAGGTGTCCCCAGTCTAACCTAGTCTCACGAGCTCTTTGTTCTTGCCCGTGGATCCAGCATTACAAAGGACATTATGTGAGTGATTTATCATGTTATGAATGCTGCAGGTTTAGACAAACCTTTCTTGTCTTTCTCTTAAAGCATAAACACAATCCTTTTCATATTTTGCTCCAGACCCAACTCTGTGTACACACACGTACGTGTCTGCCTACAGGTGTGTGCACCTTTTCTTCCCACGTCTTGTTTTCCCCCACAAATACGTACGAAGATACAGGTAGCATTCACGGTCTCCAAAGCCAATTTTGCAGTTCCTGTGTTGACCCCTCCCCGATGTCACCCAGTTCTGGAGTGGTTGTGAAAATCTCAACACAAAATTCATTTCTTGTTTAATCTAGTTTTGCAAAACTAGATTAAACCAAATAGAGCTCAGGAGCTGGGAGGGACCCTGTATCAGAATGAAATAAAACGATGTATAGAAATCGTGGATCCAGGCTTGAATTGCGATGGCGCTTCAATCTCCCTCTTCTTATTCATTCAGGATATAAAACATTCCTGCTCAGAGCTGAATTTCATTATTCCTCTTGCACCCACTGGGTTTCAACAAATTCATGGAACATAATGCCTAGTTCCTACCCCAGGGCAAGGAAGGAGAGTGCTTTTGCCGTGGCTATAAAATCATGCAGTGGTCGGGTCCCCCAGGAATGAAAGGAATGACTTACCAGTTAACAAAATCAATTGATGAAAAAGTAAGCAATGGTCTGAACTGCCTGGAAAAATATCACCAATTCCCAATGTTTGGTGAAAATAGTCTCTAAGAGATACCATGGCATTTCTAGTAAACACAACTCCATATTCATTAGCCGATCAAAAGAAAGTAAGACTTCTGCATGGGAATCAGTCATGGATTTAGTGTATTTGTCTTGGATGGAGGCAGAGATATATGCCAGTTAGCAGAAGAAACCATGGTTAGAGAACACAGCCTCATGAAGAGTTCCATTATTCTCTCCTTATCCTGAAGAAATGCACTTGGGAAAGCTCTGTGATGCAGCCGCTTACAAACCTTACTTCCATTATAAAAGACTTGGCCTTGGACCTCAGTTAATATGCTTGTTCATGACCTGTTCAGATGCAGGCAATTGAAGGACATGGGGAACTGAAATATTTCCATGGCAACAATTTTTATGAAGAGAAGAAAATGCCAGAATTTTTTGTGATGACCAGAATGTTCTGAAATAAATACTTGGGCAAAAAAGTTATTCAAGAGTTCTGTGTGTGTGTGTGTGTGTGTGTGTGTGTTTGCCCAAATAATGTTTCAGTGATTAGTTAAAATTGAAAACTAATATCCAAGACTTCTGACCCCTAATTAGATATATCACTTAATTCCTCTATCTCCCATCCTCCCAGCAGTAAATAGAGATGCTGATAGTAATGTCATGCACGGGTAGTTTTAAGGCTTATTAGCTCATGATTGTAAAGTGTGTTTTGAGGTAGTAAAGTGAAAAAATACTACAAAATTTTATAATGTCATTATCACAGTTTTGTAAAATATAAAAATAAAAATCTAATGTTCTTTGCCCCCATTAGGTCTGTAATTTATGGACGTTAGCTCTTATTTCCAAAATTTTTTATTTCAGTAGCTACAAGCTCATTTTGAAGTGATTTCATTAGTATCTCCTGAATCCTAGTTTAAGAAACACATACACATACACACAACCCATCAGCTACAAAGACAAAGGCTCTTTCTGAGCCTTCCAGAAAGATAGCCAGAATCCCTCCTCTGATTCCATTTCTTGCTTCTACTCCCATTTTTCACTGCTTTAGAAAATGGAACCATATTTGCAACTCTGAATTCTTCAGCACAGTTCCTAAATTTGACTCTCAGATTACTTAAATATTTAAATAAGCAGGAAGACATCATATAACACACTTACATTATTATTTTCTAACAATAGGAATTCAGTATAAATAAAACAATTCATAAGCTATACTAAATACGACATTGCCATTTATACTGACAATTCAGAAGGTGCTCTCAGGGACCATAATTAATATTAATTATGTTGGGGCGCCTGGGTGGCTCAGTCCGTTAAGCGGCTGCTTTCGGCTCAGGTCATGATCCTGGGGTCTTGGGATCGAGCCCCACATCCGGCTCCCTGCTCAGCGGAGAGCCTGTTTCTCCCTCTCCATCTGCCTGTCACTCTGCCTACTTGTGCTCTCTCTCTGTCAAATAAATAAATAAAATCTTTAAAATATATATATTAATTATGTTTACATTCTATTATGGGTTGCCAGATAATAAGATGCATAGTCAAAGAAAGTTCACTTTAAGTTTTGTTTTTTTGGTGTTTTGTTTTGCATATCTCTTTTTGTCCTAGTACAAATACAAAAATCTATACATGGGGAATTTAATGAGTGTTTTTTGTGTAAAATATAGTAACAATGAGTGAAGGTAGTCAAAAGCTACAATATTCCAGTTATAAGTCAGGGGACTTATAAACTAAGTACAGCATGGTGACTATAGTTAATAATACTGTATTGTCTATTTAAAAGTCAGTAAGAGGGCGCCTGGGTGGCTCAGTTGGTTAAGCGACTGCCTTCGGCTCAGGTCATGATCCTGGAGTCCCAGGATCGAGTCCCGCATCGGGCTCCCTGCTCGGCGGGGAGTCTGCTTCTCCCTCTGACCCTCCCCACTCTCATGTGCTCTCTCTCATTCTCTCTCTCTCTCAAATAAATAAATAAAAAATCTTTAAAAAAAAAAGTCAGTAAGAGAGTAAATCTTAACATTTCTCCTCACAAGAAAAAAAATTGTAACTGTGTGGCGATGGATGTAAACTAGATTTACTGGGGTGATCATTTCCCAAAATATACAAGTAGCAAATCATTTGTCACATATGAAATGCATATAATGTTATATCTCAATTTATATTTCAAAATAAGAGTAGCGACAATCATCCTATACAGTAGATAGTATTTTACAGAAAAGGAAACTGAGGCCCAGAGAAATTAAGGAGCGAGCTCGAGGGCACACAGCCAGGACTAGAACCTAGACAAGTGCGACTCAACAGCAACTTGATAGGCCTTGCAATGTCTGTCTGCGTCTGCAATACAGTGACCGCATCTAGTGACGCGCACCTTCCACAGCGATTTTCTGAGCTTCCAGCTGAACAGCAAGGCAGTGCCCGGCCTCAAGAAGTCTGTGTTGGAGGATGCATAGCATACTGTCTACAGTCCCATAAATAGCCTCTCAATGTCAAGAGATCTCCAGCTCTCCAAGACGGGGTTTGTCTACTCAGGATGTGACTCATTTTCCCTTTAGGTTCCTAGGCAGGCTGGTTCTCCTCTAATTGATGGTGATATTGTCGTCCAGACCTATATATAACCTCCTACCTCTCCCACCTGAGGTCCTGCACTGAGTGCCTACAACAGTGGAGTGTTCCAGCCCCTCTTTCCATTCCCAAGCCCCATGCAGCACCTCATAGGATCGACCTCGACACAGCCCCACTCTTGCCCCGAGGTACCAGAGACCCCCAGTTTGTCACAGACACAGACTCATACACACCAGCCCCAAGCTCGGCCCTCCTCAGAGACATGCCAAGCAGACGAGGAGGTGGAGCAGTGGCCAAAACTGAAGCAGAGCTCCAGAGAGAACATTGTCCACAAACAGGGCAGGGAGAAATGAATGAAATGTGGAATGCTGGGGAGAAGCACCGTGGGAAACAGGAAGCTGACAGTGGCTGAGCAAAAACCCCTATGGGTTTTTCATCTAAACACCGTGTCACACACATTACAAGCCTCCAAATGAGGGTGCAGGTGTAGGGCAACCATTGACCAGAGGCCAGGTGTGGGGGCTGTGTGGTCTTGGTCACGTTGTTCCACTTATCAAATGTTTGTTTAGGGCATGGTCCAAGGGAGCTCAAGAAACATAAAGCTGGCAGAGATCAGCTCCTACTCTTCTCTGATTCCTTGTTTACTCACTTCAAATGAGGTCCTTCTCTAGTCTAAAAATCTGTGATTCAAGTGTCCTTTACTGAGGACCAAGGAAAAGTTAAGGAGGGGTGTTCTCCTCAAAGGTATTGATCACATTCTGACACTGAGCAGTGATTAACCTAAACCTTGAATAAACCTGTAAATAATTTGGACACTTGATTTTTCTCATCTGTAAATCGGGGATCATCTCTCTCGTACCATCAGCTGGGAAAATGCTTGTCAAGCCTAAGGGCTATTAGGATTTTCTCCACAATAACAAGAGGCTAGGTCAGCACTTCTCAGCCTTGGCAGCGCATCACAATAACCTGGGAAGACTTATAAATATCAGTATCGGGGCCCTACTTCCATGATGCGAGTTTAAGCCAACTGGGAGTGGGGCCGGGCATCAGAACATTTGAAAATCCTCTAGGAGACTGTAATATGCAGTTAAGGTGAGAAGTGCTGCTCTCAGTTAATTTTAAGGACAGTTAGTCCTCATTTGGTTCGAATGTGACGATTCCTCAGTTGAAATCAGCATTTTTTAAAAAGTGCTACAAATCACCCCAAGCGTGCTAGTTCTTCCCTTCGGCTGCGTGGGCGGTGTGATCGCAGCCCAAGCTGGCTGACAGGGGCATTCCTCCAGCAGGAACATGTCTTCATTCGTTTTGGGGTTTTTTTTGTTGTTGTTTGTTTTCCTTTGTTGCAGCTTATTTCAAATCAAATAACCACCACATTCCTGCCGTCTTCCTTTCGACCTTGAGGTAAGAAAAGCTGACCTGGGGCGCACCTGAGGACCGAACTCACTCCCAGAACATCCCCGAGACAGGTAAGGACGATACAGAAACCGGACTGGGAGGTTGGAGTATACACTAATGGTGACATTTGAAATGCTGATGAGTAAGGTCTACACAAAAGAAAATCAACTGACACCTAGAGCTGTAAGGTACTAAGACCTGTCTGAAGGCTGATACACAGAAAAAAAACTATTTTCAGCTTGCACTTAAGGTGACTAGGATTTTATTCCCCACAGGCCCAGGAAGCACGTATTTTCAGCCTCAGAAATTGATTCCCTTCGTCCTGTTCCTCGGGACACTCCAGTTTTTGGCTCTGGTGACTTTTCTAGAAGTCTGTAATCCATTTCACTAAATATAAATCAATGGTGAAACCCGATGGCGTATGAGGAGCCCCAGGCTCTTTCTCTACACACGTGTATATTTTTTTCTAGTTAAGCGCCAGAGTTAACACCCTGGAGAACGCAAAGAATAACAGTATGGGCACACAAGAAACCCTTTTCTGCTTTTCATCTAAACACCATGTCACACACATTTTCTTTTTTTTTTTTCTTTTTTTTTTTTTTTCTTTATTCATAAGAGACAGAGAGACAGAGAGAGAGGCAGAGGGAGAAGCAGGCTCCCAAGGAGCAGAGAGCCTGATGCGGGACTCGATCCCAGGACCCTGGGATCACGACCTGAGCCGAAGGCAGACGCCCAACCATCTGAGCCACCCAGGCGCCCTCACACACATTTTCAGAAACCAGAAAAGCTAAAGCATCGACACATTCCACCTTTCAGGATGATCCCTGGTCCTTATTTCTTTTAGCCTACACTTTCTTAAACTGGACTGTCTTCTTGAGTAACCAAAAAAGAAGGGATAGGGGCACCTGGGTGGCTCAGTCGGTTAAGCGACTGCCTTTGGCTCAGGTCATGATTCCAGGGTCCAGGGATCGAGTTCTGCATCGGGCTCCCTGTTCGGCGGGGAGTCTGCTTCTCCCCCTTCCCCTGCTCATGCTCTCACTCACTCTCTCTTTCAAATAAAATCTTAAAAAAAAAAAAAAAAAGGTAGGGGACATAATTGCAGCTAGCATTTGTCATGTTCTTACAGGCTGGGCTCTGTACTGAGTGCTTACTTAACCTACAACGTAGGTGCTATTGTCCCCATTTTGCAGATTGGGAAACTGAGATACAAAAGGTTAGTATCTTCACACCTGACCCAATTCCAGAGCTCTGTGCTTAACCAGAGTTAGGAAGTCTCCGTTAAAACCTTCTCTACTTAGAGACGGTCCACATTCTGCATGTGCTCCCTCAGAAAATGTGGAAGTACGTATCCATTCATTCAACAGATGTTTGGTGAGTGCCTAAAACAGCATGTCCTATACTAGAAACTATAGATGGACACTCAGATACAGCCCCTCCTTCCTCCAGACGAGTCCAGATGGGGGGACAGATGTTACCTAAGAGCCATAGAAGCCATTCAGTTCACCTGTGACAAAAAGCCCTGAAGGGGTGTTGAGTGACAAGTGACAATAGCTGACAGCCGTGGAGGAGGTTATGGGAGGTTGGAAAAGCAGAGACAACACATGGAGTGTTAGCTGTGTGTCAGGTATTGTTGTAAGCACTATACGTTTGTCGTTTTATGTATGTGTCACAATGGTTCTTTGAACCAGGCTCTATTATAGTCTCCATTTTACAGAGGAGCAGACTGAGCACAGAGAGGTTAAGTAACCTACCCAAGGTCACACACTGAGATCACTTTCATTGCTGGTACCAAGGCTGACAGGAAGTTCTGACTGGCCCTCCTGCAGAAAACTAAAAATAGCCTGGATAAAATATATATTTAAAAAATATCCTTGGGATGCCTGCCTGGCTCAGTCAGTTAAGCGTCTGCCTTTAGCACAGGTCATGATCCCAGGGTCCTGGGATTGAGTCCTGCATTGGGCTCCCTGCAGCAGGGAGTCTGCTTCTCCCTCTCCCTCTGCTCATGCTCTCTCTCTCTGACAAATAAAATCTTTAAAACAAAAACAAAAAAATATTCTTGAAAGCATTTAACAACTGATATGACCAAAAAGAACTATTAAGCTAAAATCTGAGAAAAGGCAGAAACCCAGAAAAATAAGCAGAACACAGAGGATGTTTTTTATTGGGGGGGGGGGGTGTTGTTTGAATTTGAACTTCAGGTGTCGGGCCCTCTTGGATAAAGAGCCACAAAAGACAAAGCTCAGGAGTCTAGCAGGACATCTTCTGCACATTAAATTGGGATCCTAAGGACCTAGCCCCTAAATGTCTAATGATGAGCCAGAAATAACCCAACCCTCCCACCCTCACCCCCAAGGAAATTCTTCTTGGACCCAAGCATATCAGGAGGAATTAAACCCCTGGCCCAGAAAAGCCGTGATAGAAAGCAGCTCCTCCCATGGATTCGTGGGCCAAATTCACATCACCTGGGTATTTCAGAAAACCTTAAGCTATGACTTCATTTTAAAGTTGTCCCAGACTCTTAGTTATCTTCATGAATCTGGCAAAAGCAATGTACATCTCAGAGAATCACACTTTCATCCCTGGCCTCAAGTAATTCCCTCAAATAATTTCTCAAGGAAAATGCATAGCTCACAGCAATAAATGAATGCATGCACACACATTCGAGTAAACTAAGTGCCATGAGTGAAAACCGATAGAAAAAAAAACAGGGCAGAACAGCCCTGTAAAATTTCAAATGCTGAAATTATCCAAAAGAAATTGTTTTAAAAAGAAATTATTTTTAAACATACTCTGCCTCTTAGATGAGAAACAGATAAGCTTGAAAGAGGAAACACTAGCAAAACAATGACAATTTTTTTTTATTGAGCTAGAACTGATGTATAACATTGTGTACATTTCAGATGTAGAGCATATTCATTTGACACTTATTTTACAATATGATTGCCATTGTTGTGTTAGCTCACCCTATTGTGTCACATTAATATAATTTCTAGTGGTGGGAACGACTAACACAGCAGATTTTAAAATTAGAACATATAGAAATAAAATCAGTGATTGAAATTAACTCAGTGGACATATTAAGCATTGCATTAGGCATGGCTGAAGAAAGATTTAATGCGCTGGTAGATCGATCTGAAGTCATTGTGCAGAGGGTAGCACAGAGAGAAATGGAAAACATAAACGGGAAATGAAAAGATACGGAAGACAGGGTAAAAGTTCTCACATTTGTCCAATCAGAGTTTGAGAAGGAGAGGAGAGTAAGATTGGGACTATAATATGGAACCTGAATTTTATCTTGAAAGCAATAACAGTTGAAAGATTTTAAATAGAGGGGCACCTGGGTGGCTCAATCGGTTAAGCGTCTGCCTTCGGCTCAGGTCATGATCTCAGGGTCCTGGGATCGAGCCCTGCATCAGCTCCCTACTCCAAGGGGAGTCTGCTTCTCCCTCTCCCTCTGCCCACCGCTCCCCTTGCTTGTGCTCTCTCTCTCTCTCTCCAATACATAAATAAAATCTTTTTTTAAAAAACGAAAGATTTTAAGTAGAGCACTGAGTAGGATTGTTATAAAAGATGATGTTTACTCACTGCTCAAAGGTGAGGGAGCAAAGGGGCTGAAATGTGGACTGTGTTCTGTTTACCAGGATGCTGATGAGCGGTTGCATCTACCTGGAGATAGGCGAGCATTTTTTAATTCCTGCAGAGACACTGTATGGCTATTCACAGTGCTGGACCTGACATAATGGGTTTCAAATTTTTCTCTTTGGATGTAGTATAGAAAATGGGTTTTCCCAAAGAAAAGTGATATCAGATCTGCTTTTCCATCATTTCTGCAAAGGTCTGATTTCCAGACTTATTTTCCCTATATGCAGCCAAAAGATCACACTGTTAAGAAATGATACACATCCATGTCTATTTGTTTCATGGGAGATCGTTTAAAGCTATTTTAGTTCTTGATCTGGACTCTGCCTTATAGCTGAGTTCTGCTATTGTCTTCCTCCATAGCTGCTTTCTTTCTCTTCTTATGCCTCCTGAATACATTTTGGGTGGAAAAGAAACATTGGGCAACACTTTGCGTTCTAGAGCATGTAAGATATTTTCTTTTGTGATCACATCCAAGAGATAGCCCATGTTCATGTCCCTGTGCATTATCTGAAGTCTCTGTCAAAAGAGCAATGTGACATTTCATCAGCTGGTTACATCACATGTGTTTTAGGGAATGAGGGATGGTGGTTAATGGCTCAACTTCAAAAATTATAAAAGAGGGACCATTAGGTTTGAGATAGTTTATGACCCTCAGAATGGGAATTAGTGGTAGAAAATAAAGACATGAATGTGGTGCTAATTATATGGAAGGAAAGTAAAGCAGGTAGCTGGAGTTCACTGTGGTGTCTGTTAGGACAGAGAAGCTGGGATCTGGGTAAGGAGTGGGTCCCTCTGTAGTTAGCAGGAATGGGGTTATATCTGCTCAGTCTTAGGTCTTGGGGAAGGGAATTGAGAAATGTCTCCTGAACTAGGCTTACTAGAGGAAAACAGTTACCCCAAACATCCAAATCTTCTGGGTCACTCTCCTGTACAAGATCCAGGGGCCAGCCCCTATGGGTAAGATCAGAAAGGCAGCAAATACTTGCTTGTCAGGAAACAAAGCATCTTATTTGCAGCAAATTAGGACAAATGTACAGCATTTCATGGAGGCTTCGGGGAGGGGAAATGTTTCCACTGAAGAAGGGATGATAACTTGAATTAATTACATACAGCCCCCATTACCACTAATTAAAGATGTGTAATGCATTGTTAGTATTTCCTTATTGAGGATGCTCTCAGCTGCCTATTTTCTCTGAATACAGAAAATATTAATAAAGGCTTTCATAGAATCACTTCAAACTTTGGGATCCAATTCTCCTTTTACCATAAAGCTGAAAGTGTTTAACCTCCTAATTTTCCTTTTTAGGGGGAAATCCTGAATCTTGCTCTTCTAGTTGAGGTCTTACTGTATTTATATTTATAAAGAACAGCTTGTTAAATCCATCATGAAGACATTCGTAGGCAGGGTTATCCTGCTCTCATCTGCCATCCCACTTCCCCAGAAACAACAAAAGGATGAGCTGAACCTATAACCATTGTGTTCTGTGCCAAGAGAAATAATGGTGAATAAGACACAGACTCTTTATTTAAAACAAGTGCTGAAAGAGAAATAGGCATACAAATAGGTAATACAATTCAATATGTGAAGTGTTTATTTTTTTTTTAATTTCACTTATTTAAGAGAAAGTGAGTGAGAGAGAGAGAGAGAGCACGAGTTGGGGGGGGAGCAGAGGAAGGAGCAGAGGGAGAAGCTGAGGGAGAAGCAGACTCCCCACTGAGCAGGGAGCCCCATGCAGGGCTCGATCCAGGGACTCTGGGATCATGACCTGAGCTGAAGGCAGATGCTTAACTGACTGAGCCACCCAGGCGCCCCTGGGAAGTGTTTATTTTTTATTTTTTAAGATTTTATCTATTTATTTGAGAGGGAGAGACATAGTGAGAGAGGGAACACAAGCAGGGGGAGTGGGAGAGGGAGAAGCAGGCTTCCCGCTGAGCAGGGAGCCTGATGCGGGGCTCGATCCCAGGACTCTGGGATCATGACCTGAGCCGAAGGCAGACGCTTAACCGACTGAGCCACCCAGACGCCCCTGGGAAGTGTTTAAATAGATAATTGTATATAGTTGAAGCATAGCAGAAAGCATAATTCATTTTTAAAATATTTATTTGCGCACAGATGTTTATAGCAACTTTATTCATAGTTACTAAACTTGCAAGCAACCAAGATGTCCTTCAGCAGGTGAATGGATGCCATGAAAAGACATAAAGGAAACTGAAATGCATATTATTTAGTGAAAGAAGCCAATCTGAAAAATGTATATACTGTATGATTCCAACTATATGACATTCTGGAAAAGACAAGACTACGGAGACGGGTACAATCAGGGGTTGTTGGGGGCAGAGGAGGAAAGCATAAGCAGAGCACAGAGGATTCTTAGGGCAGTGAAACTATCCTGTATGATACTATGATGATGGATACATGTCATTATACATCTGTCTAAACCGGTAAAACGTACATCAAGAGTGAACCTAATGGAAACTATGGTCTTTGGGTGATAATGACATGTCACTGTAGGTTCATAGACTAAGAAATGTACCACTCTGGTGGGGGACATTGGTAATGGCAGAGGCTGTTCATTTATGTGTGTGTTTAGGGCAGGGGGGTGGCAGGTGGGTAGGAGGAGGACATATGGAAAATCTCTGCACCTGCCTCTCAATTTTGCTATGAACCTAAAATTGCTTTTAAAAAATAATTAATTGTTTAAAGTATTAAGTACCTACTGTGTACAAAACATTATGTTAGACATTGAGGGAGATGAAGGACTAACACAAATTCTTGGACCCTTTTTTTATGTGAAGGTAGGAGCAAGCTCGAGAAGAAAAAAAAATTTTTTTCAGATTTTATTTATTTTAGAGAGTGAGTGTGAGTGGGGGGAGCGGCAGAGGGGGAGAGAGAGAGAATCTCAAGCAGGCTTCACACTGCACAGAGCCCAGTGTGGGGCTCGATCCCAGGACCCTGAGATCATGACTTGAGCCAAAATCGGGAGTCGGACGCATAACTGACTGAGCCACTACCCAACTGAGCCACCCACATGCCTCAAGTAAAAAAATTGCTTTAATCTCCTAAAGATCCTACTACCTTGGGCCCCCTGGTAGAGAAGAGAAACTGAGGAAAATTCTCTCTGCCAGCACTTATGGCCCAGAGGAATCTCTTACTCCAGGAGCTAGGATGTGTTGGGTGAGGCAGTTAATTTCTCCTGTTACAGAGCACTGCAAGAACCCATGGCCAAATTAAGTTCATTTTTATCAGAGATCACTAGCAGGGCTTTCGGCAAATGTTTAACCACAAGGTTTGCATTTTGCCAGGAAAATAGTTGCCATAACCTCTCCTCACTGTCGGGTTTGCTGATCAGAGGTCAATAGTAGCTTTGAGAATAGTTATTTATGAAGTCAAATATTCTTTGGTCTTTGCCAAACATAGGTTCCATTCCTCACCCAGATGGACTGGTATGGTGTAGTTATTACCTGGAGAAAGGAATTCTTCTAAACCCCATTGTGTAATAGAACTGTAACAATGAGCATGTTGCTGACATCTGGTTTCATTCAACAACATGAAAGATTAATTGCCTTTCAAAGAACGTGTTGACTTTGGGGCGCCTGGGTGGCTCAGTTGGTTAGGCGACTGCCTTCGGCTCAGGTCATGATCCTGGAGTCCCGGGATCGAGTCCCGCATCGGGCTCCCTGCTCAACGGGGGGGTCTGCTTCTCCCTCTGACCCGCTTCCCTCTCGTGCTGTCTCTCATTCTCTCTCTCAAATAAATAAATAAAATCTTTAAAAAAAAAAACAAAAAAAACATGTTGACTTTGCCCCCAGCTTCGTCAGTGTTTACTTTGGGATCAATAACTCAAGTCAAAACTTTAAAGGTGGAGCTGAAAGCCTACAGATTAAAGAAGCTCTGACAGGGAGGAACTGAAGCAATGTAATGAGGAAACTGACACATCAACATGTTGACTTTTAACGGCAACAATCGAGCTTTGGAAACCCAAGCCAGGATTCCTGGTGAAGCCAATTCTGGCCTGGCTCTTGGGATTTTTTTTTTTTTTTTCAGAAGGAAAAGTAGACACCGGCTGCTCAATTCAACAAATCATGCAATGTGTACAGTTTCTTTCCTGAGATGGGAAGTAAATGGGAATAAAATTGGTGACTCACGTTTTTATTACCAGCATTCATGGAGCATACCAAATGTGTGATGTGCATGTCAGTCAACCCTCAGTCCTACACAATTTGGACTGAAAGAAAGCTTTCTGTCAACTCATTACAACAGCTTCTTAGCCAAAGCCTCAATTTATACTTGAGGAAGCTGATCCTCAGAAAGGTTATGTTAGGGGCGCCCAGGTAGCTCACTCGATTGGGCATCTGACTCTTGACTAGGGCTCAGGTCATGATCTCAGGGTCCTGGGATGAGCGCATGTCAGTCTCCCTGCTCAGTGGGGAGTCCGCTTATCGCCTTCTCCCTCTGCCCCTCCCCTTGCTCTCTTATAAACAAATAAATCTTAAAAAAAAAGGGGGGGGTTCCTGGGTGGCTCAGTCGGTTAAGTGTCTTCCTTCGGCTCAGGTCATGATCCCAGGGTCCTGGGATCGAGCCCTGAATCAGGCTCCCTGCTCAGCAGAGACTGCTTTTCCCTCTTCCTCTGCTGCACCCCGCCCCCGCCCGCTTGTGCGCATGGTCTCTCTCTGTCAAATAAATACAATCTTTAAAAAAAACAAAAAAGAAAGGTTAGATTACATTTGTAGGACTCTGAGCTGCCCTGCCTTCCACCTATCTGTAACCCTTCATGCCGCCCACTGCTCAGTCGTTAATGGGAAAATACTGTAGACCAGTGTTTCTCAAACTTTACGTGCATGTGAGTTCCCTCAGGAGCTTGGGTAAATGAATGTTTGATTCAACAGGTCTGTGATGGGCCAGAGGTTTAGCATTGCTGACAAGCCCCCGGTGGTGCTGGTGTTGTTGATCTGCGACCGTACTGAGCAAACAGGCTGTAGATGTCCCGTGCTCCACAGCGTTCTGCCCGGCTCATTCTTGGCATCATCTGTGGTGCCCCCTTCCATCTTACTGTGTGTGGATTTTGAACTTGCTGTGACAGGATACCAAGTATTGAATCTGCTGCAGGCTCTTATGTTCCGAAATAATGCTTAAGAGATTCATTTCTAATCTGTTAGGGAGATCATTAAAGTATCTTCAGGCCATTTTTCCTTTAATGTCATTCCTGCTTACTGTTGAGACCTGTTGCCATGTATCGGGACTAAGGTAGAAAATCTGACAGCTCAAGGCACAGCACATTTGTCCTGGTACAAATACACAAAGTTTCGGGGGGGAAAAAAGTGACAGTCTTTTGAATATATTTTGAGTCAATGCTGAGATGTATTTTTCAGAGATACAGCAGAGAGGACGTGTCATGAACTTGGACTCATGATTTCCTGGATTCCAGTGTCCCTCTTCCCTTCCCACCTAGCCATGTGAGCCTGGGCTCCAGCCCTCTGGTTTTCGTGTTCTGGATCTGGAAAGGGAGTGGTTGGAAGAGATAATCTGGAAGGGTTCTTAAATTCTAAAGTTTCTTGGTTGGTAATGATTACTACTTTCCTCCTACATTGCCTACCAAAAAAAAAAATGTGATGGAAATGTTTACCAAAGAAACATTTTATCTGATCAAAGTTGTTTCAGGTGAAATGAGTGGGACAAGATAGTAGGATCAAAATAGAAGAGTACAAATGAGAAGACTAAATTGTCCTCTGCTCATTTCTTTGTATTTTCTCTTTTTCGGTTAAATATTTTTATTGAGGTGCAATAAATATAATGTAAAGTTAAAAAAAAAAAAGAAAGAAATGTTTACCAAAGAAAGAGACAGCCATTTTTCCATTTGGATAACCAGGAAGATTTTTTTTGTTTTGAGAGAGAGAGAGAGAGAGTGCATGGGCACAGGTGGGGGATGAGGGGCAGAGGGAGAGGGAGAATCTTGAGCAGGCTCCACACCCAGCCCTGAGTCCGATGTGGGGCTTGATATCAAAACCCTGAGATAATGACCTGAGTCGGAACCAAGAGTCTGATGCTTAACTGACTGAACCACACAGGCGCCCTATGGATAACCAGGAAGATTTTGATGAAAAAGACTAGTAAGTATAAGCCAAGTACTGGCTTTCTCAGCTTGATTGTTGCTATAGCAGAAAGAGTTATGGGTTAGGAGAAAAGAGACGGGCTGTGTGACGTTGGGCAAGTCACTTCATCTCTCTGAGTCTGATCCCTCACCAGCAGAATGATGGGATTGCCACTCGCATCCATTTTGGTCTACTGATCCATCCAATCTATAAATTCTTGAACCTAGTTTTCCTTTCTCCTTAGCCATCCGTTTTGAGCTATGATGAAGGGAGTGGGTCCCTGACCACACCCTCTAGCCTTATGGATGGAGCAAGTATAAACTCCTGAAGACAAAGACATATTTTATTTTCCACCCTTCCTTTCAGCATCCGTTGAAGAGTTGGCACAATGAATAAATGAGTGAGCGTTTGCTACCACAGGACAACAGGGAATAATCAGACATACCGAAGTCAGTGGTGCCCACGAGATTCACGTCCCCAGGGGATGGCACACAAGCTTACCCAGAGGGCAGTGAAAGGCATTTTCAGCACCTGAGGTTTGGTGTTCAGATGCCCCTCTTGTGAGATGAGTTGGTGAAGGGTGCTCTTAGCAAAGCTACAATGGAAAAATTAGCAAATTTGGGATCCTCTTTAGTTTTTATTTCAATCCCTAATGCTACGTTTTAATTTGAATTGGAAATTGCGTTTAATCAGAAGTGTTTCCACGGGGAACAGAACCTGAAAAATTAGAACACATATGTGGCTGCTGAGCTTGGTTTCAAGAGGAAAATCCAATCTTGCAGGGAGGCTCTGAACGTTTGGGAACTGTCGGCAGATATAATTCATAGAATCATAGGTGCTAGAGCAGGAAAAATCCTCATAAATTAGTCCTACCCTTTGTTTGCTGTTCTTCTCAAAGGCAAACTTGGAATGTGGAGAAAGGAAAAGAAAATTCCCTACAGGAGCATGAGAAGCTGCTGCTGGGCCCCTTCATGCACAGACTCTCATTGAGGGTCCTCGGGTAGGGCCAGGGATCTGCATTTTTACCAAGCTGCCTAGGAGATTCTCAGATACTGTCAAGTTTGAGAATGTAGCTTTGAGCGACTACCAGTCATTCATACATTCACGTGAATAGATTTCAGTTTCTTTCCTTACTGCCAATTGTATTTATTTAAGAGGATGAAGGAGAAGAACCTATGGTTAAATACAAGAGGGAATTTTGGAATGGTGCTAGAGGGAGGTAAATTTAGAAAAAACACAGCACAAATGGGAAGACAGAATGCATTGGGAAAAACCTTTGTATCAAAGCTTTGCTCAGACTTAGCTTTGACTTAAAAATATTTGAAAACACAGCTCAGGGACATCCCTTTATAGATGTTTCCAAACAATGAGGACATGGAATTGCTCTTTGATCCACCTCACCAGTTCAACTCCTTAAACTTCTTCTGCTGAGGGTGAGGCAGGTAGAGGGAGGCCCTTGAAGACATTTTCTAAGACCAAACCTTCCACAGAGCTATCCGCGCATCGGTGAGCACAGCCGAGTACCTCAGCCTGTGTCTCCTGACTTCTTCCTCCCACTCCTCATGAAGACAGGTTCCTGAAAAGAAGAAATTTCATTAGACATCCAGCCGCCTTCTCAAAATCATACTGTGTGTCTTGACATAAAGGGATGTTGTCATAGATTGATAGACACCTTTTCAGGTTAGACTTTTCCAAGAACTGTTGATCATTTACACACAGGGGCCTTAGGAATTCAGGTATTTGGAAGGAAGGAGCGGAATCCTCCGTGGGGACTAGCAATACTCAAGGAATATAGAAGACATGAAATACAACGTCTCTCTTCTCTAAAAGTTAAGGTTTTGTCAGGGAGATGAACCAGACATACACAAAGCAGAAAGCTGTACCAGACCCTACAGGCTCAGGGCCAAAGGGAATATCATTTAATGAGCTCCTATATAGCACCAACCAATTCCCACTTCAAAATTCAGCTCAGATGAAAAGCTCCCTGTTTGCAAGGTTTTCTCCCAGATTATGTTCCTAATGCGTTTCCCACTTGGCTGTTAACACGAAGCAGTACTCCCTCATGCCATCTCTTGGTAAAACAAATCAAAGCCTGGAACAGAAGAAATAAATGTATTTTGCATGGGGATGGCACATGAATTATCGTGGCCAGCAGGCAAGCAGCGTGGCAAAGTGTATTTCCCCAAAACAGCCACATCACAGATACCCATTCCCACATGCTTTTCTCAAAAGGCCACAGATACTGCTTCCATTGAGTTACAGGGTCTATTCTCCTTCCCTCTGAATCTGGGCAGGAGCTGAAGACGGCCTCCAGCTGACAACCAGCCAGAAGCCAGGACTTTCAGTCAGATAGCGCAAGGAAATAAATTCTGCCAAATTACCTGGATGAGCTTATGCGCATACTTCTCCCAGTTGAGTCTCCAGATGTGAGCGCAGCCCGGCCAACATCTTAATTGCAGCCCTGTGAGACCCTAAGCAGAGGACCCAGTTAGGCCATGCAGACCCATCAGGAACTGTGAGGTAAAAGTGCGTGTTGAAGTTACTAAGTTGGACGTAATTTGCTGTGCAGCCACAGGAAGCCAGTACTGCTGGCCATGCTGAAGTTGCCATGTTGGAGACACCCAATGGAAAGGCCACATGGAAACAGACGGAGAGACCGAGGAGCCCCCACTGCTTCAGACCCCAGCCATTTGCATCTTCCCAGAATCAACCACCAGACTTGTAAATGAGCCTTCAGATGATTCCAGTTCCCAGAGTTTGAGCCCCCTCAAATGATGCTGAGTAGAGCAGAAATAAGCTATCCCCATTGAGCGATGTCCAAATTGTAGATTCATGGGATGCCTGGGTGACTCAGTCAGTTGAACGTCCAACTCTTGGTTTCAGCTTGGGTCATGATCTCGGGGATATGGGATCCAGCTCCACCGTGGGCTCCATGCTCAGTGCAGAGTCTGCTTCGGATTCTCTTTCTCCTTCTCCCTTTGCCCCTACACCCGTTTGTGTTCTCTCTCTCTGAAATGAATAAATAAAATCTTTTTAAAAATTGTAGATTCATGAGCAAAATTAAAGTTCTTGTCTAAAGCCACTAAATTTAGGGGTCATTTGCTTATGCAGCCATAATAACTGGAATAGGTATAGGTGATTTTCCAGAACAGCTCCCCACTTAACTTTACCTGCTGGTGCATTTCCTCCACTTTCTATGTCTTTTGACAATGGCTTCTTGCCTCTTGGTATTGAATTTCCATCAGATCTTGCTTTCTGGCTTCTGGACCTGGTTACCAGTCTGGCAGTCTTCCCTGTTTGTCCCATACCTTTTATGCTAATCCCACTTTGATTCAACAGAACCATTCTTAGAGCACAAATAAGATTCAGACAGCCCACAGCACTCAGTCCTATCACTTCTAGATAGTTATCATAATGTATTTACCTGTTTCCATAGCTATTAGCCCCATCAAACATCAAACCATGAGCTCCTCCAGGTCAGAGTTTTTGTAATTCTGGATCTAACTCAGGTTAGAGATGCTCAATCTGCTGAGTGAATGAATGAATGAAAAGATTTACGTTACTTTGCTGTGTGGAAATTCAAGGTCTGTACAACAAGATCTTTGCCCGTGAAGGACTCACGGTCCAGTATTAAAATGCATTGCCAAACTATAAATGCTATGAAAGGAAAGAAAGTAGTATTGGCTTGGAATACTTCAGAGAAGAGGAGAAACTTGAACTTGACATTAGGAAGAGGTTTATTGGATTTGGGTGAGAGGAAAGGAGATAGGAGGGCATTTCAAACTAGGAGAATAGCAGGAGAAGATTGCGTAAGGGTGGAGAGGAGGAGCAGTCTGGCATTTTAAAGATCATAAAGAGATGCTCGTGACAGAAAGTCTTTCTTGGAGAGAAGTAGTCATCATGACCTGTTGCTTCTACTGTCTTTTCATGGCTACTGGATTTTGTGAGCACTTGTTTATTTGCTTGGCTCCAACTCTATAATCTAGACCTACTTCACACTGAGTATCTAGATTTTTTGTTAGTGAAAACAATACATTTTGGAGTGGATTATTCATTAATCTACATTGTTAGTGCCATAAATTCATTCTGTATCAATCCACACTGGGAGAAACTCCAATTCATCACAAAGCAGATTAATTTGACCTATGAAATAAGGTCTACAAATTGTAAAACCAGAACACTTAGATTTCTTAAGCACTGAGATTTATGAATAAAGTAGAATACTATGACTAAAGCCTGCCCATACCTCTTGGGATTTAAAGTTCATGTAATCGAGGTATTAGTATGTTAATAATTCTGACCTCATCAGAGCTGGTTGAGGTGTAGTAAGAACAGCAAGTATGTGTGTGTTAACTTGGAAAATCTGAGTTGCATGGTTGTTATGGCAACAAATACTATACAACTTATGTCAGAGGTTTGTCATGACATAAAATGGGAAACAAGTCCATCGTCACGGAAATCTAGATGTTTAGCTCAGTGGCAAAGCAAAACTCCTAACATAAGAAGAGTGATCAGGCCTCGTGGGAGGGGCACAGGAAACCATCCACCTGAGGAGGAACCTGGGAACTCAGTAGAAGGGCCAAAGTCAGGTTACATGACACATGGGGGAGATATGTGCTACCCTTAAGATGGCAGCTAATCAGTCGGGGTAATCTGAGTCATGCTGTGGAATCAACTCCGAATTCTAGAAGCTTAAAACTACAAAGAATATTGGTTGCTCAGCCTGCTTACCTGTCATTGGTCATCTGAAGAGCTCTTTCTGCTTTATCCTCATAGAAAGAGACAGGCTGAGAGAGACTCCATCTTTGTATTTCCAAGATGGCTGAAGTAGAAAAAAGGAAACATGATATTGTGCACTGGCTTTAAAAGTTTTCACCTAGAAGTGCCGCACATCACTTCCGGTGACATTACATTAACTGAGCAAGTCAATGACTAGCACACCAACGTACCCCATATCCTGGCTTCTCATTCCCAGCACTCATGACCTCTACCTGGATACTTCTTTACTGTGGGGCTGTCCTGTGCATGGTAGGATGGAGCCCAGAATCCAGACACCCTGCTGTCCAAGAAGTGCCAAGCATGGTCACAGAGGGGAATGGGCAAGAGACAGGGTTGACTCAAAGGCTAGGAGACCCCCCTGGCAGCCAGGCCAGGTCTTTTTCTTTAGAACTCCCATGTTGCTGCAGTGCCATTCAGCAAACCTCTACTCAGAGTCTATTCATTCGGATGACCTTGGCCTAATTAGAGGCAAACACAGGCTGACACAGTAGCCGCTCAGTAAATGTCTGTGTAATTAAAGGCACTGTGCTTTGGAACCAGCTAGATTGGGGTGGGGGGGCAGGGGGGAGGATGAAGATGAAAGGAAACTCATTTTCCATTTGGCATATAAAAGGATGTGGAATCTATACATTTACTCTTGCTGTCTCTTGAAACCTCATTGAAATGACAGTGGAGGGAGTTTTGAAAAGACATTAACCTCCAAGAACAAGGAGCATGGGATGGGAGAGAGCAGCAAGCACATTTTGGAATTTGGAGAAATGGCTGGTAAAGGGGCTTCAGAAAGCCAAAACAAAGCTGAATTCTAAGTTGGCAGTGCAGAAAATAAAGACCCAATCTGATTTATAATATAGAATGAATGCTTAAAAGATTCCAAAACTGGCTGCAACAGGCACCTTTGAAACTGAAGGCTAAAAAGAGGTTGCTACAGGAAAGAGGCTTGCGTGAAAGTCTGTTGAAAAAGCAGTCAGCTGCATAGATCTGCCCCACTATTTGCTCATTCTGGTGGAAGACTCAGGGTTTTTCTCTGAAGATGGTCCCTGGATTAAGGACAGGAGTATTGAACTGAAAAAAGGTGGGAGGATGAAGTTAACCCAAGCATGCTGAACCCTCCTGCTCTCCTCCTCTGGGTACCAGAAACATAGCAACCAGGCCAACGTCTTCTTGGCAGGAGGCTGGCAGAGTCTGCAGCAAAGACAAGAGTGTTGTGAATGAAGAATCTCATGAATGAGGAAGAAACACCTAAAGACACAGATGATATCAGGCTTTCCAATTAAATGGTCCAACCAGATCATCCTATAGTGAGGTTAATGGGTGATAAACCCCAAGCATGCCCCAGAGCTTTCTAAGAACATTTTAGTCCCAGCTCTTACATTTGAGTCAACAATCAAGGTTTATTGACTGCCAGGAAAAAGCCTCAAACAAGACAGAGACCTAAACAAACAAACAAAAAAGCAATTTGGAGGAAACATAAACTATATAGGTAGAAGAAAACTTATTTTTAAAAGTCTATAGGGAGGCACCTGGGTGGCTCAGTTGGTTAAGCCACTGCCTTCAGCTCAGGTCGTGATCCTGGAGTCCCTCGATCGAGTCCCGCATCGGGCTCCCTGCTCGGCAGGGAATCTGCTTCTCCCTCTGACCCTCCCGCTTCTCATGTGCTCTCTCTCTCTCTCATTCTCTCTCTCTCAAATAAATAAATAAAATCTTTATAAATAAATAAATAAGTAAAATAAAAGTCTATCGGGGTGCCGAGGTGGCTCAGTCAGTTCAGCATCCGACTTTTGATTTCGGCTCAGGTTATGATCTCAGGGTCATGAGTTTGAGCCCCATGTCAGGCTCTGTGCTCAGTGCTGAGTCTGCTTGAGATTCTCTCTCTCCCTCTGCTCCTCCCCCTGCTCATACAGGCACTCTCTTTCTCTGAACATAAATGAATAAAATCTTTAAAAAAATAAAATAATAAAAATCTATCAATATTCTTACAGAGTTAAGGAAGATATTATAACCATGAAACAAGAACAGAATGTTATTAAAGGAGAACAGAGAAAAAATATTTGCTAGAAATTTAAAATATGAGGGCATAAATCTAAAACTCAATAGAAGGGTTAGAAAATCAAGCTGGAAACATTTCTCAGGTAGCGCAAGAAAAAAAGAGCTGGGAAGGGGAGGAAAAAATATAATAAAATTAGAGAATTATTGCAAGATGTCCATCATTTGAATAATAGAACTTCTAGAAAAAAAGAACAACAAAAAAAGGAATGATATCATCAGTGAAATAATTCAAGACAATTTCTCAGAGCTGAAGGACATGAATTTCCAGATTGAAAGGGCCCATCCAGTGCCTATAACAATGTTGCAAATAGAACCACAACCAAGGGGCGCCTGGGTGGCTCATTTGGTTAAGCGTCTGCCTTTGGCTCGGTCATGATCCCAGGGTCCTGGGATGGAGCTCCGCATCAGGCTCCCTGATCAGCGGGGGGGGCTGCTTCTCCCTCTCCTTCTGCCCCTCCCTCCACTTCTGTGCGTGCACGCACGCACTCTCAAATAAATAAATAAAATCCTTAAAAAAAAAGAGCCATAACCAAGGCCCTGCATCAGGAAGTGCAAAAACACTTGGGACAAAGATGAAACCTTGAAATTTTCAGAGGGCAAAAGCAGATCACAATACAAGCAATGCTGGAAGCTAGGAAGATATGGAGCAGTGTCTTCACAGTTTTAAGATTAAATTATTTTTTAAAACTAGAATTATGTTCTCAGACAAACCATAAATTGTGAGGATACAATAAAGAAATTGTTGGAGTATAAGGTCTCAAAAAATTACCTCCCAAGGACACTTTGACTGGAAATTACTAGTGGTACGCTGTGGAATATGGTAGCTACTTGCCATGTGTGGCTATTTAAATTTACATTCATTGCAATTAAATATAATTTAAAAATTCATTTCTTAGTCGCACCATTCACATTTTACATACTCCATTGCTGTTTGTGGCTGCTGACTACTGCATTGGACTGTGTAGGTAGAGAACATACACATCACTGCAGGATTTCTGTTGGATACGGCTCCGCTAGAGGATGCGCTCCCCCCAGATGAGTGGATTAACCCAGAGAGAGAAAGACGTGAACATGGAGGACAGAAAACACTGATCCAGCTCAGCAGGAAGTCTGCCTGTCCTTCTCCCTCTGCCGCCCCCAGCCCCCTCAGCGCTCAGGCACTCTCCCCCCAAATAAATAAATAAAATCTTTCCAAAAACTACATCTTGTTAATTTTGTTAGTTGAACGCCTTGAGAGGAGATCCATGCAATTGGAAAAATGGTTGAAGTTGATTAGTGATAAGTACATAGAAAACAAAACAAGAAAACAAACAGGGCACCAAACCCAGCAGGGTTTAATGAAACATCAGAGTCATTCACACCTAAGCCTTCCTGCTTTATTTTTTTTTAAGATTTTATTTATTTGCGAGAAAGAGAGAGAGAGCAGGAGCGTACAAGCTGGGGGAGGGGCAGAGGGAAAGGAACAAGCAGGGATCCAGATTCGGGGCTCAATCCCAGGACCCCGGATTCATGATCTGAGTTGAAGGCAGATGTTTAACGGACTGAGCCACCCAGGTGCCCCTAAGGCTTCCTGCTTTAAACAGTATTTTTTTGGCTGCCTCATTCCCAGGCTCCTCTTTAAGATGAGTCCTCAAGCTCACAGCCAGGGGCAGCTTAGGAAGACCATTTAGGCAGGGCTTAGGGGAAGCCACCTGATTGGCTGTGAGGGTGTCACGAGCAGAAGCAGATCTATGATGCACAGCAGGCTAACTAATGACCCCCCTGAGGATGCACCTATCCTCATCTCCAGAATTTGTGAATATATTACCTTATATGACAAGAGGACTTTGCGGGTATGATTAAATTACAGATCTTGAGATGGGGGGTCATCCTGGATTATTCGGGGGGGGCTCCAAATGCAATCCCAAGTGTCCTTCCATGAGAGAAACAGAGGGAGATCTGACTACAGGACGGAGTGTTGGAGGAACGCAGGTGAGAAGGACTTGAGTGATGTTAAATGAATTAACACTAGACTGAGGTGGCTTCAGTGCCTTAGTTGCCTACTTACGCAAACCAAAGCCTAAACCTGAAATCCCTCAAGGTTAAGAAATGAAAACCACAGCGCCTGGGTGGCTCAGTCGGCTCAGCGTCTGCCTTTGGCTCAGGTCATGATCCCAGGGTCCTGGGATGGAGCCTTGCATTTGCTCCATGCTTAGCAGGGAGTCTGCTTCTCCTTCTGCCCCTCCCCCTGCTTGTGCTCTCTCTTAAATAAATAAATAAAATCTTAAAAAAAAGAGAGAGAGAAAGACATAAAAACCGAAGGACTGCCCATCACAAACAGCCAGCTAGGCTTTCCCAAATAAGGCAACCATTTAAGCTATAGTCAACCAAATAATTTCCTTGCTTTGCTTCCACATCTTCTTTGTAAAAATCTTGCCCCAGCTGCTGTTGGTGGAGCTCTCCTAACCACTCCCCTCTCGGTACTGCCCAATTTGAATTAATTTTTTTTCAAATAAACTCTTAATTTTTTTTTTAAGATTTTATTTATTTATTTGAGAGAGAGAATGAGATAGAGAGAGCATGAGAGGGGGAAGGGTCAGAGGGAGAAGCAGACTCCCTGCTGAGCAGGGAGCCCGATGCGGGACTCGATCCTGGGACTCCAGGATCATGACCTGAGCCGAAGGCAGTTGCTTAACCAACTGAGCCACCCAGGCGCCCCATAAACTCTTAATTTTTTTAATACGCTTCAGTTTATCTTTTAACACCAACCATTTCTGGCTTTAAAGATGGAGGGAGTGTCCATGAACCCTGAAATGCAGAAAGCCTCTAGAAGTAGAAAAGGCAAGGTAAGAGGGTCTCCCCAAGTCCTCCAAAAGGAATGTAGCCTGGCCAACACCTTGAGTTTAACCCCGTGGAACTGATTTCAGAACATCTGAACAGAACTGTGAGAATGAATGTGTGTTTCTTGAAGACACTAAATTTGTGACAATTTGTTATAGAGGTACTACGGACTTAATTGTGTATCCCCCTGCCCCCTGCTGCCAATTCATATGAAGTCCTAACCCCATAGTACCTTTGAATGTGACTGTGTTTGGAGACAGGACCTTTAGAGGGGTAATTAAGGTAAAATGAGGTGACATTGGTGGCCCTTATCCAGTATGTCCCTATAAGAAGAGATTAGTTCAGGAGATGCGCAGATGTGGAGGAGAGTTCGTGTGAGCACACAGGGTGGAGTGGCCATCTACAAGCCAAGGGAGAGGCCTGAGCAGACACCAGCCCTGCCAACACCCTAATCTTGAACTTCCAGCCTCCAGAACTGTGAGAAAGGAAATTTCTGTTGTTTAGCCACACAGCGTGTGGTATTCTGTTATGGCAGCCCTAGCAAATGAACACAGTTTACCCTAAGAAAACTAGCTATGCCACTAGGGAGGAGGCTGAATAGAGATAGAATTTTACATGAATTTGAACACCAGTCAACTGTCCATGGGCTGACGGAGGTTACAGAGGTGCTAAGCCCCTGTCCCTAAACCACCCCTGACAATGACAGTCCTTGCCATTTTGTTCTTTCCAATTTCCTCTGTTTAGCCCAGAGTCATTGGCCACATTGTTCTCAGCTCAGCTTGCATTTTAACCTATACGTTGCTACAGTGTTATTTACCCATGCTTTCTAAACCCAGGTGGGAGAGGTGCTATGGCCAAGAGTCAGGGAGCTTTCGCATGGCTGTCTACCTGGCAGGTGCTCTGCCTGCTTACTAACACCACTCCTTCCTGGGATTATTTTTTGCTTGCCTGGTTTCTCGCTGGGTATTTGCTTTTCCAGGTTCTTCTGCCTCCGCCCCAAACAACCTAGAGCTTTCTTCTTCAAAGTCCTTGCATCCTAAAGAAACAAGATTTTGTGAACTATTTTTTGAGACACTCTCCCTTTTATCTTCAGCCTCCTGCAGGACAAATTCCACAGCAAGGGACTCTCCTGTCCCTTCAAGTGGGCTTTCAATCCCCACAACTGCCCCACAGGCCAAATTTTGCTCTAGAGCCTCTGATTTTAATCCTGGTATTTCCTGTTGCCCCGTAACTCTCTATGGCCCTGCTTCTCCCTGTAGGTGAGGCAAAACTTTACCTTTCCCCTCTGAGGGTCTCCAACAGGGCCTGGGAAGGACATTGATATGAGACAGAGTAGTAAGTTCTTACATGGACATGGGGGCCCCCATAGGAAAACAAAGACCCCAAACAGGTAGTCCCAAGAGCTTACATACTGTTAAAGAATAGCAATTATAGAAAAGTAACTAACATATATGGGGAGAGTATAGGAAGATAAGAGTTTTTTTTTAAAGAGTTGTTTTAACAAGGTCTGTTTGTACAGATTTATTTTCACTTTGACTCCCATCTCTGGTGATAAGAATGTTTCTGTGCTCCTGAGGAAACCTTTCCCCTAGGAGTTTTTGCTCCTGCTTAGAGGGCAGCAAGGGGAGGTCAGAGTGTCCTTCCCGAACCTCCTGTTTTTCAAGTGTCTTCAGCTCAGAATAATCTTTATGCCAAGGTGGCATATTTTGGGATGGCATATTTTGCTACCCTTCACCATCATATTCTCAATTTTGTATCGCACCCATCATCCTTCCTTCCTGCCTGTCTCCATCCTTTCTCCCTCTCTACTTTCTTCTTCCCTCCCTTCTATAAACATTGGTCTTCTGCTTTGTGTGAGGTAGATATTTCTGGTCGGTCACTATTAAACTCACTCATTTACCAGAGTAGTACAACAAAACGCTGGTCCCTCTGTTTTCCTCATGAAATAACTGTGACAAAGGCCATTGTCACGGTGGGTCCTTAGCTGTTTACTCTCCTTCGTCAATGCTATTTGTGGACTCTTTATCATCCAATCATCTATCATGAGGGTGTTTTCCTGGAAGTTTGGCTATTTTTTTCCCCAGTTGATTTTCCAGGCAGGGACTAGAAGGGTTCTGTACATTTTAGTGTAAGTAAAGGCAAGAAAGTTTGGAAAGGGAAAGAACTAGGGTCATACCTTCTATGATATATTTCTACAGGCAACAAAAAACATTATTAACCATGAATTAAACAATGAAGGCATCTTATTATCTCACTGAATGGGAAGTCCGAAGGAATGTAGACCAGAGCTGGATGAGTGGCTCGGTGATGGCATCAAGAAGCTAGGCTCTTTTTATAACATAATAAATTAAAAAAGAAAAGAAGAAGAAGAAGCTAGGCTCTTTCTATCTTTCCTTGTCCACCATCTTCCATGTGTTGGTTTTGCATCTTTGTGCTTGAGGCCTCATGACTACAAAATGGTTGCTCCCACTTCCAACATTGCAACAGAATTCCAAAACGGGAAGCAGTTGAGGAGGGGCAGCAACTAACAATAGAAGAACTTGTCCTCAAATGCCTCCCCATAAAGAAAACAGTTTTGCAAAAGATTCTGTCTCAAATCTCCTTATAGCTCCTTGACCAGAACTGGGTCACATGACTGCCTTTAACTGCAAGGATGGTCAGGTAAGTAGGGATCTCACTTTTCAGTTTCCCTGGAGGAAGTAACTCAAGGAAGAAAGAGACTGGGATGGCTATGTGTTAGCTATATGTATTATAACTGACCAATCAACCATACATATTACAACTCTTGACACTCAAAGGCTCTTCCATCACAAACATTCTGAACTTTACCGCTATTCAAAGTCCTTAAGGGATCGGAAGAAAGAAGACACGATAAAATTGGAGGAAAGATGTCTCAGGCATTGCCCAATTCCTCTCCTTACACATTTGCGCAAGTCCTACCTCAATATTTTGTACCCAGAGCTACCTGGATGGGGTGCTTTGTTTAGCAGTGCTGAGGCTGTGCATATGCTCCGGGGACCCTGGATGGCTGCCATGGGGATCAGTGATCTCCCGTGCTTGGGCCCTTATTTATCAGGCAGAACCCCACTGGAGTCTGTGAATCTATGAAGACACTGGCCGCGTTCTGTGAGCCTGCCATTCCTGAAATATAGACTGGTCCTTCTATTTTATAGACTCAGTCTCTAGTCCAAGCAGAAACAGTCTCAAGGGTTCACGTAATACACATAATCAATTCAGTATTAGACTAGAGCTACTGAACATTTACTAGAAAAGAGAGATCACATGTCTTGTGACCATTTTGGCCCCAGATGGTCGTTAGAAGGAAGGCTCTAGAGGCAAAGTTTTGTCCTAAAAAATATCCAGCAGACTTTTTTTTTTTAAAGATTATTTATTTATTTGTCAGAGAGAATGAGAAAGAGAGAGAGAGAGAGAGCACAAGCAGGGGGACCTGCAGGCAGAGGGAGAAGCAGGCTCCTCGCTGAGCAAGGAGCCTGATGTGGGGCTTAATCCCAGGACCCCAGGATCATGACCTGAGCCGAAGGCAGACGCCCAACCAGCTGAGCCACCCAGGAGCCCCTCCAGCAGACTTTGAAAAGGAGGAAGAAAAGAGCATAAACCTTGAGGAGGTGTTAATAGGTATCACCAGGATGGCACAGACATCATCCTGTGGTCAGGCAGGATAATGGCCTGAGTGACCTCAGACCTTTTAGGTTTCAGTTGTACAGGGTAAAAGACCAATAATAAAAAATGTTTCTCATTTATTTCTGAAGATAATATTGGTGATTCACATCAATAGGGTAGCTTCTACTTATTTTTCCTGTGAAAGCAGTAGATTTGTGTGAGCGGCTCACTATCTCCCTGTCCCCTCCCTACTAGATAGAAGAGACTGTTCTTTGAGAGGATTGAACAGGGTTACGGGCAGACTGTCTTTGCCCAGAGCAGGTAAGCAGTCTGCCTCCTTTCTAATCCCCTTAAGCCCCTGCTTCCCTCCATCATGCCAAACATTGCCTGAGGTTCCTGAGCCTAAAGAGCAGGCTCTGCTTGTCTAGCCCTGGGCTCTGTCCCTAGCACCTTCTCCAAAATAACCCCTCTCTGGTCTGCCCTCAAGCAGTGCTGTGTCTTCCCATGTGCTTCCCAGCCCTGGATGAGCTTCTTGAGCCCATCTTGGTAAACTCAACCATTTGTCAAGGCCTCTCTCAATTGTTACCTCCTATGCAAATTCTGGGACTGCATCCAGCGGGGCAAGTTGTCCTATGCTCTTTGTGCCATGGTGTCTTATATGCATGATGTGTATGCACTTGAACTTCAGGACTTCAACAGGTGCTATATTTTTTGTGAATATGCATGTCTCTCTCTGAGACCATGAACCCTTCCAGATCAGAGACTGACTCTCAATCATGATGATTATAGTGCTTTCCCCAGAGAAGGCTTGCCCACTAGAGATTTGGTGGGTGAAGAAGTAAATGTCTCTGTGCTAGAGAAATTAACCCATGTCAAAGCTTGATTACAGTGTGATTTGATCCCAAGTTTTTTTTTTTAAGTTAAGATAGGAGTATCCTGCTATTAATGATCACTTTATCACAAAACAATGGTTTTGAAAAGGAAAAACAATGTTAGAGGACTTACACTACCCAATTTCAAAAGTTACAATTAATTAAGACTGTATAATACTTATGTAAAGATAGAAAAATAAATCAATGGAACAGAAAGGTGCCAAAACATTTCAACGATATTTCTCTTCACCAAATGACATGAGGACAAATGCATATCTGTATGCAAAAAAAAAAAAGAAAAGAAAAGGAAATTTAGGCACTTACCTCCACCATACACAAAGGATTACAGACCAAATGTAAAAGTGAAAAGGACAAGACTTCTAGAAGAAAACATAGGAGAGAGTTTTTGTGACCTGGGTTTAGGAAAGGGTTCTTAGATACAGCACTAAAATCATGAGCCATTAAAGAAAAAAATTTGATATATTGAAGTTTATTAAATTAAAAACATTTATGCTTCAAAAGATACCATGAAGAAAATGAAGAGAAGCCTAGGAGAAAATATTTGCAAATCATATATCTGATAATAGACTTGTATCCACAATATATAAAGAACTCTAACAGTTCAATAAGAAGACAAACAACCCAATTAAAAAGTGGGCAAAATACTTGAACAGATCTTTCACCAAAGAAGACATACAAATGGCTGATGAGCACATGAAAAGATGCTCAACACAATTAATCATTATGAACATGGGAATTAGAGCCCCCTTAAGATGCCACCTCATATCCACTAGGTTGGCTATAATAAAAAGAGACAATGCCAAGTACATAGAGAAACTGGAACCCTCATACATTGTTGGTGAGAATAGAAAATGGGACTGCCATTTTGGGAAATAATTTTGACAGCTTGTAAAAAAGTTAAACATAAACCTACCTAGCAAATTTACTGAAGAAATCTACCCAAGAAAAATGAAAACATATGTCCACACAAAGACTTGTGCATAAATGTGCAGGACAATATTATTCATGATAGCCCCAAACTGGATATCAATCCAAATGTCCATCAACTGGTGAAAGGATAAACACAAGTGGTATATCTATACGATGGACTACTATTCACCGATCAAAAGAAAGACAATAATGGTACATCCTACAACTTGGATGAATCTCAAAAACAGGATGCTAAGTAAAAGAAGCCAGACCCAAAAGACCAAATAATGGGTGATTGATGATGACATTGGATAGGAGTTGATCATTTTTGAAGCTGGGTGGTGAATATGTGGGGTGAACTATTTTCTGTAATTTTGTATATGCTTGAAATTTTCCTTTATAAAAATTTGTAAAAGCTCCCAGTCACTGTTTTTCAATTATGTTTCAGACTATGAAATCCATTTCAGACTTTACCTATCATCACTCACTACTTTCATTGTTATTTCCTTTCTCTCCTCCCTTGACCTGGCCTATGACACATTCAGAAACATGCACATGTACAAGCATGCTATGCTCCTTATCTTAGTTATTCTCGGCTTAGAAGTGCTCATTACTCTTCTAGGTCATTTCTCTCTCAATGCCACCTTCCCTCACCTTCTTCTCTTGCTTGTTTTTCCCAGAGGGGGTCCATGCACCTTTCCAGACACCATCTGCTCACACTTGGCCCAGATGATAGTTTCTGCTGCTTAGCCTGTATCGGGCTCAGTTGTCCATTTCTGCCTGGTTGGGAGCTCTATAACCTTCAGTTGTGTTTTTGAAAATCATTCCAGTGAGCTTCTTCTACACTTTAGAACTATTGTACTTAAGCTTTCTTCCATTTCTATAAGGACATCTACTGGGCCAGGTTTTCTTATTGTACGTGTATCCTTTGGGGGAATGGGTATTGTATGGTATTTTATGAGCATTTTGTTCCCGCCATTTTATACATATGCTCCCAAGGATAAGTGTCAGAATCTAACTCTATTGAGCAGATACAACGTCTACCCTGATGACAAAATCAGTAACTCTTGCTTGAGATAGGTGCTTTGGATGCAAATTCTCATTTAATTTATGCTTCACAACAACCCTAAGAAATAGAGTTTTTATCTCCGTCTAATGGATAATAAAATGGAGGTTTGGGGGGGGTCGAGTAACTTTTTCTTGAGATATACAGGCAGAAAGCAGCTGAGACAGGAGGGAACTCAAACTCATTGGATACCTAAGTCTATGCTGACAACACAGACTACTCTGCTTTCTTATCAGCCTTGAGTGGGCTGGACCCACCCCAACACTGGGGATTGGGAATGAAGAGGAACCAGAAACACTAATGTTAGCACCTTATCTGTCTATTCTACTCTTCAACTCATAGAAGGACTGAAGAAATGGCTGGGCAGCATTCTACAGGGATGGGCAGCATTCTACAGGGATGGGCAGCCCAAAACACCCAACTGGGGGTAGGAAGACACAGCTGTGGTTTGCACTCAGGTTTCCATGACTCCTTCTGCTGCAACATGCTGTCTCTCGAGGAGTTATTTGAAATGTGAATGGGATAGTCAAAGCATGGACTTAAAAGACAACCTTGGCCATTAAGATCTAAAGATTCCTTGCCTGGGGCGCCTGGGTGGCTCAGTTGGTTAAGCGACTGCCTTCGGCTCAGGTCATGATCCTGGAGTCCCGGATCGAGTCCCGCATCCGGCTCCCTGCTCTGCGGGCAGTCTGCTTCTCCCTCTGACCCTCCCCGCTCTCATGTGCTCTCTCTCTCATTCTCTCTGTCTCAAATAAATAAATAAAATCTTTAAAAAAAAAAAAAAAGATTCCTTGTCTGAAGGGGAG
The DNA here is from genome assembly GCF_011800145.1 of Mirounga leonina. Taxonomy (NCBI): domain Eukaryota; kingdom Metazoa; phylum Chordata; class Mammalia; order Carnivora; family Phocidae; genus Mirounga; species Mirounga leonina. The sequence goes on from NW_023270854.1 coordinate 17,129,535, forward strand.
GAGATTCTGGCAGATTCTTTTTTTTTTTTTTTTTTAAGATTTTATTTATTTATTTGACAGAGAGAGACACAGCGACAGAGGGAACACAAGCAGGGGGAGTGGGAAAGAGAGAAGCAGGCTTCCCACAGAGCAGGGAGCCCGATGCAGGGCTCAATCCCAGGACCCTGGGATCATGACCTGAGCCGAAGGCAGACGCTTAATGACTGAGCCACCCAGGCGCCCCATGGCAGATTCTGATAATCCTGTTAAGAGGGCCCTAGTCCCAGGCAGAATAACTGTTAAGATGATTTCAGAATTTCATCCAAAATAATTTCCTAGATACATCCTCATGTGATTCCAGAATGATAAGAATAGAGAGACAATCCTGAAAGCTCCTAGAAAGAAAAAAAAAAACAAAATTACTTAGAATGAAAGTCATATTGATATTGAGATGATTTTATCCACAACACTGGATAGTAGATGTCAATGGAACAATGCCTTCAAAGTCCTAAACCTAGGCGTGCCTGGGTGGCTCAGTCATTGAGTGTCTGCCTTCGGCTCAGGTCATGATCCCGGGGTCCTGGGATCGAGCCCCGCATCGAGCGGGGAGCCTGCTTCTCCCTCTCCCACTCCCCCTGCTTGTGTTCCCTCTCTCGCTGTCAAATAAATAAATAAAATATTAAAAAAAAAAAAAAAGTCCTAAACCTAGAACCTAAAATTCAGTACTCAGGAATTCTTAATCACAGGAAACAAACTGAGTGTTGTTGGAGTGGGGGGTGGGGTGGGAGGGATGGGGTGACTGGGTGATGGACACTGGGGAGGGTGTGTGCTCTGGTAAGCGCTGTGAATTGTGCAAGACTGTTGAATCTCAGATCTGTACCTCTGAAACAAATAATGCAATATATGTTAAGAAAGAAAGGGGAGAAGAAGAAGAGGAAGGTAGCGGGAGGGGAAGAATGAAGCGGGGGAAATCGGAGGGGTAGACGAACCATGAGAGACGATGGACTCTGGAAAACAAACTGAGGGTTCTAGAGGGGAGGGGGGTGGGAGGATGGGTTAGCCTGGTGGTGGGTATTGAGGAGGGCACGTTCTGCATGGAGCACTGGGTGTTGTGCACAAACAATGAATCATGGAACACTTCATCTAAAATTAATGATGTAATGTATGGGGATTAACATAAGAATAAAAAAAAATTCAGTACTCAGTCAGACTATCAATTACGTGACATGTATCCCTTTGGAAGAAAAAAATATTTGTAAATATAATAAAAGAAAATGAATTTTCTATTGGTACTTAAAATATTTCCTTTCCTGTGGCACATTTTTATTTTATTATTATTTTTTTAATTTAAATTTTACTTAGTTAACATGCAGAGCAATATTGGTTTCCGGAACAGAATTCAGTGATTCATCACTTCCATAAAACTTCCAGTGCTCTTCATGGTACAGGTTAGAGACATAAAACCACTGTTCCTTCTCTATGGATGGAATCTCACTATTTTTTTCAAGTGAAGAATATTTATATTATCTAACTATGTATTATTTATACTTTTTTAATATATACTTTTTTATTTATACTATTTATATATATACTTTATATAATTATAATATCATAAATGCTGCTTATTGGCTCTTGATTTTCAAAATTGGCCTACAGACACATACTGAAAGGGATCATAATATTATAACTCTTCACATCATAAAAATAATGCCATAGCTGGCAAAAGGTAGAAGGAGGGAGATCAGAGAATGGTGGGGGGATATTACTGAATGGAGAGAAAGAGATACTATTTACAGTTGAAAGATTAAGACATAGAGATTTAATTCTACTATTTTAAGGTATAAGTTTTGAGAGACTGATTAAAGAAATAGACAATGGCCAGATCAATGTAAACGTAGAAATTGGATCCACAACCTGCTGCCCAAGTAACCAAGCCCTTATTTATGATAAGGAAGCCAGCCCCCTGTAAGTCAAGCTTGCAGGAAGTCAGATTCCTATCTCTAGTGATAAATCAGGATGCTACACAATAACTTCTGTACCAGTCAGCCCAAAATGGCCAGGACGATTAATAACGGATCGCTTCCCTAATTTTCGCCCCCTCTTCAATTTAAGACCAACCAGAGGAAGCCAAACACATCCCTGACTAATTACATAGGATGCTCCACTTCTAGTTGGCTCACCTACAGCTTCCCAGGCCAACAGCCCCCAAATAGAGCACTTTTGAAGTCTTCTCTTTTTTCCACTATGAAGCTTTCCTATTCCTCTGCCTACCTTTGAATCTCTGCCAAAACGCAAGTGATGGTGGCTGACTCCCTTGCTATATCAAAGCTCAGAATAAATAGCCTCTGCTTTTCTCATTTGGTTAGCCTTCACTTATTTCCACAGTTGACTCATAGAAGGATCAAAAGATAAAAATATAATAAAACTTCGGTGAAGGAGGAAAAGGAGTAATGGCAAAGTAAATTCCTCATTTTCATGATGAGAAGTCAAGAGATGCTATTTAGAGAGATAAATCAGGAAACAGGGGCATATCACATTATTTAGAGTTACGGGGGTACTTCCTCATGATTTATAAGAGCCAATGGTCAAAAGCAGCTCTCCTGAGGAGGGGAACAGAGAATGGGGAAAAGGGAGGAGGATGTTTTCTTTTCACTCAAGAGCCTTCAACAACATTTTAACTTTTGTTTTCACATTGATTCATTACTTTTATAACAGATACATTTCTGGATTGTTGCCTTTTATTTCTCTAGATAAACAACTTACATTTATTTATTTATTTATTTATTTATTTAAGAGAGAGAGAGAGCATGAGCAGGGGGAGGGACAAAGGGAGAGGGAGAAGGAGAATCCTCAAGCAGACTCCCTGCAGGGCTTGATCCTAGGACCCAGAGATCATGACCTGAGCCAAAATCAAGAGTCAGCTGCTTAACCAACTGAGATAACCAGGCACCCCACATCTTATCTTTAAAATGTAGATGCACCTAAGGAAGTCAAAGTCCTTGGCACTGACCTTGTTAGGGAAGACCCAGGCAATGGGAAAGACATGAAGTCAGAAAGTGGGTAGTCCCAGGTGCTGACTAGGAGGGAAGGGGTGAGGTGTTGCCGGATGGACATGGTGTTGGGCAACAATGGTAGGCATGCAGTCGTGGTCATGTGGAGGGGTATCAAGACATTCAAACAGGGGTGCCTGGGGGGCACATTTGGTTGAGCATCCGATTCTTGGTTTTGGCTCAGGTCATGATCTTGGGGTCATGGGATTGAGCCCTACATCGGGCTCTGAGCTCAGTGTAGAGTCTGCTTGAGATTCTCTCTCCCTCTCCCCTACCTCTCCCACCTGTGCTTGCTTGCTCTCTGAAATAAATAAATCTTAAAAAAAAAAAAAGATATTCAAACATTTCCACTCCACACTTTTCCTGGGGATATTTGTTACCTAGTCCAGTGACAGGCATGCAGGGCCAGACCCACGACAGTGACTGCAATTGAAGGAGGAGGAGTGAATCTGCAGAGACAAGGTTAAAACAAGCAAGATTCCGTACCAGGCAGTGACACAGGAATTGATCTGAAATTTTCAAATAAATGAGTTTTAAGAAAAAAACGTTAATCTACTTTTACTTAACAGTCTAAAATAAAACCATCTATTCTACTTTATGTTTTCTAAAATTGTGATTATTTAAGTGTCTCTGATTATTTCCCTTTATATCATTTGTGGGGGTGGTGTGGATGATGAATACTTGAGTAGCCTCTGAAATGTTCCTTGCAGTTCTAACCTAATAATTGAGTTGGTGTTAAGAGCTGACTAAGGAAGAGGAAGTCACAAAAGGCTCCTGGATTGTTGAAGATGCCATTGGGCTTGCTCCTGGCTGGTTAACACTGAAGAAAGAACCCCATGTGGGTAGACTGTTATCTTTTCAATACCCCCAAGTGGTTGCTTGTTACAGTGCTTTGAGAGTGGTGTTGAAAATACAATGTAAGTGGGGCGCCTGGGTGGCTCAGTTGTTTAGCGTCTGCCTTTGGCTCAGGTCATGATCCCAGGGTCCTGGGATCGAGCCCCACATTGAGCCCTGCATCGAGCCCCGCATCGAGCCCCACATCGGGCTCCCTGCTCCTCGGGAAGCTTGCTTCTCCCTCTCCCACTCCCCCTGCTTGTGTTCCCTCTCTCGCTATGTCTCTCTCTGTCAAATAAATAAATAAAATCCTTAAAAAAATAATAATAATACAGTGTAAGTGGTCACACCCAGGAAAGGCTCTGCATACCAATGCAGCAAACTTCACTGCCTCAAAACTAAGACTGTATTTTTAGCATTGGGTATAGAGCTGCGAAGGACCAATCACTTCTGGTCTGTAGGATTCTTAAACTAGGATTCGTACAAATATACATTCATCCCTGGCGCCATTGCCCTTCGAGATGCACCAAGCCCATGCCATGAACAACTTGCAGCCCTTTCTAGTTCCCATGGCTGGTGATGCTCTGGTGTCCATTGCCCCCATGCCACTGCCCAGGAGCCTGGCAGGATCTCACCAGGCTTGGTCTCTTGGATCTGGGATGCCTGCTACGGCCATTCTCGACGCCTCCCAAGAAGTATATTGAAAACATAGCCACTTTAGAAGGTGCATGGTAGAAAGAGAACTGGTTTGGTTACCAACACACTGGGATCTTCACCAAATCACTGAGCTTCCCTTTACCTCAGTGGTAAAGGGAAGCTCAGTGATTTGCCTCACTGGTAAAATTCTACCAGGACTTTCTACTCAGTCCTCACTCCCATGCCCACAGCTTTCCTGGTATACTTCACAATTGGCTGGTAAATCTTGGATGTCAAAGAAGCATAGAATCCCAAAGGTGGAAAGAAATATAAATGAAGTTATACAAATAGAACTTAAGGCTGAGCGCTACATGGAAGTTTCTATTCCTAGCTCTCTGGAGTGATTTTTGGGAATTCAGTGGACATTTGTTGACTTTGCTGCCAGTAATAATCTTTTACTGTCATTTATTGTTTTGATTATACTGTTGTTCTGTTTTACCATTTCTCACTCTCTTTTCTTTTTTTTTTTTTTTTTTAAGATTTTATTTATTTTGACAGAGACACAGCAAGAGAGGGAACACAAGCAGGGGGAGTGGGAGAGGGAGAAGCAGGCTCCCCGCTAAGCAGGGAGCCCGATGTGGGGCTGGATCCCAGGGCCCCAGGATCATGACCTGAGCCGAAGGAAGACGCTTAACGACTGAGCCACCCAGGCGCTCCTCTCACTCTCTTTTCAACAACTAGAATCTGTGGCAAATTTAACAGAATTTCTAAAAGATCTAGATCAAATACAACACAAAGCCTGCTTTCTTGGAAAAGGCAAGTGAGAAAGTTATGGTTAACCAGGTCATTTGGATGGGGACCAATACCGATTCTTAGACATTGTTGGCAATTTAAGGGAGCAGTTTTGTTAAGTTTATTCTTTTTCTCCCCCATGACAAATTTCTGTGGATTACATTACGTTTGTGTATAGATCTGTCTGACTCAGGGAATTGGTGTCACGATTTAAAAACCAAGATCCACCCCAGCAAAATGAATACCCTGCCCCTTGCCTTTTGCAAAACACAGCTCAGTCTTAATTCAGAGTCTCACATGAATACATGATTGGCAGGACCCAAATTAATCATGGGAACCTAGCTTTGAATGTCATTTTCTGCTTTCTGGCCTCTGCTGTATTGGAAGACACAGACACACTGGTTGAGAGTATGAAGAGTCTTTTTTTTTTTTTTTTTTTTTTAAGATTTTATTTATTGGGACGCCTAGGTGGCTCAGTTGGTTAAGCAACTGCCTTCGGCTCAGGTCATGATCCTGGAGTCCCGGGATCGAGTCCCACATTGGGCTCCCTGCTCGGTAGGGAGTCTACTTCTCCCTCTGACCCTCCCCCCTCTCATGCTCTCTCTCTCTCAAATAAATAAATAAAAATATTTTTTAAAAAAGATTTTATTTATTTATTTGAGACAGAGAGAGAGAACACAGAGGGAAAGTGAGAGGAAGAAGCAGACTCCCCGCTGAGCAGAGAGCCCCATGCAGGGCTCCAACCCAGGACCCTGAGATCGTGACCTGAGCCAAAGGCAGACACTTAACCGACTGAGCCACCCAGGTGCCCCGAGAGTATGAAGAGTCTTAAGCAAGCAAGGCAGCCCACAGCCCACCACTCCCTCTCTGAGCTAGAAACTCAGAGATGGATATGGCATTCACCTGTCACTGAAGATGCCCAGTCCAGTTCAGGTGATTGTCCTGTAAGTATGTAACTATGTTTCTGTGTGAGATGCCATGAGAACACATAGAAGGGAACAAATCACTGCCACGGGGAGCCATAGAAAGTTCTAGAAGCCAGGAGGTGACATCTGCAACCTGAGTCATGAATGTAAGGGGAAGGTGTGGAAGGAGTATGATAAAGGATGTGAGACATGCAGGGACTTTGGCAACCACTGCTGTGCGAGGAAGGGAGCAGCAGGGACATGCCTGGCTGGACGCTGACCACGCCCAGGGGCCGAGGAGAGGAAGACATTGTGACCAACACGGGAAGCTCTGCTCTTGTGCTACCCAGCTGCAGGGGAGCCGAGTGGAAGCTGTGTGGTGGTGGAGAGCTAAGGGCTCAAAGTCCAGCTCTGCCACTTACTATTTGGGGTCAAGTTACTTAAACTCTCTAAGCTTCAATTTTCCCCCTTCAGCCTCGCATACAGGTGGGACCTTCTAGGTTCCCTTAGTACCACATGGAGCTACATCCTCCCTCCCTCTGCTTAACCCTCATGTCCTGCCTGCGTTCACTTTGATGGAGCTGTCCCCAGATTGGAAAAAGCAGACAGCCTACAGCCATAAACGGGAAGCAGGCCAGATGCCCTGCTGCCTTGCAGCTTTTTAACACATTTCTAGATATTTCTAAAGCTGCCTCCAGCCCATTCCTTGAGGGGGAGGAAGAGAAAATGAGGATCTTAGCATCTGCCTTCCCCTCTACCTTCCCTATCCTCTTACTTCTCCTCACATTCTTCCGGGGTGGAAGGGACAGACTTTCTCCTCTCCCCTATATACCGATAGGAAAGCTTTAACCTAAAACCCTATGGTGCCAGGGGCCAGGTTCTTGGTATTCTCTTGGAGGAGACAAAAGAAAATGTGAATCATATGTCTCAACAAAGTGTGGTTTGTAACACTACATATTTGGGCAAAAATCCTATTTCAGATGCCAGAACCTGAATACCACCTCTTTCTACACTCCTGTTGTAACACCCCCTCCACCGGTTAGAATCCCACCTCCCTCTCCCCCAGGAATGCATGTATAGATAGCACAAAGATGCAAATGAGGAAAGCACCATCATGTTTCTTAAAAATATTAATGTTATAAGCTCAGAACTTTCTTGCTGTGATGGGATTTGATAAGGAGTCGCCCCTGAAGTGTGCGTGGAGCACAGAGCATTGCAGGGAAGGAGGAAGAAGCAAAGACTGAGTGTTTCAGGGAACATGGAAGGCATCTGGAGCTTCCATGACAGTCTGACTCGGGGCAGGCACTGGCAGACACTTTCTGATCTCTCCTGCCTGCCACGGAGGGAAACAAAAAGCAAGTTCAAACACCAACCAAGTCGCTGCCCACATTTGCCCAGCTGACCTGCTTCCCTCAATATGAGCTTTCCCTTCAGCCACATTGCTGTCTGCATCTTTGCTGTCCCCCTCAGTTTCCTGACCATATGCATTCTGAGAGATTTTTTAAAAAGACTTTTATTTTTTTTTTAAAGATTTTATTTATTTATTTGACAGAGAGTTAGCGGGAGAGAGAGCACAAGCAGGGGGAGTGGGAGAGGGAGAAGCAGGCTCCCCGCTGAGCAGGGAGCCCGACTCGGGGCTCGATCCCAGGACCCTGGGATCATGACCTGAGCTGAAGGCAGACGCCTAATGACTGAGCCACCCAGGTGCCCCTGAAAGGCTTTTAAACATTTCATTGTGGACAATTTCAATAGGTGTTGAATATAGTATACTGAGCCCCCATGTACTCATCATCAGCTTCAACAACGATCAACTCTGCCCATCTTGTTTCATCTGTATCCCCGTATTCCCACTCTCCCTGCCTCCAAGTCACCCCAGATTCCAGGAGATCACAGCATCTCTGAAGCCTTTTTAATATCCCCTATGGCAATCTGCCACCTCACCTAAAACGCATGAGCCCCTCACTCCATACCTGGACAAGATTCATAAACAGTTCTGGGTAGCTCAGAGTTTTGAACTCTGATTCCATTCCTGTGTCACATGTCTCTAGGAATTGTGCATGAATCTTTAGTAATGAGAACAGCAATCCCATAATTTATCCACTTTAACAAATAAAATAAGTCAGTGTCCCAATGACTTTAAAAGAAGTTAAGTGCTTCTAAAGCACATTAAAGTAATCAAAGGCTGCTTCTCTGCAGTAGTTAAAATTCCTGCCCTCCTCCTTCCTCCTACTTCCCCTGTGCTATTTACCTAATTAGTTTGCTTGATGAAATATACATATTTTTGGTAAGGTTTTCTTGAAGTGGAGAGGAAGTATGTATAACTCAAACCAGTTTTTCAGCCCTGATTAATTGGGAAGACTAAGATGGCAAGAAAAATCAAAGGATGACTGTTTCCTTTTGCAGATGGACTTGAAGTTGCCCCTGCACAGGGACACATTTTATTAGATAAAATTACAGTCTCTGCTCTTTCTAAATGCCTTCTCCAACAGAAATTGTAACATGAGATTCGGTAACAAAAGCCTGTACTCTCATTTCTCATAACGGAAGAAGTGGCTAAATCTTCACCCCTCCCTCAGGCATTTGTTTGGCATAGGAACTCCAGAGGCTTGCTTTTTGTTGAAACACTCCAATGTTCCTAGCGTACTCACTTGGTAATGACTGAGTTCAGACCACAGGCTACCGCAAAATATGGCACCTTGGCATATTAAATATATTAAGCTTAAGGAATATGAGAAATGGCAGGTGCAGGAAGGACTGTCTGACCTTCCCCGGATGCAGGTCATAGACCCTCAGGTGAGAGGCACCCTCCCTGTATGTACTTGGAGGAAAGGAGCATCCTTACCTCCCAGAACAGGAGATGCCAAGAGGAATCCAAATGAACAGGCTTTGCTAAGTTTCCTCAGTTTACCCCATTTAGCTCATGCCTATTATCCTATCACATTTTCCCACCACTTCCCACTCTTCATCTAACCTAGTATAAAACACTCAGGATGAACCATTTCTTCGGGTCTTCATTTCTGTAGGAAGACTCCAATATCACGTGAAACTGACATTAAATAAGCTTTTCTCTTAGTACCCTGTCTTTTGTTACAGAGCCCCAGCTGAGAACCTAGATGCGTACAAGGAAAAGAGATCCCCCCCCCCACTACAGTAGTTTGTATCTAGATTCTGTATATAACCCTTGCTAGCCTAATTGTAAGCTGCCCCTGTATCTTTGCTATTGGCTAATGGCTAGGCAGGTGAGCTGGCCTACGTGTTTAGTGTTGAAATATGACATATTCCCAAACAGGCTTGTAGGTTTGAGTGTTGAGTGTTGCCAGTATTTTGACAGAGAGTCAACAGTTTTCCAATATATATTTGCAGGCAAATATATATATATATTTTTTTAGATTTTATTTATTTTTTACAGAGCGAGCGAGAGAGAAACAGCATGAGAAGGGAGAGGGTCAGAGGGAGAAGCAGGCTCCCCACTGAGCCGGGAGCCCGATGTGGGACTCGATCCCAGGACCCTGGGATCATGACCTGAGCCGAAGGCAGACGCTTAACCATCTGAGCCACCCAGGAGTCCTGCAGGCAAATATTTTTATTACTAATATTGCTTGGAATAAAATGTAAGGTTGCATTAGTGCAACAATAGTGATGATTTTACGTATTAATATGTACCATGTGGAAGAGTTACATTTTCTCTCCTTTTATTTATTTTTATTTATTTATTTATTTTGCATCTTGGTGATCACATTTATTGAAAGGGTTGGAAAAGAAATTAAAGTGCTCTTTAGCTTAAGAATTTGTGAGTTATCTGCAAATCAACTCATTTCAGGCCTGGAAGAATCCTTGGTCATGTCTTAATATCAAAATTTATGCAGGTTTCTCTTTTGAATGTCTTCTACATTTAAAGAGGCAATCATATAAAAGCTCCTATATTCCATATATGATAAATCCTTTGTTTCAGCCAACTCTTAGTGGAGGGGCAACTAGTACAAGACCATTTCCCTGGACAAAAAACATCCGAATATTCCATTTTGTTGATTTATATATCTCTTCATATGTTTCTTCATCAATTTCTATAGTAGTCTTGGTTTCTTCTACATCCCCCAAAATCATATTTAAATGCTGATCATAAGCATGTAATCTGCCTCGAAGCTCTTTGTCATTTCTCATTTTCACATGAATTTGCTCATCCAGGCTGAATCTGATGAAATCCAGGGGCTCTTCTACGGTGTTGGTAGTTTGTTGCTGGTCCACGTCATCCACCATGTTTCAAACCCTGCGCCCTTTTATTTATTTTTTAAAGATTTATTTATTTATTAGAGAGAGAGAGAAAAAGAGAGAGAGCACGAGCAGGAGCGGCAGAGGGAGAGGAAGAAAGAATCTCAAGCAGACTCCCTGCTGAGTGCGGAGCCCATGTAGGGCTTCCTCTCATGACCCTGGGATTACAACCTGAGCTGAAACAAGAGCCAGATGTTTAACTGACTGTGCCACCCAGATGCCCCGATTTTCTCTCATTTTTTAAGGAATTCTCACTTATTTTTTCACCTAAGATTTTTTTTTAACTGTTATATAAGGGACAATTTCTAAATCTTAACTCCTATTTGCATTTCCTATCATTTAGTGGTTTTAGGGCCAACTACAAATTTGATTCCTGATTATTTTTCTCAGAACTAGGAATTTTTGTAGAACTAGGAAACATTCTCAGAACTAGGAAACATTTTGTAAATGTTTAAGGTAATTGCTAGGAGAGAAAATGAAGGTGATCTAGTGAAGCCCACAATCCTCATGTAATGGATGGGGAAGCTGGGGCTTCCAGAAACTCACGCTACCAAGAAAGGGGTTAATTCTGATTTCTGGGTGATTTCAGCATGATTTTATAACTCAGTTGCCCTTTAGCTAACTTAAACTGGGATTACATGCTAAAATATATTTAGCTTGTCTATGATTTCCTTCCCTTTATGGAAATAAAATGTGAGAGAGTCGGAGTAATTGGAACAATGGAAACTCTGGGGGGTAGAGCCAAGCTCAAAACTCTCTGTATTCCCTGAATATTTGCCCTTCAGGGGAGAAAGGATCTGTCCTGTATTTAACTCTGGTCCTTTGTCGGGTCGGGGGGGTGGGCGGTGATATTGGCCACCATCCTCCTTCGCGGCGAAGATGACTGAGCCAATGCTGAACATTTGGTAAATAGTGATCAGTCGCTGGGTGGTGATGGCAAACAGGTGTGTGTGTGTGTGTGTGTGTGTGTGTCCTGGGTTCCATGACTGCTTATGATCTAGTGATCATGGACTCTGGTGAAGTCAGGACTGGAAGCGTCCAGAACGAGCCTCTGGCAGAATTCTCTTATTTTATAGATAAGAAACCTAAGGCTCAGTCAATGATGATAAATGTATCATGTGGTCCCACCATGCAAGCAAGAGTGGAGAAGAATTGTAGAGTGAGTCGTGGAGATAAGCAAGAACATGGAGTATGAGACACTTCTTACTACTCTTCAGCTGCTCTCTTTATTTTAGTGTTTCTCAACTTAGTGGGTATCTGCCTCCCATGCTACACAGGGTGGTCTTAGTTGATGTGGATAACTTCAATAACATTGAGTCCCATGGTGACAAAGAAAGGTACTCCCTTTCCAATGTTCCAAATCCCTCTGATGAGTTAAGGAGAAATGGCTCTAACACTCGCTGATCTTCCTTTTTCCCTTGGCCTCAAATCCTAAAGGCAGCAGTAGCTGGCTAGAGTTCAAGAAATAAGTGTTGCTTTTAAAAATGTATTTATTTTTATGTTACCTTCAAGTTGTGGCAAACAATACTGGTTTCCTATTCATGGAAAGCTTCCTTTTATTTATTTATCTATCTATCTATCTATCTATCTATCATCTATCTATCTATCTATCTATCTATCTATCTATCTATCTATCTATCTATCTATCTAAGGGTTTTGTTGTTGTTTAAGTAGGCTCCAAGCCCAGCGTGGAGCCCAACGTGGGGCTCAAACTCATGACTCTGAGTTCAAGACCTGAACTGAGAGGCACCTGTGTGGCTCAGTCAGTTATGGCTCAGGTCATGATCTTGGGGTCCTGGGATTGAGCCCCAAGTTGGACTTACTGCTCAGCAGGAAGTCTGCTTGTCCCTCTGCCCCTCCCTGCCCCACTCATGCACACACACACACACACACTCTCAAATGAATAAATAAAATCTTAAAGAAAAAAAGGCCTGAGGTCAAGAGTAGGACGCTTAACCAAGTGAACCACCCAGGCGCTCATTTTTAAGTAATCTCTATACCCATTGTGGGGCTTGAACTCACAACCCCAAGATCAAGATTCACATGCTCTGACTGAGCCAGCCAGCTTTCCTTATTTTAAAGGGAAGCTTCCTTTTAAAATAAGTTAAGGAAAGGGGAGATGCCTGGGTGGCTCAGTTGGTTAAGCATCTGCCTTCGGCTCAGGTCAAGCATGATCTCCAGGTCCTGGGATCAAGCCTGGGGTCTGGCTTCCTGCTCGGCTGGGAGTCTGCTTCTCTCTCTCTTCCCTCTTCCCCTCCCCCTGCTTATTCTCTCTCTCCAATAAATAGATAAATAAAATCTTTTAAAAAATAAAATAAGTTAATTTAGATTTAAAAAGTGAGTAATCTGGAGAAAAAATGTCTAATAAAAATAGCACCTGTGGCACAAAGATGAGTCAACATTGGAAAGGTGGCCGGTGACATGACTGGGAAACCCTCCACCAAGTAGATGAAAAGGAGTCTGGGGGCAAGAGTGGAATTTAATACTGATTAAGTGACAAATACCCATGTAAGAAGTGGCTCATGACTCTAAGTAGTTTAAAATATATTTGAGAAAACAAGACATTATATATATATATATATATATATATATATATATATATATATATATATAAACAAGACATTATATATATATAAAATTAAATAAATACATCCCAAGCCCAAATGGTGAGCAGTCAGGGAAGGCCATGTCTTGCCTCTGACTTTCTATAGGAGGGAAATAATTGCTTTAAGCACATGAAAGAGAGATGTTTCTTTTTTTTTTTTTAAGATTTATTTCTTTATTTTAGAGAGAGAGAGAGGAAGAGTATGCAGGGGCAGAGGAGAGAGAGAGAGAGAAGCTTTAGCAGGCTCTGCACTGAGGGTGGAGCCCAATGCGGGGCTCGATCTCACAATCCTGGGATCATGACCTGAGCCAAAACCAAGAGTCAGATGCTTAACTGACTGTGCCACCCAGGCACCCCAGGAAGAGAGATATTTCTTTTGAGCTGGGCCTAGGGAAGATATCAGGAAGGAGGGAGGACCTTATCCAAGCCTAGAAATGTACAATTTAAAAAAATTAAACAGGATGGGGAGAGTATTCCCAGCAAACCTGTTGTTTCCATCAGGTTTTTTAGGTTTCTACATAGAAGCCTACATCCAAATTTCATTTTTCACAATGGAGTTTTTCTACTATTTTTTTGGAAGTGTATCAGCACACATTTGCATATACTCCAATGTGACAGACACAGATTTAAACATAAGGGAGGCTGCCAATGTGTTAACTATGCCAAATGGCTGAACTATTTTGTGCTGACCTTGATCTCTTTATTATATGCTTACAAATGTAAATAATGCACCAAGGATGAAAGTGAAATAAAGTTTATCTCTAATACACAAAGACAAAATAAACTTTGTTGTTTTAAAACTTTCAAGTGTCAGGAGTGAGCCCTGAGATTTTTGAGTTTCTTTTCATTTATATCATTGAACATTTCATGTTATAAGATATATTTGGAAAGTATTTTTTATGAACAGTGAAAATTTTAAGTGGTTGAGAAAGCTGTTCATTAACACTTTCAAAATTAAACAATCACCAACTAAGGATTATGAGCTGTTCTTAGATACGCTACATGCTTCCATGTTGAAATGGAAATTTCCTATAACTCTACGCTCAAGCTTTTGGAAGACTTTACTTCTGTGTATCCTGAGATTGCAAGACAAGCTGTTAAATTACTACCATTTGCAAAACTTAACTGAATCGAAATCCTCTTGATACCAAACAACAATAAAAAAACACCAGAAATAAATAGAATGCTGATTCAGTCAGGAGTCATTGTTTTAAGAAACAAAACCAATACTGACTATCTTATGCAAAAAGGAAAAAAAAAGTATTTATTGCAAGAAGGCTCAGAAGAGTCTCAGAAAATCAACAGGTGGATGATGAAATTTATGTTGGGAAATGGTAAAACCACGGGGGTTCAGGAGGGTAGGAGAAGCAGAAGCCCAGGAGAAGTTGCACTGCACACTCTTGCCTCTGGGATCACCTCCAGCCATCCATGTTCCCGTGAAACTTGCTCAAGATTTAAACTTGCAGGGGAAAGAAAGCATCCGAGTAAGTGAGGCTTAGTCATGTTGTACTCTGGGAATAAGGAGGAGCTAATGGCCCTTTTCGTTAATGATAAAGTGATAATGTCACTGCCTCCCACCAACTATGCACAACAGACACCCCACGGAATACGGGGTACTAGCAGGAGGAAGAGAGGGCTGGATGCTGGACTGCCCAAAATGACATTATTCACTGCAGGTGGTGAGTCTGATAAAAGACCAGAAACTGTTAAGTCTAACTCCCAAGTTCAAAATTTTGTGTTTATCAAGCTCATGGAGCTAACACAGAGATCTTGGTCTCTGACACCCAGACTCCATGGACAAAAGACTGATTCCAAGGCTAGAGCAGAGCAGGTGCAAGATGACCAGGACCATGGCTGCCCCCAAGTATGTGGAACATCAGGCCAGTCATTTCTGCAGGCTGTCTATCTAAAATTTTGGTTAAAAAATGTATTACAAAATTCATGAGGCCACATAAGTTATGGTTATTTATCAATGAAGATTTGGACTAACTGATAGAAAAGAGGTTGTTACCTTTGTGTGATTGGTCAAAGAACACATGACGATCATTCGCAGGATCTGGGCACCATCTCTTCCTGTTTGCCCAAAGCACTCTCCTTGGCTGAACTCCCACCTCTCACCACAAGATAAAAGGTAACACTGTTAACTGCAAGAGCCACAGCTCTTTAGAACCTGTTCTTACTGAAACAATATAGATTTTTTTGCCTCTGTATCTCTCCGGTACATTTGCTCATGATGCTGCGTCATCCATGCAGCAAGCCCGTGAATGCTGACTTCCAGTGATACAGTCCAAGGTGGTTCCTGTGCTCTGTCGATAATGTTCATAATGCCTAAAGTGTGCAGGGAACTAAGATCTATTTTATGTTTTCTGGGCATGTTAAATTTCCCATTCTGAATTTTATAGAATGTGGAATAACATGTCTTCTTGTTACATCATCTCTTGAACTCCTCAGACATTCCTGGAATTTGCTCTCTTTAAATGTTGACTGTGCCCCTGCCTTGCACACACCCCAACAGGATCGGGGGAGGGGGGATCCACAAAGAGCTCATGGGTGGATTGAGAAGAGTGGTACCATTTATGCAAGAAATGCTTATCACAGCTTGAGACTCCCTTGAGGGCAAGAAACGACAGAAGGTGGAAAGGCTCACTGCCCCTGCAGTGTGTAGGGGAGAATTAACCTCACCCAAAGAGAGGTCAGCCTTTACCTTCAGCTACTAGGAGGTGATCTCCTGGCTCTGGAATGTCCTGCCTGTGGGAGTGTCTGTTTACCTGGGAGCCTGGACTGCCAGACAATCTAACAACGGGATCTATGAATGAGGCTTTGGGCTATGCCTATCGGTTCTGACCTCTAAAGGAACTAGAGACTCAAGTTTTAACCCAACCTCTGGGAAGGGCTAGAGACTAAAGGTCAGCATGTGGGCAGCGTGTGATTGAACATGAACACAAACTCGGGTGAGCTTCCCTGGTTGGCAATCTCTAGATGTACCTTCAGACATCATGGCCGGGAGGAAGTCATGCTGCCCATGACTCCACAAGAGAAAGGGACCAGGGTTCTGTGTTTGGACCCCTCCTGGACTCTCTCCTAACATGCTTCTCCCCTTCACTGACTTCAGTTTGTATCCTTTCCTTGTAATAAACTGTAACCATGAGGGGTGCCTGGGTGGCTCCATCAGTTAAGGCTCTGCCTCTGCTTGGGTTGTGATCTCAGGGTCCTGGGATGGGGCCCCATGTCTGGCTCTCTGCTCAGTGGGGAGTCTGCTACCTTTCTCTATCCCTCTGTGCTCACTCTCTCTCTCTCTCTTTCTCTCAAATAAATAAAATCTTTAAAAATAAATAAACTGTAACCACAAATATAATGGTTTTCAGTGAATTCTGAGCCCTTCTATCAAATTACCAAATCTGAGAGTGGTTGTGGGATCCTCCTAAACTTGCAGTTGGTGTCAGAAGTGAAGGAAGACTTGTGGGGACTGTTCCCTTAGACCTTGCAGTTTGGTTAACTCTGGTTACAGGGCAAGGGCCTCAAAAACCCTCAGCAGAGACAGGCAAGGCCCATGTGTTGTTGATCAGAACATGGTGGGGGCGGAGCTGACGCCCAGGCCCAGACACCAGGCTCCAGCCCAAGAGCCTGCAGCCGGCAGTAGGTGGCCCACACCTCTGAACTCATCCTGTGTCCAAATGTGTGTGAGTCACCCCAAATCAGCACATCAGCACCATGTTGGTGGCCCAATCTTGAGTGACTCTGTGAAGGAAATGAGAAGATTGGGACAGTGTATCACAGGGAAGAAATGAGACCCTGTAGTCTACCCAAGCCTCCAGTGCTGGCCCTGGGAAGTTCTAGTGATGGAGTTTTTGGAATGTGTTGGGGTCCAGAGCCAATGACCAAGAAAGAATTCTTGAGATGTCTTTGGTGCAAAAAGGGTGGTTTTCTTAAAGCACAGGGATGGACCCATGGGCAGAAGAGCTGCTGCCCTGGGGTGGTGAGGAATGGCTGATTCTATACTTGGGAGTTGGGGGAAGGTAAGGACAAGGGAAGGTGGTCAGGAGGACTTTGATATGCTGAAGAAGACCCTCAGGACCCTGGAGACCTGGCTATTATCAAGCTAAGATGGTTCTTCCTTCTAGCAAAACATTAAGACAGCTGGGGGGAGCCTGGGTGGCTCAGTCGTTAAGGTCCTGGGATTGAGCCCCGCATAGGGCTCCCTGCTCAGCAGGAAGCCTGCTTCTCCCTCTCCCACTCCCCCTGCTTGTGTTCCCTCTCTCGCTGTCTCTGTCAAATAAATAAATAAAATCTTTAAAAAAAAAGAAAAGACAGTTGCGGGCTTCCTTGCCTATCTCAAGTATTTGTCAATGGGCAGGTTACTGGGACATCTAATTTTATTTACAGTCACTTCTGCCTGTGTTTCCCACATCATTAGGACCCAGAGGAGGACCTAGAAGAACTTGAAGATGGTAGGTAGTCTGAAGGCACATGACCTTCTGAGGCCCTGGCCTGGAGCTTCCCTGGGTCTAAGCATGGGACTGATGGAGGAAAGATGTTAGGGTTCGAAGCCCACGGCCAAGAAAAAATTCTTGAGACATCTTCGGTGCAAAAAGGTGGTTTTATTAAAGCAGGGGGACAGGACCCTTGGGCAGAAAGAGCCACACGGGGGTCATGAGGAGTGTCCATTACATACTTTCAAGTTGGGAGGGGGTTAGGGAGAGCGTAGATCTCTAAGGAATTTTAGAAGCAAGGCTTCCAGGACCTTGAGGGGGCTAGCTATTGTTGGAAAAAGGTCATTTATAACTGTCTAATAAAACCTTAGTCATGAGACCCTTCAGATGTGTATCGGTGGGTCATATGCTTGGGAGTATCTTGGGGGTGGGGTAGAGATAAAGGAACTTAACAGAGGAACTTTTAGATGTTAAAGTAGACTTACAGGATCCTGGGGGTTGGGCTAAGATTGCCTTTTGCCCTTAGCCAAGTATCAACATGGAGGGAGCTGAGCTCCTAGAGGGAGGTCACTCTGCCTGTTTCAAGGACTTGTCAGTGGGCTGTGGGAGGTAAGGAAACTTAGTAATTTTTCATCTGCCTTTGTTTCCCACATCAGTTCTGGTCTGAAACAGTCCTTTGTGCCAGAAAGTAAGAAGATGGCTCCAACAATAGTGAGCGTATCATGAGGATAGAGGATACGGGAACCAGCTTCAAGAGCCTCCCGATCTGAGCACAAAAATTATTAAGCACAGTGACAATTTATAAACCGTTGAAAAAATACGAATTCAAGAATCTAGGGAAGGAAGGAAGGAGGGAGGGAAGAAAGGAAGGAAGGAAGGAAGAAGAGCAGGGCTATAGAACAACTCTAAGTGTGGAGGGAGTGCTGCAGTTGACCACGGTCTTCCAAAAATAAGTATCAGCAAGCACCAAGGTAAAGATTGGGAAAGGCCAGAATCCTGAACGAATGCTGAATCAAGGGGGATGTTTTGATGAGGAGCAGAGTGTATGTATTGTCATAAAGTATCTTCCCAGGGAAGCTGTCACAGTTACAAGGGAGGAAGTTATAAGTTACAATACAGTGGAAACATCAGGCAACACCTAGACTGAGATCAAAATTAACATCACTAAGGAGAAACAGAGGGGCACCTTGTACCTCCAAGTGATGAGGAAGCAGAAGGCAAGCTGAGGACAAAGCACAAGCTGACACCCTGCAAACCACCCCCCACTCCTCGGTGGGATGGATGTGACATTCCTCCAGGAAACTCCCAACCGTCTGAATGTTAATGATTTGCTAGAAGGAAAAACAACCTTAGCTTGACAGTGGCAAGACCTCCCAGATCCTGAGGATCTTCTTTAGCATATCAAAGTCCTCCTGGCCACCTTCCTTTGTCCTTACCTTCCCCAACTCCCAAGTATAGAATCAGCCATTCCTCACCACCCCAGGGCAGCAGCTCTTTCTGCCCACGGGTCCCATCCTGTGCTTTAATAAAACCACCCTTTTTGCACCAAAGACATCTCAAGGATTCTTTCTTGGCTGTCAGCTCCCGACCTCACCAACATTCCAAAAACTACATCACAAGTCTGATGCTCTGAGGACACAGCATCATCTGTGTGGTGTTCTGGCCAGGGATATATAACAATCTAATTCCAAAGAGACTTCGGGCAAACCCCAAATATGGACTGTCCTATCAAAAAAAGGGGGGGTGGGGGTAACTGTACCCATTACAATGGTAATGGTATAAAAGAGAAAGAAAGAGGAACTGCTCCAGACTAGAGGCAGCTGAGAGACAGAAACACTAAATGGAATAACTGACCCTAGACTGGATCCTGCAGTAAGGGGCATATTAGGGGCATTATTAGGTTAACTGACAAACTGGAGCACGGATGGTAGAGTATTGAATCAATGCAAATTTATTTATCAAGCTGAAAACTGTACTATGATTACATAATGGAATATCCCTATCCTCAGGAGATATGCACTGATGTATTTAGGGGTGAAGGGTCATGACATGGAACTTGTCCTCAAAACCTTCAGAAAAAATTGTGTGTGTGTGTGTGTGTTTACAGAGAGATAGGACAGAGCAAATGATAAAGCACACAGGGTAGAATGTTTATAATAGTAAATCCAAGCAAAGGATATACCAGGATATTCTGTGACATTTTTATTTTTGTAACTTTTTAAAGTTATTTACAAACAAAAAGTTAAAGTGTTTTGTGTTCATCAAACCACACTGAATCTTCTTGTTGATGGCTTTTGTTATACATAAACATTTCTAACTCATAATTAAATATATCTGTCTTACACAGTGTGTGCAAGGTTTTGTTAATCTGCTTTAAAACAGTTTTGGGGCACTTGGGTGGCTCAGTCAGTTGAGCATCTGACTCTTGGTTCTGGCTCAGGTCATGATCTCAGGGTTGTGAGATAGAGCCCCGAACCCCAGGGCTTTGCGCTGGGCTTGTAGCCTGCTTAAGAGTCTCTCTCCCTTTGACTCTCCCCCACCTCTCTCTCTCTCAAATAAATAAATCTTTAAAAAAAAAAAAAAGAATTAACATTAAAAAAGAGAGAGAGAGATTTGACATCCAGTGATATAAAGGCATAATCCTGGGGTAAAGCTATGAGATCCTGTGGTAGATGGTTGAAAATTCTGCATTAAAAGAGCATTCACACAAGTCCAGACCCACGCATATACAAATAGATATGTGTAGACTCCCACATACCAAATGTGTTATGGAGAGAAACACAGAGAGCCATAGAAACTGTATGTGTAGCATTCGTAGAGTCAAAGATTTGGAAAATCCATGAGATTATTTGGTCAGTTCTCTCACCCTAATATGAGTATCTTGAACTAAAATACAAGTCCCTATAAAATAAGACTCGGGCTTCTCTTAAGACAACCCATTTCCACACTTAATAATCCCAAGTGTCAAGGCCATTCACATATTCACCCTATCCTTTTGTGTCGGACTCAAATCGGTATCTTCCTGCCCTCAAGGAATAGGCAGAAAAAAACAGTTTCACTTTAACAATCTAAAAGATCTGCTAGAAGGAAAAGCATTTTGTAAATCCCTGAGATACGTGTGTTCTCAGAGTTTGGTTTCTTTCGAAAATGAGCAAACAGTGGGCTGGCTCAGTCAGTAAAGCATGTGACTCTTGATCTCAGGGTTGAGTTCAAGCCCCACATTGGATGTGGAGCCTACTTAAAAAAAAAAGACAAACAGCCCTGACCTGCCCTACAGGCGTGTTATGTAGATTAACTACTGGGCTACAGGGGAGAGAAAACACTTCTGGTACAAGATGGGGTTTGGGGCATGAGTATGGTTGGGGGTAGTAGTGGGGGTTGCCAGCTAAAATAGATTTGGAGTGGTGGTTCACAACCTGGCTGCTCACCCACTCCCTTGGGGACATTTTCATATCCCAGATGCCCCGGCTACACCCCAGACCAGTTACTTCAGACATAGGCACCCCCGTTTTTGTGGCTTCCCCGATGATTCCAGCATGCAGCCGGGGCTGAGACCATGGCTACAGACGGCTGTTTCCTGGTGTTGGTTTCTACTCTGCATGACTTCCGTTGCTCTCCTCCTGCCTCACCACAAAAGGACTGCCAGCAAGAGGCTGCCCTGGAAGTTTCCAGAGGGTTCTCCCACTCACCAAGAGAGATCATCTCTAGGCCCTCACGTTGATTTGAATTGTTTGTTGAGTCCAAACTAGTAGCACATCCTCACACAACTCCAGGGGGCACTGTTCACACCAGTTTCTGTGACAGGCTCCCTTGTGAATAGAACTCTCTGGGAATCAGGTGCCACCCGGAGTTCGGACAACTGGTTAGCCTTGGTTCAAGTGCTGGCCCCAATTAGATGAATAATTAATTCCACATTTCTCTTCCCCCTGAGAAGAAACAGGCTAGTGTTCTACCACCTGGGATACAGCTCCAGGTCGGCCTGTCTCATTCCTTATGAGGCTTCTAGTGGTGATGCCTGTGTTACTCCATTGGTCGTGAGCCTCAGCTGGCCTGTATGGGGTGGGCTCAACAGGAAAGCTGGTGAGCACGAGGCACAGCTGTGTGTGTGGAGGGTGCTAAGAGGTGCTGGAAAAACACCCTGACACCCCCAGTATCTTACTAACTTTGCCCTTGGACTCCATCTTCCCACCACTGGCTTTTCGATATAATCATTTTTAAGAAATAACTATTTGGTCATTCAGATGTATTTGGTCTTCAGCCACAGCTCCTGAGTATGCTTCTAGTGCAGAAGTGAAATGGCGTCTCATTATAAAGGCGAATTTGGACCCCACCCAAGGGTGGGGGCTGGTTGCCAGGAGGACCAACCATGAGTGGAGGGTGCAGGTCTACCCCCAGACCCCCTGGGAGGGGAGACGGGCTAGAGGTTGAATCAGGCAATGGCCATGACTTAATCAATCATGACTATGTAATAAAGCCTCTATAAAAACTGCAGAGGAGAGCTTTTTCATTTTCTGAGCACTTCCTCTCTTAGAGCCCGAAGACTCCCATGTGCCACCAAGCTGGCGCCAAGCTCTACAAGGACAGAAGCTCTTCCATTCCGGACCTTGCTCTATCTCCCTCCAGCTGGCCGTTGATTCGTATCCTTTATCCTATCCTTTAATAAACTGGTAAACGTGTTTCCCTGAGTTCTGTGAGCTGCCCTAGCAAACTAATGCCACCTAAGAAGAGGTCATTGGAACAGCCAACCTGAAGCCAGTTGGTCAGAAGCACAGGTAACAGCCCGGGGCTTGCGACTGGCATCTGGAGTGGGGTGGGGCCCGTCTTGTGGGACTGAATCCTTAACCTGTGGGATCTGATGCTATTTCTGGGTAGACAGTATCAGAATTGACTTGAATTCTTGGATACTGGCAGGATGTCCAAGAAAATTGCTTGGTGTCTTGCGAGGTGGAACCCTCTCCCCTGCCATGTTGGAATTGGGTCTGGGAACCCTAGAAGAGACTTCTTTGGTTAAGCGTTTGTAGATAGCTGTAAAGATGGGTATATGATCTGGGTAGGAAAAGTAAGGAACTAATTATTCTGGAGCAATTAGTTAATAATATTAACGTTTGCAGTGTGTGGGACTCTGGAGGGAATGGCAATATAAGAGGTGTTTTTAATAAGGGGCCTGGAGAAGGGGAGAAAAATTTCATCCCTTGTCATTTCGTATCAAAAGAATTTAGGGGGGCCTTGTGGGCATGGTGGGAATATGTGTGTGGGGAGTGATGGGAAGGGGGACCAAGAAAGAGGAATTTTTAAAAAGTTAATTTCCGGGGCGCCTGGGTGGCTCAGATGGTTAAGCGTCTGCCTTCGGCTCAGGTCATGATCCTGGGGTTCTGGGATCGAGTCCCGCATTGGGCTCCCTGCTAGGCGGGGAGCCTGCTTCTCCCTCTGCCTTTGCCTCTCTCTCTCTCTCTCTCTCTCTCTCTGACTTTCATGAATAAATAAATAAAACATTTTTTTAAAAAAGTTAATTTCCTTTACCATTCTGTCTAGAGCCATCCTGACTAGTTTTTCATTTATTTACTAAGTAATTTTTGAGCCTCTAGCAGTGTTTTTAGTACAGAGGATAAAAGTGAAAAAGACATGTCCCTTCTTTTGAGTAATTTGCAGTTTAGTGTCAGAGACACTTAGGATGATTTAAGCGGCAACTGTTAGAAAACCAAACTTAAAATGTCTTCAACAATAAGGGAATTTGTTATTCTATGCCCCGCCTCCCCTCCACAGACATACAAAATCTGGTTTGGCATTACTAGGGTTGGTTAATTCAAAAATTCATTAAGGACCAGGTTTCTTCCAGTGGCCCCTGTCTTTTCTACGTCTGTATGATGTCCCTGATTATAAGAAATTTTAAATTGTAATTTGGCCAAACATCTGTAACTTCTGTTAAGATTTATGTGTTCTTATATAGGTAAAATATTTTCCTACTCATTTATGATTTCACTTTTCAGATTTAGGCTTTTAATATACCTAGAATTGGTTTCTATCTGTGATAGGGATCCAATTTGACTTTTTCATACAGATAACTAATTCTCCCAGGGCTGTTTATTGAATAAGGTTATACACTCTCCAAAGGTTAATAATTCCACTTCTGCCACAAACCGAGTTTCAAATATGAGTGGGTTCGTCTCTCTATTCTCTTCCATTGGTTCTACATTTTTTACCCTTTTATCTTCCTTGTATGAATTTTAAGATCAGCTTGTTAGAGCCAGAGAAAACCCTGTGGAGATTCTTATTGGACCTCAATTTAATTTATGAATTACTTTTGGAAGGATTTCCATCTTTGTGAAGTTTTATCTTCCCATATACAAGCATGATGTATGTTCACTTATTCAGGTGGTCCTGTGTCCATTAATAACAGATATGATTTTTTCCATGCTTTGTTCATCTTTGAGATTTGTTCTTAGGTACCTAACAGTTTTTGTTGCTATTACCAATATACTTTTCTAATTGATTATCATTGGTATCTGTGAATACTAGTGACTTTTTTTTTCTTTTTTACTATTGACTTTTTAAATTTAATTTTTGTTTTTATCATAGTAATACCTGGACATGACTTTGAAATCAATTTCACAAGACTTACAGCAAAAACACTTCTGTTCCCTATTCCAGTTTTCAAGCTGGGATGACTTTGCATCCCCTCATCCCCACCCCTCCAGGGACCTCTGTACTGTCTGGAGAGATTTTCAATCTTCACAATTAGAAGGGGGGATGCTCCTGCCACATACTAGGTCAAGGATGGGATAGCCAACCCCCTACAACAAAGAGTTCTCCAAGTGCACAGTACTGACAATGCCAAGGTGGAGAAGCTCTATTCTCTTCCGTACAATCACTCTTGTAGTTGTTCCTTTGGGTATTTAATCTCCTCGTTTCTAAATAATTTTTTAAAGATTTATTTATTTATTTATTTATTTATTTATTTATTTGAGAGAGAGAAAAAGAGCACAAGCAGGGGGAGTGGCAGGCAGAGGGAGAAGCAGGCTCCCCGCTAAGCAGGGAGCCCGATGCAGGGCTCAATCCCAGGACCCTGAGATCATGACCTGAGCTGAAGGCAGATGTTTAACAGACTGAGCCATGCAGGCGCCCTGAGCATGTGACTCTTGATCTTAGGGTTATAAGGTTGAGCTCCATGTTGGGTGGAGAGATTACTTAAAAATAAAATCTTATGGGGTGCCTGGGTGGCTCAGTCAGTTAAGTGTCTGCCTTCGGCTCAGGTCATGATCTCAGGGTCCTGGGATCGAGCCCTGTGTCAGGCTCACTGGTCAGTGAGGAGTCTGCTTCTCCTTCTCCCTCTGCTCCTCCCCCCAGTTCGTGCTCTCTCTCACTCTCTCAAATAAATAAAATCTTTTTAAAAATAAATAAATAAATAAAATCTTAAAAAAATAAAATAGTAATGTGTGCAAACTCATTTTAAGAGATCTGTAACAACTGAAAATATCTAGGATTTCTATTGGCGACAAAGTCATAGGACTACTGTGTTTTGTTGCTTATATTAATAACAGAAGGAGATTCTCCATTTCTGTTAGAGGTTAGGGAAAATAAAGATGTGGTTTTTTCACATCCAAGTTCCTGGATCTCTTGAATTTTCTCCACAGACCTTTTGAGAGTCTGTCTGGTGAAGAATCAGATGTTTGGTCTCTAAAACAGATCCTCCAGTTTTGTTCTCTTCTCTCCCTATTTTCTGTCTCTTGTCCTTTTGTTCTGATTTCCAGACGATGACTCTCATTTTGTTCTCCACTTCTTTGGTGGAATTTTTTCAAATTACATTTTTAATTTCCGAATATTCTCTTTTGTTCTCAAAATGTTCCTTGTTTTAGCATCGCTGATCTTGCTGGATATATGCAACATATCCTTTCTTCTTTTCTGAAGATTTAAAGGTTGTTTTGTTTGTTTTAATGTTTAATTTTCTTATACTCCTTACATCCTCTCTCTTTTGTGACTATTCTTAACTATTTGCTAGGGATCATGAGTTCAAAATAATGAATTGAGTGAATTTATCTTTTGATTGTTCATTTTGTTGGCTTTCTTAGATTTTTTTCATATACTTCGGAATTTTGGCTTACACTTAGTGGGAGGGTTCTTCCTCTCTCTCACACACACACACATGCACGTGCACACAAACATGCACGCTCATTCACTCATATTTCCCCTCTTCCTGGTCCATTTTCACAACAGCCTTCAGCATTCCACATGGGGCCCAGTGCACACTCAGGTCTCGTCCTGGCAATGAAGAGGATCAGAGCACGCTACCCCCAAATATGCCACTTTTTCATGAGGATTATTTTGAGCTGAAGGCAACTGAGAAACAGCAGACCCAGGAAAATCTCACTGACCTCCTTCTTTCTATCTAAAGGCAGGAGGGCATAAATTTCCCTTTGTCAAGGTAACAAATCTCTGTTTGTAAAGGTATCTCCCTGTCCTGAACCAGTAAAAGGAAGATGACCTTAATCACCAAGACAACTCTCATCGATGGAAAAGACCCCCACTCGAATCTGTTTAACAAACCTTACTACATGACTTTGATCTTCCTTTAGTTTTTCCCATGTCTTTGTCT
Organism: Mirounga leonina; assembly: GCF_011800145.1. NCBI lineage: Eukaryota > Metazoa > Chordata > Mammalia > Carnivora > Phocidae > Mirounga > Mirounga leonina. The sequence continues at coordinate 17,155,625 of NW_023270854.1, forward strand.
TCCCACAATTAATTTACTGCTCTTAGGAGCCCAACCCTTCCTTCTCTGTCTAGTTACTTCTCCACAATCAATTTATTACCCTTGGTTAAAATGGTTTATAATCCCCAAATTCTGACTTCCTTCTTCTTTTTTTTTTAATTTTTATTTTTTGGCTTAAAAAAACCACACTCATTATCTCACAATACTAGAGGTCAAAAGTCTGATGTGGATTTCACTGAGCTACCATCAAGGTTTTAGCAGAGCCATGTTTCTCCTGGAGGATCCAGGGGAGAATCCATTTCCTGTGGTTTCCACTTTCCAGAGGCGGCCTGCATTCCTTGGCCTCTTCCAAGCCAGCAAGGCCCACTGAGTCTTTCCACCTCACCCTGACATGGATTCTCCCACCCCCTCCCTCCACATTTAAAGGAAATCTCAGATTACATTGGATAATCTACACTAATCCTCTCTTCTTTTAAGTTTTTATTTAAATTCCAATTAATATACAGGGTCATATTAATTTCAGGTGCATAGTACAGCTCATCACGACAAGTGCCCTCCATCGTCCGCATCACCTGGGTCCCCCACCTGCACCCTCTCCCCTCTGGAGACCATCAGCTTGTTCTCTAGAGTAGAAAGTCTGTTTCTTAGCTTGTCTCTCTCTCTCTCTTTTTTTCCCTTTGCTCATCTAACTTCCTTCTTGAGTCACATTTCTTTGTGAACTCCCCTTATATGTAAGTAATTAAATTTATTTTTTTTCCTCCTGTTAATCTGTCTTTTTTCAGTTTGATTCATGGGCCCCACCGACTGAACCAAAGAGAGTAGAGGAAGAATTATTCTGTCTTCCCTACAGGAACATAGAAATACTGCTCTATATGATGTTGAGAATATTTAAGATCAGTCACCAAGCCTTTGTAGCTTGGCTTAATTCCAACAAAAAAAGTGTTTGTGTTATTTTTTTGGACGGTGACAAAGAGTTCTTGCTTGACCAAACTTTAGCCAGGTGCCCTGAACCCTCTCCCTAACAAGGCCTGTCTGTACTTCCTTGTAGGATCCAGTTTGAGCAAGAATCCTCAGTTTAGGGGCACCGGGCTGGCTCAGTTGGTGGAGCATGTGACTCTTGATCTTGGGGTTATGGGTTTGAGCCTCACATTGGGTGTAGAGATTACTTAAAAAAAAAACTTGAAAAAAAAAAAAGAATCTCAGTTTAGCAAGATTTCCCTACCCTTGATATCTGATCAAACTTCCCACTACTACTATCCCCTCTCCTAGGTGATATCAGATCACCCTGGCTGGACTCGAGCAAGACTCTATTAGGGAGGTTCAACCATAATTTCCCCAGGCTTGGTGTCTCTTCATAGTCATTGTCCATCACCAATGGCACCTCCCCAAAGCTTGTTCCTTGGTTGTAATTCTCCACTACTTCTAGCTGTTTCCAGAATTAAGCCCAGTTCTATACTAGAGTCTCTTCCCCTACTGCAATAGCTTTTTGAATAAAGTCTGTTTTCACCGCCTTATATTCTGTCCAGTTCTGATTTTTCTTTGACATCTGTTTTTATATTTTATATGTATTTATATCTTATTTATTGTGTATTACAGGAAAGAGGGGGCACCTTACATCTTGAAACTACAATGCAACCTTGCCCGGAAGCCCTCCATTCTTTTTTAAGTGGGCTCCATGCCCAATATAGGGCTTGAACCCTGAGATCAAGAGTTGCATGCTCTGCTGACTGAGCCAGCCAGGTGCCCCCCTCCATTCTTTAACCCACAGAAATCTGCCTTCTATCCCCACAACACTGTAAAGCTACTTTTTAAGAGAACATCAGTAGTCATTATGTTGCTCAACTGAACATCTTTCAGTCCTAATCATGCTTGGCCTCTTGACATGCATGCCTGTTGACTACAACCTTTCTCTCCAAGTGCTCTGTTCTCCTGGCTTCTCTGGCACACTTTAAAAATTGTGGCAAAATACATATAGCCTAACATATGCTATCTCAACCACTTTCATACATATGGTTAGTGGCATTGAGCACATTCACATTATTGAGCCACCAGCACCACTGTCTACGTCCAAAATTATTTCCATCTTATGCAACTGGAATTTTATACCCATTAAACACTAGTTCCCCATTCCTCCTTCCCCCTAGTCCTTGACAACCACCATTCTACATTCTGTCCCTGTAAATTTGACTGCTCCAGGTATCTCAAACAAGTGGAATCATGCAATGTTTTTCCTGTCATGACTGGTTCGTTTCACTCGGCATAATTGTCCTCAGGATTCATCCAGGTGACAACACAAACTTTATTTTCTTTCTCAATCCCTGGTAACTTCTTGTTAGTCTCCCCCTTGTTAATCTGTGTCTTAAATATTAGGGTTCTGGAGTGTCTGGCTGGCTCAGCCAGTAGAGCATGTGACTCTTGATCTCAGGGTAGTGAATTTGAGCCCCATGTGTGGTGTGGAGTTTACTTAAAGGAAAACATTAAAAACATATAATAGGTGGTGCTCAGTCAGTTAAGAGTCTGACTCTTGATTTTGGCTCAGGTCCTCTCAGGATCGTGAGATTGAGCCCTGTGTTGGGCTCCACACAGGGCATGGAGCCTGCTTAAGATTCTCTCTCTTTCCCTCTGTCCCTACCCCCCCTCACTCTCTAAAAAAAATTTTTTTAAATATATTAGGGTTTCGCCTGGACCTAATTTTTTCATCATCCCCCATCCCAGGGTAATCTTCAATTATCTACATATTGATGGGGATAGATCTATATTTCTACCTCTCCCCTGAGCTCCTAGCTTTGTATTTTAAATTGTCTGCAGGACATTTTTTCTTGAATGATTTGCAGGCACTTCAAAATCAACATGTCCCAAGGTGAATTCCTCACCTCTCTTTCTTTCCCCACACCTAACCTGCTCATTTCCTACAAGTGATTGGCACCACCATCTACCCCAATCCAATCTAGAAATAAAGAAGTAATCTTTGATTCTTTTCTTACCTCTCTTCCGACTGCCACAGTAACTCACTCACTTCCTATGTCCTAAGTCTCCTTATATCTGGCCCATTCTCTCCATCTCCACAGCATTCAATCTAAAATGGACCAACACTTTTCTAGCCTGACATGTAGACTCCAAATCTTATGCCTCCCTTATTTATTGTCGAAAATGTTACTTTTCGAATGCAACTCTGATCATTACTTTTTTTTTTTTAACTTAAATCCTTTAGTGGTTTTACATTGCAGTTGGCATAATGTCCAAACTTCCTGGCATGGCTTTCCTTGACCAACCAAGAACCAACCTCCATGTCACACTCTAACAATCAAACACCCCCAACAACATCCAAATTGGCTTTCCTAGGTCAGGAGAAGAGCTTAGAAGACAAATGCTGGGAGATTATGGCTCCATCTCTTTAAGGTAGCAGGTAAGACCATAACTGATTAGCATACATGCGCTGGTAAAGTTGGCACCACCGTGCCGTGCAGCTGACCATGTGGCACGTGGTGACTGTGAGTGTGAAAATTAGCAGGAGGAGGAAAAGTCTCAGGTGTGATATGAGAAGGATTGCTTCCTTTAGCCTCGGATTTGGAATGTCCTTTCATTTTCCTGTCCCCTAGCATGGTAAACTCAGTGGGACATATTTATTTGAGCAGAGTCTAAATAAGTGAGGAAATGACAAAATCTTAATGCCCATTCCAGGGGGAAAAAATTAACCACTTTAAGAATCAGAGAGTGAGAAATAATTTCCTACCTCACTGTTTAGGTTTGGAGTATTAATGTGAGCAATCTGGCATGAATGTAAATAGATAGATAGATAGATAGATAGATAGATAGATAGATAGATGATAGATAGATAGATAGATAGATAGATAGATAGATAGATAGATAGATAGAAAGATAGAAGGTAGTTTGGGATTCAATGAAGGGGGAGCAGCCTGATGGATGCGCTGAATGAAGAGCCGGTTCAAAGGGAAAACACAAAACAAAGGAAAATTATTTGTTTGAAACCTTTTTTTAAAAAAATATTTTATTTATTTATTTGACAGAGAGCACAAGCTGGAGGAACAGCAGAGGGAGAGGGAGAAGCAGGCCCCCTGCTGAGCAAGGAGCCCAATTTGGGGCTGGATCCCAGGACCCTGGGATCATGACCTGAGCCGAAGGCAGGTGCTTAACTGACTGAGCCACCCAGGTGCCCCATGTTTGAAACCTATTTCTTTGAGAAGCTGTAGAAAAATCTTTACCTTGGAAAAGCCTAAAATGCAGAGCCACATCAAATTTGGACTAATTTGAAATGGTCCGTGGTATCCTTGAAACTAATCTATGAATTGTTATGGCTCTGTGAGCTTCAGGTTAGGAACCTCTGACTGGGAGTTAATGAGAACTGAAAGGATGGAGTTTATCTGGGCAAGATCATAAACAGTTTTCAAGAGCACAGGTAAGCCAAACCAACATGAAGGACCCAAGCAAAGATTGCTAAGAGCAAAAACTGGAGCTGAGGGGAAGTCAGGTTCCCCCCTGTGCCTAGGAGAAGCTTCAGGAGCATCTCCAAATTGGAGGCTGTTGAGATTTAAATTGCAAAGCATTTGCCTCCCCACCCCACCCCCACCCCCACCCTTTGGTTAAGAAAGACCCCTGCCTTGAAAATCAGTTACCAGTTCCAGAACAAGAGGACCAGGGGCTGGGAAAGGAAACAACGAGGTTACATTCAGCCATTCTTGAGGAAAATTCCAACACTTCCATTGACTATGACTTTAGAAAAGAGAAGACGGCCTGTTTAAGATAAATAGATGATTACATTTGACAATAGATCCTAATTGATTGGGACTTTAAGTAATGGAGTCATTACTACTACTTGAGAACGCATGCTGGACTGTGACATAGAAAGATGACATAGAATTAAAGCACTATAGGAGAAGAAAAGGATTCTGAATAATGCAACCTTCAGGCTTGAGATGTTCTGACACGCTTATTAGCTTTAAAAAATAATTTTTCATGAATATCGATAAAATCGTCAAGCCTCCTCCGTGGAAACAGTTACTGAGATGAGCTTTTATGTGTTCAGTGTGCTGAACTGTTCAGCTGGGGATGCCGGCAAACTGCAGAGTCGAAGAAAAACCCTTCTCTTTCTTGCACCTCAGCTTCTGCATCTGTAGAAGAGGAACATTTATAGAACCTCAGGTCTACAAACGACCTTGAGAAAGTTACCCCATGAGTCTTGAGGCAAGTTCCCCAGAGAAGCAACTCTGACATCCCTTAACAATCCATTCCATCCCACTTGGGTTCTGGGACTGGAGAGATCCTCTACTATTGACTTGGGATCTTCAAAAGATGTGCCAAGTGCCAAGAAGCTCTGCCCATGGGCATCACTTGGATCAGACCACCGCCTCATCCATGGGCATCACTCGGATCAGACCACCGCCTCATCTGGCTACATGTTTTTTTCTTTGTGACTTGAGAGTCAACTATGAAATTAGCCCTTGGACTTGGCTCTCTTAGATCCTAGCACCTCCTTGTGTTATCTGGTGTCTTATCTAGGTCCTGACTCTGGATCTATTCTTTCCCACCAGGATACCATTTCAGTGCCCACTAGCCTGACTTCTGGTGGCCAGGAGCAGCCTCTTGGCCTGAGGACTTCTTTTGGCTGGCAGAGCCCATTCTGCTCGAACGTATGGCTGGCTGAAAATGCCAAGGAATTATTAACTCAGGAGCACACATAAGAGTGGTTGACAAAAAAAAAATTTTTTTTTAAAGTGTTTGACAAATATGCCAGCAACCTTAACCTTTTGGGTGGAACGGCTCTGCAGTGCATGCTCTGTAATACTTTCTAGAGTTCCCTGGCAATCGTAAGCTCTGGTTGTCTCTACATTAGTAACTTGCTTGATAAAGTACACCCTATGGCTGCCTTTTCTTCCCTCTCTCCCTTCCCCACCTCCCTATTTGTGTGTCCTTGAATCCTCTCCCGATTCAACTATTGCACTCAAACTCTTGTCTCAGAATTTGTTTCTGGGGAACCAAGACTAAGACGGGAATCTCACACTTACCATGTCCAGAACAAATCCTAACTCATTTGCCTCTCTATCCTCCACTAATACCTAATCACACCCAAACCATTTCTATCTCCCCTACCCCCCACGTGCGCAGGCAGGCTATGTACCTAGGAGTCCTCTTGAATTATCTTTTTCCCTCTATATCCCTCTATATCCAACCAATCAGCAAGACCCACTGGCTCTACTCCCAAAATAAATCCCGAATTTGACCACAGCTCATCAACTTCCCTGCCATAACACTAATCCAAGTTACTATCCTCTCATATCCGACTTGCTATAACCTCTTACTGCTTCCCCATTTCCACTCTTCACCCTACAGCTCACTTATACCTGACAGCCAGTATGATTTGCAAAAGTATAAATCAATCTTGTTACTCTTCCTGCTTCAACCCTGAAATGGCTCCCATTGCCACCAGAATAAATACAGAACTCCTGGCCCATAAGCTCCGGCCTGTCTTTCCACTCCCTGTCTTCTACCTCATTCTCTCTGGTCTACTTACATTCCTCCTTTCTGTTGCTTATACACACTGAGCAAACTCTTGCCTTGGGCTTTTGCATTTGCTCTTTTCTCTACCCAGAATGTTCTTCCTCTGTATATTTGTTATGGATGCTGTCCCCTCCCCGCCCCCAGCTGCTGAGATCCCTCTTCAGAACTGAAGGACTTGCTCCCCAGCTGCTGAAAAATGTTGCCAGCAGACAGCCCTCAGCCGTCAGTGCCCTTGGGGAGCTGCCCCAGCCAGGAGAGCTGCGTCTCCCAAGGTCATGTTTCCTTTCTGGAGCAGTCCACATCTAATGGCTGATTACTGCAGAGGCATAAATGCCTGTCCCCCTTGCCCCAACTTGGGGCAACTCCGAAAGGCCGTCTCCACTCCCGAGTCCTCAATGGGACTGCATCTACCAATGCTGCTTCCTCTCTCTCCATTCCATGGGGGTTGACCCCCCCAGCACACACTGAAATCAATGTCTTGTGTGCTAATTTCCACCCAGAGTCTGTTTCTCGAGGAAACTGACCATCCACACTCACCATGGAGGTATCAGCCCAGTATCACCTCTTCACGGGCCTGACCATCAATCTGATGTATCCCACTGCTGAGTGAAGACAAGCACTCATGAAGCATAATGTTTACTGCAGTAAACATTGTGGGGAGGTGCAAAGCACGGGTGAAGTTAGAGATCACGGAAAGGGGACATTAGGGAGGCCAGACAGGTTAGGGAAGCTTCGCAGAGGGCTTGGATTTCCCATGGTCCTGTGAATCCAGCGTTGATATATCAAGATTCTGGACTCTTTCTTTCTCTCCTCCAGCTAGAAGTTGGAGGAGCATGATTTCAATCCTGTCCTTCAATAGGGGTGATGGATGGCCACTTGGATGGCACTGGTCCCTGACTGATCCGTTAATCAGTGACCGCATAAAAGGCATCTCGATGGTGACATCACATCTTTGCCTTGCTGTTAGGGGAACTGATAAAAAAGAATGGATGAAAGCCTTTTTTGCATGTTGGAATCAAAGTGCTATGATAATGTAAGCAAAGCAGGTTTCTGCATGGGCGAAAACCCAGCTGCCTCTGCCTTCCCCCAGCAAATGCTGTTCAAATGCTAATCCTAAACTCAATTCCTCTCTCATGCAGCATACTTCCTGGCCACTTCTCTGTAGCATTAATTAGTGCATACTGAGAAATGCAAACTCATTTCAGCACCAGCCCAACAAAACAATTAAAAGAAGGGCACACCAACTGTGAGGAACATTTCATGCAATCCCACTCTACCGATAAACTAGTGGGTTATTTTCTTTCTTTTTCTTTCTTCTTTCTTTCTTTTTTTTTTTTCTTTTTCTTTTTCTTTCTCTCTTTCAGTTTACTAAGCATTATTGTAGAGGGCTCATTTCCATAATCTGGTACAGAACGTGCAGAAAATGCACAGGGATCCACTCTAGATCTAATGTGCAGCTTTTGTGCCCCACCCAACCCTCTAGCCCTGACACCCTGGGACTTTCGAGGATGCGGGAGCTGGGTTCAATCAGGCCTCACGTAGACAACAAAAACCACACTTTGGCACCAGAAATGGCTCACTGGGCATCCGCGAGCATTCCCGTTTCCATTCAGTGGGTCTGGACTGCAGTATACACGGCTGTCTGCTAAACCTGGCCCCTTGCTTCAACCAGACAAAAGGAGAAGCCTCCATCCCAGCTGCTGGAGCAGCTGCAGCAGGAGGGAGGCCCCCTCACCCCCTGCAGCGGCCCACGTGGTGGTGCTCGGCTCAGAAGTGCTTCCAAATCATTGCTGGCAGAGCTGACCACCTGGACCACGGGGCCAAGGAACGCATTATCTCCCATATGTGCTAAAGCCAATGAATTACTAATAATGTGGCTGGACTTCTGCTCTCGATGTGTTTTCTCCAGCACTCTGAGCCCTAACCACAGGGTAAAAGCCCCAAGAACTCTATTTTTCCAAATAACATTTCCTTTCCACAAATTAAAACTACTTATTATGTGTTCCGGCAAAGTCTGTCCAGTCTGCCGCTAAGGTGTGTAAGCGTGGTCCTGCCCTGAGGTCTCGCTTCTCAAACTCGTCAGCCACCAGGCCCAGAACTGAAACCTGGAAGAGACGGAGGTCCAGGGGACGCTGATTTGCACGTCTCTGATTGCTAGTGAGCCTGAGGAAACATCTTTTCACATATGAATTGCCATTCGTCTCCTTCTTTTGTGGAGTAAGCCCTAAGGTTTTACAAAAAAACCAGAACGTACTCTGTTCAATAGGGTATCTGTGTTTTCTGAAGTATGGATAAAAGGCAAAAACTGAGCTAAAGTTGTTGACACCATTGGATCCTTACAACAGGCGTTGTACAAATTTGGTGGCTCATTACAGAAGTCTTGCTCCAAAGATTGTGTGGATCCCGATGAATTCTAATTTGAACAGAAGATAAATTTGTAGAGAGCTCTTCCTTCAGGCAAATCTGATCTAGAATGTGAAAATCCAGATTTAGAGAGAGATCATCAGAGATGATTATTTGCTTTACAAATGGTTCACCATGGGGTTCCCTTACATAGTCAGCACCCCCCCCCACGTGTATTTAAACCAGAATCCCCTTTTATAACGCACAGTGTTAATGTACCTGATGTACCTGACACATAAAGAAAGGTAGGTTTCCCAAAATACGTGTTGTTCTTACAAAGGAAGCTCTTGGCATTTTTAAAGATGCCTGTTGAGATGGGAAACGGTACAGGGTGTATTTTCTCCACTTTTCTCTCCCCTTCCAAGCAAAAAAGGCAATTGACAAAGGGTTAATGTTCTGCCCTCTGGTAAGCCCAAGATTATTGCTGGGACCAACGGGGCACGACACAGCCTGCTTCCCAGCACAGCTGATACCCTGCCCTCGGATCCTTCTGGAAGACAACCAGTGACAGTCCTGGGTAACGATGATCTGATTGGCTTCTCTTCTCGCTGTAGTTCTTCCACCGCAGCGAGCTGCCCCCCAGGTCCAGGCTCACGCCCAGCGCGTTGTAAGAGGTAGAATGGAGAAACCACCTGAACCTGAATCCCAGTGGTGGACGTGTCCTCCACGGCCCTCCCTGTTATCCACAGACAGGTTTCTCGGTTGTTCTCTGCCTCCTGGCACCACCGTTTCCAGAATGCTGCCTCACAGACCTCTTTGCTGGGCTCTCCCTTTCCCTGGAGAGTAGCCACTTTATCTTGGAAATGGAAAGCCTCAGTCACGAAGCTGGTCACCGAGACTACTTCAGATGCTGGTACCTAAAGTTGGACAGGCTCCCTGTCACCAGTGGGAAGGTCTCTGGGCAGCTTTGACCCCGCTGTATCTACTCCATTCCCCTGAAACTAAGCAGCTTTGGTTCTCCAGGACCCAGAGGTAGGGTAATTTCCAGAACTTTTCAGATCGTGAAATAAGGAATTCTCTCATTTGAAAGTTACATATAGAATAGGCTTCTCCCCTGATCTTCTAAGAGTTGGTTTAAAAACGTCCTTTTCGGGGACGAGTTTTTCTATTGCTTGAAAAATGTTTATTAATTCCTTTAATCATTTTCTGTATTTTTGTTCATCTTCACAATTAAAAACAGATTCTTTAATATCCCCGGTGAGAAGTATGGGTTCAAATTAATTTTTCTATTACTGATATTTAACCACACAGATATCACTATCATAAGAACAAAAATTCTATTATTTGTTTTGATTTCTTACATATTAAATTTTGTACATAAATTAGAACTATTCCATTTCTGTTTGGTTCTGTTAGCTTATGTTTTAGAGCAAATCTCTAAAATATCATTTTGACTATTTGAGTATTATAAAAAGATCAATTTTCAGATAAAGCTAGTTGTCTCTCACTATTCTTTTTATCAGTATTCCTTTTATTTTCCCAAATGAATTTTAGGCTTATTAGATTAAGGTCTGTAAAGTATGCAATTAGAATTTTAATTAGAATAGTGCTAAAACTCTGGTTTAGAATTAGAGAGAATTGCTATATCACCATATTTCCTTTCTTTTTTAAGGAACATGGTATTTTGCTCCAGTGGCATTAGATTCTCAACTATTTTATATTTTAGCTTGCCTTTATGAAAATTATGCTATTTTATTTTCTTTTTACATATGGTACTGAAACTTGAAGATGACTCTCATAACCAGACATTTTATTGAACTTTTAAATAGTCTTTACTAAAACTGTTTGTGTTTACTTCTTTGGGTTTATTAGGAATACATTTTTGTCAGTTGAAAATAATCTTTTTCTTTGTTTTTCTGGGATTTTAAACTCAGGCCCTTCTTCCCAGGTCCTGGTGACATGGGGAACAAAGGAAAAAGAAAAAAATTAAATTTTCTTACTGCCTACAGCCCTTGAAGCAGGCTGAGTGACATTCCTCTAGGAACTCAGCTACCTCGAAGTTGACACTTTGCTAAGGGCAAAAGGCAATCTTAGCCCCACCCCCTGTAGGTCTTCTTTAACATATAAAAATTCCTTTGGAAAGTTTATCTCTACCGCCAAGATACATATTAGCAATCATCCTCCAAGCATATGACCCACCGATACACATCTGAAGGGTCTCATGACTAAGGTTTTATTAGACAGTTATAAATGACCTTTTCCTAACAATAGCTAGCCCCCTCAAGGTCCTGGAAATCTTGCTTCCAAAATGCCTTAGAGATTTAGGCTATCCCTAACCCCCTCCGAACTTGCAAGTATGTAAGGGGCCACTCCTCACAACCCAAGTGCGGCTCTTTTCTGCCCAAGGGTCCTGTTCCTGTGCTTTAATAAAACCACCTTTTTGCACGAGAGACATCTCAAGAATTCTTTCTTGGCTGGGGGCGCCGAACCCCAACAATTTCTACATCACCAGGACTTTAACCACCTACCATAAGCAATGGAAAAGATGAAGCATTATGCTAAGGACTGATTATCTAGAGATAATAGGATCCTGAAGGAAAAAGTGACCCAGAAATCAAAGGAAGAACGAATTTCAAGGTGAGGGGATTCGACCCAGGAATTCCACTTCTCATAATCTCCCTTAAAGAAATAATAAAACATATGGACAAAGCTTGATATGTGAGAATGTTTGGAGTATTACTTACCAAAGTCAAAATTTGGGAGAAACCTAAATGATCTGCAATTAGGAAATTGCTAAATAAAATATGGATTCCCTGTAATGGAATAGTTTGTGAGCATTAAAACATAATGCAAGGAGTATCTGACCACTTACAAAAATGGTCATGGGTTATTTACTGAAAAAGCAAGAGATGAGCTATATATAATGCAAACTACAAATGCAAATATGTATGCACAGAATAAAGAATGGAAGGATGTGTTACTTGTGCTTATCTCCAGATTGTGGCATTATGAGTCATTTTCATCCTTCTATTTTCTACAATGAGCATGTGCTACTTTGTGATTACAAAGAACACTGCTATGGGCTGAAGGCATGGGCCCCCACCCCCACCCCAATTCATATGTTAAAGTCTAACTTCCAAGGTACTGAAAGCCTTTACCAGAAAATTAGCTCCAGAAGGTGGAGTCCTTCTGAATAGGATGAGCACCCTTGTATGAAAGGACAGGAGAGAGATGATCTTTTTCTCTCTGCCATGTAACGATACAGGGGGAGGGCAGCTGTCTGCAAGCCAGGGAGCAGACCCTTGCTAAACACCGGATCTTGATCTTCCCAGCCTCCAGAACTTGAGAAATAAATGTTGTGGAAGCCACTCCGTTTAGCTGCATTTGTTACAGCAGCCTGAAGGAATTAAGACAAACACCATATTACTTATTATTAATACGAAAAGTAGAAGAAGAATGAAATGAGGAGAAGCAGGAACAGTCTGGGCCAAGTAGCAAAGAAAAAATAGACTACAGCATTTGGCCATTAGAGTTAAGTCACCAGCTTTTGGGTTAAGTGTTAGGCACATGGAGGTGAAAACCCTATGCCTTTGATTAGGCACCAGGATTCTGAAGCAAGCAGTCCTACACGGTGGCTGAAAACCCACTGGACCTGCCATAGGGAATTTTCTTTGGGGGGGGGGATGGGGGGGTGTGGCAGGTTAAAGATGGCTGCAAATTCTTTGCTACTCCCACTGAGAGATGGGATTTACTTCATCCCTCCTTGACTCTGGGTTGGCCACAGTGACTTCCTTCATCAGTAAAGTGCAGTGGAAGTGATGTTCTGGAAACCTCCAGGCTAAGATCGTAAGCTTTACTTTCTACCTGACCTCTTCAAATACTCTTTGTGGGAGCCCTGAATGCTGAGTAAGAAATTCAAGTAACCTGAGACCCCTACACCAGAGAGATCTCCTGTAGGTGCTCCAGTCGACAGTCCCAGCTGAGCCAAGCCGTCCTTAACCAATGCAACATACCAGCAGGAGAAGCCATCTTGGACACCTCCCGCCCCCGCCCCAGACCAGCCCATCCAGCAACTATGAAATGACTTCTACAGATGGTTGGTGAAATGGAAGAATCACCAGCCACACCTGCCCGAATTGCTGACCCACATAATTGGGAAATACAATAAAGTGGTGGCTGTTTTAAGCCAGTACATTTTGGGTTAGTTTTCTATGCAACGATAACTGGAACAGTGGAGTATCTATTTTTACCTGAGCTGCTCTTTATGGGAGTACAAAAGTAGATGGCCTTCCCTTCTTGGTGAGTTTCCCTTTGGCATCCCTAGGATTCACAGAGGGCTCTGGGAGGTACCTGGGCTCCCAGACTGGGAAATTCCAGTAAGAACAATTCTAATTTTCACTGGCCTCAGCCTCTTAAATCACCCTGAAAAAGCTCTCCCAGGAAAACTTCTATGCCTTTCTTCCTCAGTGACCATCTGCTAACTGCTTTAATTGAGCTATAATATTAATCACAGGCATTTGAGGGCGCCTGGGTGGCTCAGTTGGTTAATCACAGGCATTTGAGCCAGGGGCAGGAAGATGCTCTGAAGAGGAAGGGCCAGATGAAAATGCAGGAGAGATTTGGGGACTGCAAGCCAGGAGGGCGCTGGGTCACCAGTGGGATGGAATAAGTGCTTTCATTGTCCCCACTGTAGAGGCCATCTGTCTCCTTTCGGGTGTATGCGGTGCCGCGGTCCTGGTCCAGGAGCTGTGTGAGTTGGGCTGGTCCCCAGTGATCATCAAATCCCACCCCCTTACTTTATAAAAGAGGAAACGGGTCTCAGATGTGTGGGGTGTTCTCAATCATGCTGTTTGCGGCAGAGAAGTAGCAAAAGACCCAGGCTCCTGACTCCAGGCCCACCTTCGTGCATGTGCGTGCGTGTGCGTGCGTGTGCACGCCTTCAGGTACTCTTGCATAGTGTCAGTATATGATGAGGAAGCAGAGGGGAGGACAGAAAATCTTGATTTTTACCATGTGATCAGCAGGTTCGTTCACCTGCTGGCTCATTAACCCTCCAGCAACAATGAGTGCTGGAAGTTTCTCCCTCATGAGCACTATCAGTAGGCAGTGACTTAGGAGACAAGTGTCAGTAGGGCCTGAGTGGAACTGAGTCCTACAGGAAAGGGTGGGAAAGAAGGCCCCTCCAGCACCCCCCCAAAAAAAAACCCCACGGGCAGCGGGAGCACCAGCCCCTGAGCTGGCTGGCCCTGACCCTGATCTTGCGGATCGTTCTCAGGTGTTTGGAACTGCTGTCTCGATACCGTGTTTGCTGGGAACGTGCTCTCTGAACACTCTTGCTCTGGGTACGTGCCTTTTGTCAACCATATGTTGTTCGCTCTTTTCAGCAACTGAGTATGAATGTGCAGTTCTTTGTGTGAATAACGAAAGAGTTACACGAGGAAGGATTCGATAGGTAATAGTTACAACCAGGCTAATTTTCTTAATGAAACCATTGCAAGAATTCCCTTTTGGAAACTACATTCTCCTGGCTGTCTATCTTTACGAAGCTTGTCAGGCATTTTCAGTTTTTGTTCACCTTAATTCCATTGCTCAGGCCAGACAGAAATGAGCAAACGCTTGATTCTTCCAGTCTTTCAACTTCTCTGACCTTTTAGATGGAGGGGGGAGGGGCTGGGTTTTTATCTACAGCTGTCTATCTCCGAGGGCTGTGTGTTTATTCAGGATGCTCAGCGCGCCCCCAGGTTGAGCTCCGAGATGGTTCAGGCACACCGCTCTTAAAAATTAAATGATTCTGAGCTAATATAATCATTTCAAACAAAAATAAAACACAAATGGTCTGGGAACTAGATGAACTCTGCTCCACCTGATCCCTCCCCTCCTCCGCATGCGGTTTACATGGTTAAACGATGGGTTTGTTCTCTTTGTTCAGACCTTGAGTTTGTTTTGTGGCACTGGCATTTTGCTTCGTTTTCCAGACGACATCTGTCTCATACAAAATCTCAGCCAGTTCCTGCGTTACCTGGGCCACGGAGGCCACGTCGAGCGCCCTCAGAGGCCCATAAATTAATTCTGAAAACACCAACACAGCTCTCTGGGGCTTCCCGTGGGGGATGCATGATCTTGGAAATAAGTCCATATGAAAAGAATAAAATAAAGAGTTTGGAGTCGTGTAAGGCAATGGTCTTAGCTAAATTTAATGCAAAGGAAGAGGCGGTTGAAATAAAGGCTCTGAGATTATTCCTGCCTTCCTCACTTCTTAAGAGTCTCTCCATCGTGCAGAGAAGTTATTTCTTACCAAGCCCTGTGAGACATCACTGTTGGAGTAAGTTGATAAAACCAACCTGGCTCAGTGAAAGCGATGTTCTTGCTAATTATTTCATACCAGCACCTAGATGCACCTGTGGGCCACGGCAACTCTGCTTGATCCCACAAACACTCAAAGCAAATTGATCACGATCCAGGTAGAAGTCAGTATTGTCAAAACAACAAGTTAAAACATCAAGTGTAAGAATTCTCTAGGCTACAAGATACACAGTTGGCAGCTCCTTCTGGAGAAAAAAATGTGATATGACATTTGTGCGACTATTTTAAAATATAGTCAAGGATTTCAGAACCCAACGTTTGGGAGCCATGACTGAGTCTTAGAAATGCTCTCTGTAGTGATAGGAACCTAGCTAGAGACCCGAGGGATGCTGAGGCCCAGGCCAACCCAGAGAAGGGTACTGTGCAGAGCCAAGACATGCTCATGGCTCTCTCCCAAGTATCTTAGCATTGGCATTGGACTACTGGTCTAAAGGCAGGTGCCTATAAATATTAGGCATGATTGACACTGAGGGGGACTCTGGACAGAACTTGAACCTCGGGGAGGGGTGTGGTCAGTATAGGCTAGAGGTGGGTGACAAGCAGAGGTAGACTGGTAAATATTGCACAACCAGTCCTGTGGAAAAGTATATGTGTGTTTGATAAATTTTACTCACATAAGGGGATGTGAGTTTATAAATAATACTAATATACACAATACTCTTTATTACAAATTCCATATAGCCATTTGATGCTTACAGAAAGTATTCTTATTTTTGTCAAATTCTCATATCCATAGTCCACCTCTGGTTGTAAATCAACCACCATTGGGTAGGTGCAGTTGCATCCCAAACCACTATTCTTCCAATAAACTTATTGTCATTACTTCTGATGGGTGATCAACTGTTAAACTATCCCTCAGCCTTGTAACATTGTGTTAATTACACCAAAACCTCTTAGCTTCACTACCACATCACTGTCATTTTGGCCTTTTAGGTATCAGAATCTGAAAAACAATTACATGTCACACCAATAAAAGTTACAATACCACTTGAGGGGTAATATAAAACCTTCTGTCAGTGGTGTCTTCATATAATTTTAGAAATAAAATTAGTTTTCAGCTAAAACGCTCACCTTATTTTTCAGTTTATACTTCCACATCAGTGTGATTTGGGACTTCATTCCTTCATCATGGTGTGAGTGACTTCTTTGCTGCATCAGGTAAGGGTTTCCAATACGGGAAGAATATTTCCTTAATACTGTTATGCTATCCATGATGTAACAGCTACGGACAGGATGCACTTTTCAACGTAGTCCTCAGTTATTAACATTTTCTCTATCTAGACTTTCTCAAGTCTAGACAATGGGCAAGACAATAAATCAAGTCCCAATTTATAGCATTGGCCACAGTCTTGAGCAGAAGCAGGTCTTGAGCTACCAGTGTGACATCGCTGGGCTTTGCGTTGAAAAGAGATGGGCAGGGGCGCCTGGGTGGCTCAGTCGTTGAGGGTCTGCCTTCGGCATGGGTCATGGTCCCAGGGTCCTGGGATCGAGCCCTACGTCGGGCTCCCTGCTCAGCGGGGAGCCTGCTTCTCCCTCTCCCACTCCCCCTGCTTGTGTTCCTCTTTCTCACTGTGTCTCTCTCTGTCAAATAAATAAATAAAATTAAGAAAGAAAAGAAAAGAGATGGGCAGTAGCACGCCATTATATATTATTTCCACCACAAAGACTGAACAGATGTAAATAAAAGTAAAATGGTGTAAGATAACCAAGTGGAAAGTTTCAGGTATTTATCACCTTTGCATTTAGCAGTATTTGGTGGTAAGTTTATATCATTTAATTTTTTTACTAATAGCTCTATTTAACAGTTGGCTCTCAGAATTCCTGAGCATGCAGCCACCAGCTCTCCCAAGCTTGTATAATCCACCTCTGATGTAGCACTGGTGGGGGACTAGATGGTGCAGACGAGAGGGGAAGGGAAGCAGCGGGAGATCACTATATGCCCACCCTTATCCCTGAGCATCAGCTCCTGAATCGGGTTGGAAATGGAAGTGACCCAAGATGCAACATGGAAACACCATTCCTGGGCATGTGAGTGAGTCTTAATTCCAATGGAACGGAGGCAGTTTGGGTTCATCTTGCCCTTCTTGACTGGCTTGAAACAGAAGTGGTTGCTCTAGGGCTATCAGTGGGTCATACTGAGAGGAACCATAGAGAAGGCCGAGGCAAGAGAAATTAGGCAGAGCCTAAGAAGAAGAGATGTCAAGAAGAAATGCCTAGGAGACCTGCCCCTGCTCTGCACCTTTAAGCCCACCCAGCAGATCGATGCAGAAGCTGCTCACCTGCTGGCTCATGAAAAGTCTCTGAAGATACCCAGTGGCATTAGAGTATCTGCAGGAATTCTTCTAAACCTTCCTTGTGTGCCCTCCAGGTCCCCTTCTCAACCTCACTCAGGCCCGCTGAACTTGGCATTCAGCCTCTGAAGCCCCAACTCTTAGAGCCACCTCAGGGTTCTGGATTGAAAAACACTTTTAAAATTATATTTGTTGGTGGCAAGCCTGCAGTAACATTGGCATCTTACAAACTATTGGCAGCAATGTACAACTTTTCTAGAATCCAACTTGGCAATACCTGTTGAGTCTTAAAAATGTCCATAGTCTTTGACCCTACATTCCCACTACACTATGGAAATATTCAGAACGGTAACTAAGGGAAGTGATGGATATATTAATTAGTTTCATTGTGGTAATAACTTCACAGTGCATAGATAGTTCTAACATCACATGGTATACCTTAAATATAAATCATTTTTGTTCCTTAAAAGTAAAAAACTTATTCAGAGATGCTGCAGAGGTATTTATGTTAAGGGTATGTATTATTTATTGTAGCAAATAATTAGGAACAACCTAAATGCCCGATAATAGAGTTCTATTTAAGTTAATTATTTGTCCATACTAGAAGATATTATCCTGTCACTGAATATCATGGTTTTAAATAATATTTAAAAACATAGGAAATGATTATGAAATAATAAACAGTGAAAAGAGCAGGAAACGAAACTATGCATGCAATATGATCCCAACTGCATTAAAAATTTATGTATATAGGGGCGCCTGGGTGGCTCAGTCAGTAGAGCATGAGACTCTTGTTCTAGGGGTCATGAGGTAAGCTCCCTCTTGAGTGTAGAGCTTACTTAATTAAAAAAAAAAAAAAAAAAAAAAAGGGCACCTGAGTAGCGTAGTCGGTTAAGCGTCTGCCCTGGGCTCAGATCATGATCCCAGGGTCCTGGGATCAAGCCCTGCATTGAGCCCTGCATCAGGCTCCCTGCATTGGAGGAGGGTCCTTGGCGAGAAATGAATGGTGTCTCCCAATTAAATTTCTCCTGCAGGAAATCTACCCCTCAAAAGAGGAGTAAGACATGGCCCTGGAGATTAGTAGGAATGCACTTCTTCATTCCCTGCCCTGTTTCCTCTGTTATTTCTGACCTCAACTCCTCCCTGTGGAAATGTTCATGTCCCTGACTTGGAGGTTTGTTCTGCCCCAGCTTCTGAACCAGCTGTGGCCAGAGAGAAATCCTATCAGATGCTGCAGTCACACCTGAAATGGCTAAGTATGAATTGTGTCCCTAAAGCCTGATATCCTGTTCATACCACCCAGTGCTCTTAAGCAAGGAACCAGGCTAAGCCCAGGGGTATTTACCCTGGTTGCCCTTACAGCTTTCCCCGGCCTCATTCAGGACTGACTCACCATAAATCTAGGATCGAGCCTGCCTTCCTTTCTCCTTAGTGCTTCCAGAAACCCTGCAGAGTGCCCCTCTGCACCCTACTTCCTGTCTCCCTCACTGTAGCTTGGAGCTGGATCTCCTCTTGCCAAATCCTGTTCTGCCTGATTTACACATTGGCCAGCTGCCTGGTTTTCCTGCTCCACCCGCTGCATGGGAACTTCTGACAATGGAAACTGTAACCAAGTGCACCAAGGCCCTGTACTCTCTGCTTGGTTCATCTTGTTGCCTTTGCCCGCACCAACTTCTATACCTTTCGAGGCTCCACCAGCGCGAATCTCAGTGATAGAGCGTGGGACCCTCTTCCTTTGCCATCAGCCCTGTGTCGCTGTGATTCCAAGAGGCCCCATGTCCCAGAGCACTGAGGTTATGGGATCCTGAGAACACATCACCACCTCCCTGGACAGGCTGGAGGGGGTCCAACATTGAGCAAGTCACGGTTCCCAAGGAACTGCTGATGGCACCTTCACCCCTGGTGGGCTTAGCTCCCACCCTCTGTATGTGACTCTTCCTTTGATCTCCCTGCAGGATATTATGGTCTCATCCTACTTCACCTCTTTCAGGGATGTCCCAACCTCACCTGAGAACAGTCTCGCTACCAGGCCCTCAGTCTTGACGCAGAGCCTGAAAGACCCCAAACTAACTCTGCCTAAGTTCACTCTAGGCAGGAGCAACTATTCCTGAAATTTTATTTATTTATTTATTTTGCTTACTATATCTTGAGTTTTATTCCATGTCCGTCCATGTACTGTGTGCCAGGCCCTGTGCAAGGCCTGGAGATAACAGCCCCTCGGAGTTTACAGATTAGGTTATAACAGTTGCTCAGCCTTGATTCTTTGTCTACTGCCCCCTTGATGGGTATGTTGGCCATTTTCAATGTTTTCACGGTTACAAACTGCCCTGTAAATCACATTCTTTTTTTTTTTTTTAAAGATTTTATTTATTTATTCATGAGAGACAGAGAGAGAAGCAGAGGGAGAAGCAAGCTCCCAAGGAGCAGGGAGCCCAATGTGGGACTCGATCCCAGGACCCTGGGATCATGACCTGAGCCGAAGGCAGATGCTTAACGATCTGAGCCACCCAGGTGCCCGTAAATCACATTCTTATACATACATCTTTGCACACTTGTGCAAATATTTCCGTACAATAAATTCCTAAAATCGTATTGCTGGATCAAAGGGAATGCATTCTTAAAGTTTTAAAATCAACTTTGTTGAGATATAATTTATGTACAATAAGTTGACCTATTTAAAATGTTCAATTTAATGAGGTTTTTTTTGTTGTTTTTTTTTTCAATTTAATGAGTTTTAACAAATTATATATATGTGTACATATATACACACCTGTGAAAATCGGTATCTGTGAAACCACTAGCATAATGAATATACAGAATATTTCCTTCACCCCAAATTCTCCTTTTTCCTATTTGCAATCTGTGCCTCCATCCGCTCTCTGCTCCAGGCAAGCACTGATCTGCTTTCTGTCACTATAGATTGGCCTACATTTTCTGGATTTCTTTTTAAAGCAGAATTAGGGGCGCCTGGGTGGCTCAGTTGGTTAAGCGTCTGCCTTCCACTGGGGTCATGATTCCACTGGGACTGAGCCCTGCGTTGGGCTCCCTGCTCAGCGGGGAGTCTGCTTCTCCTTCTCCCTCTCCCTCTGCCCTTGCCCCCTGCTCATGCTCTCTCTCTCTTATTCTCTCTCAAATAAATAAATAAATAAAAATCTTTAAAAAGTGGAATTATACAGTAGGTACTCTGGTGTTTGACTTTCTTTGAGATGTATCCATGTTGTTGTACATAATAGTAATTCCTTTTTATTGATGAGTAGTATTCCCTTGGATGGAAAGGATGGTAGGGGCATGCCATGATCTGTTTATATATTTATCTGTTGATAGATGTTTGGGTTGTTTCCAGTTTTGACCTGTAATGAGTAAAGCTGCTATGAATATTTTTGTAGATGGTATTTGTGTGGACACATGTTTTCATGTTTCTTGGGTGCTTAGGAGTGTAAGGTTGGGTCATATGGTAGGGATGTATGTTTAACTGTGTAAAAAAGCAGCTAATTTCCTAAGCGGTTGTACCATGTTCTCATTCCTACAAGAGGTATATTGTTAAACTTCTGATAGTTATTACCAAATTCTTCTTCAAGGTAACTATCCTAACACCCTCCAACAGTGAATAAGAGGGTCTATTTCCTACATTCTCCCAACATTGTTATATATCAGTCTTTTTCATCTTTGCCAATCTGATCATTATACATTATGATTCATTGTTTGGAAATGCATGAATTAATTCTTTGAGAATTCCAGCATCTCTCCATATATGTATTTGCCATTGTATTTTGCCCTCTTTGAATTATTTTCATATCTCTGTCCATTTTTTAAATGCGTCATTCATGCTTTTCTCAGAGCTTTTTTTTTTCTTTTAGATTAGGACTATTACTAATATTATTTATATTTAGATCTTTGGTCTGGCTGGAAGATGTTCTGAAATAAGGAGTGAGGTAGGGATCTATAGGAAGAGTTGTGAGACAGGCCTGAGGTCTGGTCCTGCCAGGGAATAGTCACATCTCTAAAGCTTGGAAAATTGATCTTTCATTTACCTTGTCTTGTAGTGAACAGTCAGGAAAGCCCAGGAGACATTTTGAACAAGTTAGTTAGACTTGGTGAACACTAGGCACAGATTCAGAATTTCCAGACAGTCAGCAAAATCCAGCAGGACATAAAGACTCCCCAAGAACAAGAGGGTGTGTGCTTTTCTCAGCAGGACAGAGGTATCCTAGGCATCTGTATGTCCTCACGGAGAGCATGTGGGCCCGGAAGGCGTCCACCTGGGACCATGCTGCACTGAATGCCACATGGTGTGGTCCTATTGTTTTCAGACACATCTCAGTATCACTGCCATGAAAGAAAGTTTATATACCCTTGGCTACGTTTGTTAACATCTTTCCATCAAGCACATCACACTCCCATGTTGGGACCTGCTGAATTTTTTCCCCAAATGCCTGGCCCATTGTCCATGTATACCACCTATTGAATCATGCATCCTTCCCTCCTGATGCCAGTTCTCATTTTGCAAGCTCTGTTCCATTGCCCAGTTTATTACTGTGATACCCCTATATTTTTTACATTAGTTTGCTTTCTCAGATATTGTAATTGCTGGTAGGACAAGTCCCTTCCATTATCTTTCTTCCAGAAAATTCCTGAACATCCTACTCTTGCTCATTTGTTCTTCCAGATATGCCCTATCATAGAACTGATTCTTGGAGAACCTTTTCTGATAGAACACTCAAAAAACGTCTATACTTAGTTGATAATAAACTCATAAGCACTTGGCCACAGAGGATTCTTTGGTGATTGCCACTGTGCCAAGCTTGGGCAAAAGCAGGTCAGTGCTGTCAGGAAGGTCAGGCCTGGCACCTGGCTTGAAGGTGGGGGACACTAGATAGAAGGGGATTAAATTCAGAGAAATCCTTGATGGCTAGAAAGAACAGAATCACTATGGTCAAAGTCCTGGGAGCCAGCAGCAGAATCAGGAAGGTAAGTTTACAGGAGTACACAGGCCAGGGTTCTGGGCACAGGATGTGGGCACAGAGGTGTCCCAAAGCTTAAGACATAGGTTTGATTTTTCTTTTTTAAAGGCTGAATCTCAAAATGTGGTCTGTATAAAAGACATTTAGGCAGCAGTCACAGAATGAAATTTTATACTTATATTGAAGCCAAAACGTCCAGGTCACAAATAGGCTGTGTTTATGCTGGGTTATATGATCCTTTACAAGATGCTGTGGGGCCCATCTTACTTCCCCATAAAACAGGGTTTTTTTAAAAAAAAGATTGATTTATTTTGAGGGGTGCCTGGGTGGCTTAGTCAGTTAAGTGTCTGCCTACGGCTCAGGTCGTGATCCCGGGGTCCTGGGATCGAGTCCCGCATTGGGTTCCTTGCTCAGGGGGAGCCTGCTTCTCCCTCTGCCTCTGTGGCTCCCCCTGCTTGTGCTCTCTCTCAAATAAGTAAATAAAAATCTTTTTTTTTTAAGGTTTTATTTATTTGAGAGAGAGCATAAGCGGAGGGAGGGGCAGAGGGAGAGGGACAAGCAGATACCCCGCTGAAAGCAGAGGCTCAATCCCACCCCCCATGAGATCACGACCTGAGCCAAAACCAGGAGTCAGATGCTTAACCAACTGAGCCACCCAGGCGCCTCTCCCCATAAAACAGTTTTAACGGGAAATGGAGGGAGTCCTCATCAATGCCTGATGCTTGATTTTAAAAAGAAATTATTGTAAACACCATAATTGATAAGTGTGACAATCTGAGTGTCTTGGTAACAGCAGAGGTCAACTCTGGCAAACGTTAAGTAGGAAAAACAATGTATTGGAAGGATAACAGGTAGCCCATAGGACTAATGGGAGCAGAGGGGAACAAGGCTCAGGAAATGGGTTGGAACAGAAAGCACCAGCCGCTGGGAACACTGCCAAAATCTGCCAAGAGGGACAGTCTGCTTAGGATGCTGCTCCTACCATATGGACCCCACACGTCTGGACAGTCACCACCGGGTGCTGGGTGCCTTCCTGCCCTGGCCAGTGATACTCTTTCACTGCATTTTTGCTTCACTCCTTGAGGGGCGGGGTCCCAGCTCCCAGAACACGACTGGCAGAGCGTGGATTACACACCCACGCTCTTGTCACTGGGGGCAACAAGAGGGACTATCTGTCGTTCTCTATCTCCCAAAACGGGGAGCGGATGCTTCTGGCCTCAGGAAGCGTATTTACATACAACATTGACAAGAAAACAAGTGAAGGAACAATGAGAATCGCACTACAACTGGGAAAAAAAAAAAAATCTGTCTACTACTGTTTAGGACTCATCTTTCTAAAGTTTTCCGAAGCCGATTAAAGAAGGCAGAACAGAACCCAAACGCTGACATTGTACTTGGCATCTGCATCTTCGAACTGCACTGAACAAATTGTTTTATGCAGCAAATCAACCCAGTCATGTTTCCTGCAGGTTTCCTTAAAAGTGAAGGTAACCGCTAACACTCTGCTTTCTCCTTGCATCAGGCATCTTAGAGCATTAACTCCAGATGTGGTGGTAAAGTAATAAGATGAGTTCTTGAAAAATACACATATCGCACTCATTACATTCAAATGTCTGTGGTTTCCTTCTCAGACAGCCACCTTGTGGAGCTCTTATGCCAACAGTTTGGGCCATGACTCGACACTTCTCTCTTACACAGGTCTAGAAACAACCACCTATGAAATTGACCAAAATTAAAAAAAAATATTTAATCCCAGTGTTGAAAAAGCTACGGTGAATTGCTGGCCTGTATTAGGCAGCCATGAATAAGAATGCCCCACAGCAGCATGGACTGGCACGAAGGGGCCACAAGAATGTCATGCGGACAAAGTAAGGAAGTTATAAAAGAACATAAAAAATATAATTCCGATCACAAAGAGGACAAAACCATGTACATCCAGATGATACAGAGTTCAGTCAGATATGCATAGGTAGTAAAATTATGAAGAAAACTAAATGGGGGGGGGGTTGTCTGGGTGGCTCAGTCAGTTAAGCGTCTGCCTTTGGCTCAGGTCATGATCCCAGGGTCCTGGGATCTGAGCTGGGCTGGGCAGGGAGCCTACTTCTCCCTCTCCCTCTGCCTGCCACTTCTTTGGCTTGTGCTCTCTCTGTCTGTCAAATAAATAAAGAAAATCTTTAAAATTAAAAAAAAAAAACTAAGGGAATATTCACAATAATGGTTTCCCTGGATGGGGGTAGGGGGAATGTGATCAGATAGAGGCCCGAAGAGGGTTTCTAAATGATATAAATATTATCATTCTAGGCGTGTCTGGGTGGCTCAGTCGTTAAGCGTCTGCCTTCGGCTCAGGTCATGATCCCAGGGTGCTGGGATCAAGACCCACATCGGGCTCCTGACTCAGCGGGGAGCCTGCTTCTCCCTCTCCCTCTGCCTTTCCTTCTGCTTGTGATCTCTCTGTATCTCTGTGTCTCAAATAAATAAATAAAATCTTTTTAAAAATATTATCATTCTATCATTGATGTAAGATTTAATCTGAGAGGTGAGAGTATGGGGATTCACTTTAGTATCATCCTTTAAACCCACATATATGCTTATATACTCTTTGGCACGTAGGGTAGATTGACACAAAAGATAAATAGATATATCCAAAGATACCCCTCCCCACTCCAAAAAAAGAAAGGGAAAGATAAGGTATGAAACTGTCTTATGTTGAGTGGGAGTGCAAGAATCCTCATCACAATATTATTGATAAGTTGAAAAAAAATGGAAATAAATCTGTTAAATTACTGTCCACATGTCCAATAATGATAGCTATTCAAAAAAGTCTTCCAAAAATCTTTCCTAATATGGGAAAATAGTAATTTAACATTATTGTTCAGTGAAACAAGCTGTATATCATCTTTGTTTTGGTAAAAGGAGATGTGGAAGATGATACGGTAAATGAAAGACTAGAAAGAAACAACATATTTACAGAGTGTTGCTATGTAGTGGTGAATTTTATTCTCTTTACTATGCTCTACCAATATTTTGGAAAATGCAAATGAATGAGTTAGTTTTATGATGAGGGCACACATCATCTACAGGGAAAATCAGTAATCAGTTTAACGTTCTTAAAGGTATGTTTTTCGGGCGCCTGGGTGGCTCAGTTGGTTAAGCGACTGCCTTCGGCTCAGGTCATGATCCTGGAATCCCGGGATCGGGTCCCGCATCGGGCTCCCTGCTCAGCAGGGAGTCTGCTTCTCCCTCTGACCCTCCTCCCTCTCATGCTCTCTGTCTCTCATTCTCTCTGTCTCAAATAAATAAATAAAATCTTTAAAAAAAAAAAAGGTATGTTTTTCTTTTCTGTTTTTTTTTTAAAGATTTTATTTATTTAGAGAGCACAAGCATGGGGAGGGGCAGAGGGAGAGGGAGAGAGAAAATCTCGAGCAGACTCCACGCTGAGCCCCACTTGGGGCTCAATCTCACAACCCCAAGACCATGACCTGAGCGGAAACAAAGAGTCTGACGTTCAACCAACTGAACCACCCAGGGGCCCTTATAGGTATGTTTTATTGGAGCACCTGGGTGGCTCAGTTGGCTAAGCATCTGCCTTCAGCTCAAATCATGATCCCACGGTCCTGGATCATGACCTGAGCCGAAGGCAGACACTTTAACGACTGAGCCACCCAGGCGCCCAATAAATAAAATCTTTTAAAAAATACGTTTTATTGCTTTATGGTCCCAGGACAGTTTCTCTTCCTTCCTTCCTTCCTTTCCTTCCTTTCCTTCCTTCCTTCCTTCCTTCCTTCCTTCCTTCCTTCCTTCCTTC